>NC_048598.1:60374104-60709104 GCF_003668045.3 Cricetulus griseus
GCATGTGCTGTGTGTGTGCACATGCTCTCCACCTCACAGAGTCAGCTGGACTGGCTAGCCGGTTAGCTCCAGGACCCCACATGTCTCTGCCTCCCCATGCTGGGGTTCCAGGCCTGTGCCACCACCAGAATCTTTATAAGGGTCCTGAAGATCTGAGCCCAGGTCCTCATGCTTGAGCGGCAGGCACTGTCCAGAGCCAGGTCTTCAATCCACATAAAAGAATTCACACATACAGTAAAATCCATGCCATAGTTATGTTGTATATGAATTTCTTTTGTGAAGTTGACGATAATTACTTCACTAAGAGCCTAACTCTGCCCTAATAGGAGCCAAAGTTCATTCTGGAATTAGCTGGCTGTAGTGATATTTTATGTTGAAGTTTGTCGTATTTTTTCTTTTTTTTTTTTTTAGGAAGTAGAGGCATTTCCTAAAGGTCCAGGAACCATAGCAGGTGCACTGCTAAGTATAGTAAGACACATGGGTACAAGTTGTGCTAGATGGGGCAAAACAAGCCTTAGCAAAACCTAAGCTTGATTATTTTGAGCACTTAGTTTAGCTGTTCAGCTTAATAACTACCTTCTGAGGATGTCAAGGTATCTATACCATCAACACAAATGGAGCGGAGTGCTTCTTATTGACTCGGGGAACATATAGATCAATGTGTGTTATTAAATTGGTCAGAGTTACTTTTTCTCCATTGAAAATATCTTTCTTGAGCTGGGGAGATGGCTTAGTAAGAATACTCTCTGTGCAAGTCTGAAGACCTAAGTTTGAATCCCCAGCCCTGATGTAAATGCCAGTCATAACCTTGCATGCCTATAACCCCAGTGCTAAGACTTGGAGACAAGCAAAGCCTAGAAAGGCTCACTGGCTAACCACCCTAGCCAAAAAGGCAAGCGTCAAGTTTGGTAAGAGTCTTGTCTAAAGAAAACAAGGCAGAGAGCAATCGAAGAAGATACCTGATGTCCTGTTCTGGCCTCTGCATTCTCATATACAGGCGTATGCATCTGAAAACACAGGTGCACATACATACACACCACACATGCCCATAAAAGAAAAAATTTACTTGTGTTCAAAACAAATTGTATTGTATCTGTGTGTCAGTCTATCTATGTGAATACATGCTGTGGCATGTGTGTAAAAGTCAGACAACTTGCAAGAGTGAGTTCTCTCCTTCCACAAGGTGAGTCTCTGGGGTTGAACTCAGATCCTTAGGCTTGGTGGCAGGCATCTTTACCCACTGGGCCATCGTGAAGGCCCTCCTACTTTGGTTTTGCTCCTTAAACTGTTTGGCTCATTCTCAGCTCTTTAGGGTGAGATATTGCCTTTCAATCCCACTGTTTGAAATACATGTCACTGAGTCCTTTTAATACTCACAAGTGTTCACTCTTTTTCAGTGAGCTCCATCAAATCCACTTCTGGTTTTTCCCCTTATTTGTATGTTTCCTTATTGTTTTTGAGTTGGAGTCTCATGTAACCAAGGCTGGCCTCAAACCCACTTTGCAAGCCAAGATTGACCCTGAACCTCTAATCCTCCTGCCTTCACTTCCCAAATTCTAGGATTACAGCCATGCACCACCAGGCCTAGTTTTCATAGTGCTGCAGATTGAGTCCAAGGCTTCATGCATGGTGGGCAAGCACAGTACCCATTGAGTTGTGCCCTCAGCCTCCATCGAGCCCACTTCTTGATTAGAATTCCAGTCGATCTAGAAGAAATAAGTTCTAGTGTTCCATTGTACCTTGGCTATCGTCACTATCATCTGTTACATGTTTTGTGAAGTACAGGGGAGACACTCAAAGACTCCAAATATAGACATAGAGAAGATGGAAATCATAATGCACTGATTTCATGAGTGCAGGCCATACAAGTGCATTAAATATATGTGTGTGTGTGTGTGTGTGTGTGTGTGTGTGTGTGTGTATGTGTATGTATACACATACACATATACATGTATATGCATGTACACACACACACACCTGAAACCAAGGGGCTGGGGATATAGCTCAGTTGACAGAGCATTTGCCTAGCATGTATGAAGCTCTGAATTCAATCTTTAGCTCCACATAAACCAAGTGTGATGGCACATACCAGTAATTCCAACCCTCAGGAGGTGGACGTAGGAAAATCAGAAGTTCAAGGCCATCCTCAGCTACATAGAGAGCTTGAGACCAGGCTGAGCTATGTGAGACTCGGCTTCCTTTTTTTTTTTTTTTTTTTTAAATCCAATTTTCCTCCTTCTGCTAACTGTCGGGGGTGTGAAGGCTGAAGGAGTGGAAGCCTGCAGCTTGCTTTACTGGCTACCCTGATCTCAGACCCATTCTTTCTTAGTCTTCCAGGTCTATCCACATCTCCATGCATGATCAAATAGGAGTTTTCAGCCCAGAGTCCCCAGACCCCACAAAAATCAAAGAACTGCTTTGGTACTTGTCAAGTTCATTCCACATCTGCAGAGAACATTACCATCTGGCACCAGTCTACCAGGCAATACCATCACTCACTCCATTTACTTCATGCTTCAGAACCATGAGATACACGAAACTAAACGTGCTAAGTTGTTCAAAATCTGATAGAGAATATAGAACATATACTCGGGACTGTTCTAATATAGACGAGACAATTGGAGAAGATAAATTGTTATGACAAACACAGAGGTGGGTTGAGTAATGAAAGGAATACTACATAACATGTAAAGTGGCTTAAAAACTAGACTATGGGGGCTGGAGGGATGGCTCAGGAGTTAATAGCACTTGCTCTTTCAGAGGAGCGGGATTCAATTCCCAGCCTGCCTGGGACCCAGTTCCATGGAACAGTGCCCTCTTCTAGCCTCTGTGGGCACCAGGCACACATGTTGTACACAGACATACATGCAGGCAAAACACCCGTAGACATTTAAAAACAAACACGCAAACAAACTGTGGAGAAGCAAGATGTCAGAGGTGGAGGAAAGGCTTCCAAATGAGGAAACGTGAGAAAAGGCAGAGAAGCAAGGATACACACAGGGTCAGCTCAGGGCACAAACAGCAAGTGAGCCTGTCTGCCAAGAGCACAGATTATCTGGAGAGAAGGAAATGGAGGAGAGGGAAGGCTGGCCTTAAATAGAAATGACAAACTTACCTTAAAACCTCAGGAAGATGTTTTTCTAGGCCACTGGACATGGTTTCTTTCTTTCTTTTTTTTTTCTCAGTGTTTTGAATTCTGTTTTTATTAACACGTATTGACTATGCTAAAATGGACTTCATTGTGACATTTTCATATGCATATATGATGCATTTACCTCCATTACCCTCTCTTGACCCCTCATACTGATCCCCTTCCTCTTCCCAACTAGTTCCTCTTCTACTTCATGTCTTCCTTACTTCTTCCTTCCTTCCTTCTCTTCCCCCAACCCATGAATTACATTAGGCTCCTTAGGGGTTATTTACAAGAGTATGAGCAACTAACCAGATGCTGTACTGCAAAGACAATCTCTCCCCACCCCCACCCCGCAGCAACCATTAACTAGAGATCCTCATGGGGGATGGGATAGGAGTACCCTCCCCCGTGACAGTGTTGAAAGACCCAATCTTGTGCAGGTAATCACCGTAGCTGTGCATTCAAGAGTGCAACAGCCGTGTTATACCTGAGAGTTGGCATAGAACACGTTTTATTTATTATTCTATTGTTGGGGCATTTATTTCTTTATTCATTCCCCAGTCAGAAGCAAGGCTTTAAGAAGCACTTTGTAGGGGGTGGGGTGCGAATCCATACACTATCTTGGAAAACCATTTCTAGTGGGAGCCTTGCTAGGCTATGGAATATGCACAATCCTCCGGTCACAATAAACCAAGGAATGTGCTCCAGGAAGAGCCCTGGTGCGCCTAACCTCCCCCACGCCTCACTAGTCATTTGAAATTGTTAGTTTAAAAGATCAACAATTCATTAGTATTCTAACTTTTATTTATTTGATAAATAATGGGGCTACATTTTTAAAATAAAATGTCAATAGCCACCTAGCCAACACACACACACAAAAAAATCCCTCGAATTAGATTTTGTTAGTGAGAAGGACCTAGAGAGCTGTCAGTGTGATTTTGACTTCGTTCCCTAGACTGAGATTGTGAAACTATTGATCCTGAGACTGCATCTCCAGGCAAATGGGGAAGGGTAGCCTGATCTCCCCACTGATCGATCCTCCCTCATCCTGGGCCAGCATGTGACTGGGAACAGCTGGCCTTGGAAAATTGGCCACGCTGTACCAGAACTCCAGGTCTCTGTCTTATTCTGGGCTTTCTGAACCTTGACCTGCTCCTCTTTTAGCTCGTTGGAAGCTCATCTAAAATGTATTCCTCTCTGAAGGCACGTGTAATATCCTGCTTCAAGTAGGCACTTTATCTTTCCCTGCTGCCAAGATACATTTCTTTTCTTCCAATTCTTCCCTTTGATGGCTGACATGATGCCTCCAGTACTGTTGAATGAAAATAAATGCCACGATTTTTAAAGTATTTCTTTCTTTTTCTTCCAAATGATTTTCTTTTGTTGTCACTGGGTCTCTTATTCTTGAGAAAGCTCCCTGACATGAAAAGAAAACCTCAACAACAACAACAAAAGAAGTTATAACCCAAATACACAATATAGTGAATTAAGTATTGCCCTTAATATATTAGAAACACCAGAGCCTATTTTCTCCTTTCTAGAAATGCTCTCCTTTGTAGGCCAGCTGCTATTGAATTATTAAATTTTTCTATATTCTAATGCATGCAAATAAGAACATACTCTTAGTGTAGTGTAGGCTCCTATGGAAATAGCACAATGAAAGCCATTGAGTTATAAAAGTACTAGTATTTAACAAGTACCTGTTTAAAATGAATATAGTATAAAAGTTAAACTAAATGTGCCTGATTTTTGCAAATAATTTTTGTCTTTTGAGCCACAAGTAACTTTGGTTTTTTCATATTTAAGGAATGTTTACTAAAATCCAGAAATAAAAATCCTAATTTGTGTTGTATTTCTCTGCTTGAAAAGGTTGGTGCTTATTGAGCATGGGACTTTGAAAACAGCCTTAATAGCATACTTAGCAAAGAAATAGTCGCCAGCTGACTAGCTATTGATTGAATGTTCCATCATTTCCACAGTTCAATCAGACCCACCATGGTGAATCAGTCACAGCATCCTCAATGAACCAGCAAATGAGCAATTTCCCACACCAAAGGGACATGCCTCACGCGTGGCAGAGGCATACATAACTTATCATAAACAATGCTTTGGGGTCCCAATGCTTTGTTGACTTACCTTGGATCATCAAGCCGTCTGTTTTCAATAATGGTTTATTCCTCTAATTGGCACTCATCACACACCAGCTTTCTGTTTAAATATTCCTGTACGTGAACTATCCCTGCCTAAGGTCAGGGACCATTTCTCATATATATACTTTATCATTTACCCAGACATATAGTAAGTGGTCAACATCTATTTGTCAAATGAAAAACATATGTTAATGCTGAACAGAGCCAGAGATTGCTATATGCCTGTGGTTCACTCATCCTGGCCACTCATTAACACAATCTGGGGATCTTTGTTAAAATATACCCATAGCCTATCCCCACAGCTGTGGACCTAATTTGGTCTAAGGTAGGGTCTGGGCATTCCACTGAGACCCTGTGTTTAAAAGCTTCAAATGTAAATGAACAGTTAGGGCTGAGACCCACTGCTACCCAGTGGAAGAAGGAGACAGGCAGGTAGTCTTAAAAAGTACTATCATTTTGCATTCTCTTCGAGCAGACTTTTTGACCAACAGCAGCAAGCAGCAGCATCTAGGCACTCATCTGAAATAGTCTAGGTTGGGCTCCTCAGCAACCAAGAAGCTCAAAACTCTGAGTGAGAGCCAAATATCAGTGGAAAATTTATATTTTGGCTTTTCAAAATGTGGTTTCATGCAGCCCAGATGGCCTGGAACTCACTATGTATCAGAGGATAACCTTGAACTTCTCACCTTCCAACCTCCACATGTGGAGTTCTAGGATTATAGGGAGGTACCATTGTGCCAAGCTCAGAAATCTGAACCTTTTGGGTAAAATCTGAGGGCTGATGAAATTAAGGAACCACTGCAACAGAGAAGACTTTGTTGAGTTAAAAACGGTAAAGCTGGGAGTATCTCAGGAAAAAAAAACTGATTTCAAGCATACTGCACTCAAAACATAAAGTAGGGTGTGCTTAAGGAAACAGCTCTCTGGTCCTTAGTCATTCCTAACACCATCCTTTTGGTAATCGATTCCAAGTCAGTTCCTGAGTATGAAAATCATTCTGGGGTTAGGGAGATGGTTCCGTCAAGTGCTTGCCATACAAAAGCACAAAGGAAGACATCTCTAGAACCCTAGGAAAAATTGCCAGATAACAGCAGCACACCTCTGTAATCCCACATGGGGGAAGTGGAGACAGGAGCTTGCCAGCCAGCCCATCTCAGCAAATCAATTAGTTCAGGTTCTGAGAGGCTTGATCTCAAACAATGAGGTGAGACTGGAGAGGTGGCTCCATGGTTAATGCAGAAAACTCAGGTTTCATTCCCAGCACTCACATGGTGACCCACAACCACTTGCAACTCCAGTTCTAGGGGATCCAATGCCTATTCTGACCTCCTGAGGGTACCGGGCATGCACGTGGTACACACACGTATGGTCTAAATACTAATAATAACAATAGTAAAGAAGGTGGAGAGGGGCTGAGAGATGACTCAGTCAGTAAAATGCTTGCAGCACAAATGGGAGGATCTGAGTTCAATCCCAAGCATACACCTAGAAAAGGCCAGCATAAGCAATGTGCACTGTAATTCTAGCACTGAGGAGGTATAGACAGGAGAACCTCTGGATCTTGCTAGCATCGAGGCTGGTCAAATCTGTGAGCTCCAGGTTCACTAAGAGACTGTCTCAAAGTAATCTGGATTGAACTAACCCAGTGGTTCTCAACCTTCCTAACTTTAACACAATTACTCATGTAATTATTTTCCTTGCTACTTCATAACTGTGATTTTGCTACTATTACGAATCACAATGTACATGAGTAGTATGCAGGATATCTGATATTCGATCCCTGTGAAAGGGTCATCTGACTCCCAAAGGGGTCTTGACCCACAGGCTGAGAACCACACGAGCACCCACGCTCACATACATGTGAGCACACTTGCACACACGCACACACTCAAGCACACAAAGTAAACCTGTTTTTAAAAAGTGAGCTGGAGATAGAGGGAGCTACTTGGTGTTGCCCTCCATTTGCACATGCACATACATGCATGAATTTACACACCCATACACATGCAAACTCTCTCTCTCTCTCTCTCTCTCTCTCTCTCTCTCTCTCTCTCTCTTCTAAGATCAGGCAGCATAGATAACAGCAGCCTATATACTTCCTGCACAGAGATACTTGACCTTGAAGATGGACCAGCCATCAGTTGCCTTGCGGATGCTTTGTGGTGACCCTTACTGCTTGGGCAAGAGACCTGTTACTCAACTGCACTTTGTGCTCATTGTAAAATCAAAGGTAGCCGGAACCTCAAACCACAGGCCCAACTTTCTAGCCAGCTTTTCAAACCGTCTTAAGAATCCAGAGTGAGAACATGCTCCTCCACTCTGAGGAGAACTGTGAATGTAGAAAAAGGGAGACACAACAGGCCATGTCCTTAGGCAGCTTCTTCCTCACGATCTTGACGGCTAGATCTGACTCAGCCTTGGAAAATGAGGAGCACAAGGATGCTGGCAGTTGGTGGTGGCAAGGAGGAAGTGACAAAGGGAAACTTAGGGGTTGGTGGCAACAGCAGATGTGGTAGAAAGCAGCCCGTGATGTGGTGAGAGGATGTCCTGACTGTCACACCCTACTGTGAAAGGCACTTGTTCACCACACCTTCATCTGGGATCCATTCAAGAGATTAGACAGAGCAAGTTATAAAGATGGCTCCAAGGTTAAGATCATATACCGTTCTTCTAGAGGACCCAAACTGGGTTCCCAGAACTCATGCGTGAGGTAACTTACAATGTCCTGTAACTCCAGCTCTGGGCCTCCAATACCTTCTGGTACCCACACTCTCATGCACATACCTAGACATACACAATTAACAGAATTTTTTTAAGTGGACAGAGGGGTGAGGATGTAGCTCAGTTGGTGCTATGGTCGAAGCGTCGCCCCAGTCTCTGGCGTCCATATACCCAGAGAGTCTGGGATGTAATGGTGGAAGCTTCACCTCAGCCCCTGGCATCCATATACCCAAAGAGTCTGGAATTTTATGTTAGAAGTTCCACCCAAGCCCCCTCCCCTCTCTCTCTAAACCCTGCTGCATCTCAGAAAGCCTGCCAAATGATGACCCCCCTCCCCCAGAGATGCTCAAGACCACTCCCACGGGGTATTTGAACTGTCCCCCAGAAAACAGACTTGTGGTTTCTCCGGTCTCCCTTTCCCCTCTCCTCTCTGGGGCACTGGAAGGCCATCCGGGAGCACTGCATTTATTAAACATGGGCTTTTTCTAATTTTGTTTGATTTGGTCTGATTTGGATTGCTGTATCGGCAGAGAGGCTTATCGGGTACAGAAACTTTTCAATTGGTAGAGCACTCGCCTAAGCAGTCATGAAGCCCTGGGTAGTACCCCCAGTGCTGCATAAAACCAGGCATAGCTGCTCGAAGTGGTAACTCAGCACTCACTCTAGAGGTAGAGGTCAGTCTCAGCTATATATTGAGTTCAAGGTTAGCCCGGGCTACATGAGACCCTGACTCCAAGTAAACCAGAGGAAGGGAGAAGGGGCAAATCAGAGCTGTTGATTTACAAGTAATTGAAGACTTAACATAAATTAAGGTTGGTAAAGACATACCTAAAGGACTCTAAATCAACCACAGAAATAATTGCATTTCCACATTAGTAGCTGCATTGTTGTCAATACACAAGAAATGAATGGAACCAGCCTAGCGGTTCATCAACAGATGAGTGGCTAAAGAAAATGTGGTGCAAATAGATAATGGAATTTTATTAAGCTATAAAGAAAAAATGAAATCATGGCGTTTTCAGGAAAATGGGTGCAACTAGAAGTTATTGTGTTAAGTGAAATTATCCAGACAATTGTCAAAGAAATTTACCAAGTTTTAAATGTATGTATGTCTATAAGCATAGGTAGGTGTGTATGTGTGTATAGGTCACAAAACTAAAAAGGGTATCATAAGAAGGAAGGAAGAGATAATTTTTAAATTATTTATTTGTTTATTTTATGTGCATTGGTGTTTTGCCTACATGTATTGTCTGTGTAAGACTGCTGGGTCCCCTGGAACTGAAGTTACAGGCAGTTGTGAACCGCCGAGTTGGTGCTGGGAGTTGAACCCTGGTCCTCTGGAAGAGCTGTCAGTGCTCTTAACTGTTGAGACATCTCTTCAGCCCCAGAAGGAAGCAATCTTAAGGGGGTGGGAAAATAGAGAAGCTTGTAACGTATGGTGTGATGAGACAGCGTAAGAGAGACAAACTAGATGAACGGAGCCAGCTGGATCAAGGCAGAGTGGGGAGGCAGACAAAGAGGGGAACAAACGAGAAGAAAGCGTAATGGCACCTATGTTTAAAAACACCATGATGGTCCCCAATACTTTGTATGATAACCTAAAATTTTAATTAAAACTAGCCAGGCAGTGGTGAAATATGATCTTAATCCCAGCACTCAGGAGGCAGAGGCAGGTGGATCTCTTTGAGTTTGAGGCCAGCCTGGTCTACAAAGTGAGATCCAGGACAACCAGAGCTGTTACACAGAAAAACCCTGTCTCGAAAAAAAAAAACAAAAATCAATCAATTAATCCATCTAAAAGCTCTGGGGTTAGGAAAGACACAAGGGCATTGGAAAGAGGGTAGGATTTGAAAGTATTCAATAACCTTTCATCTTACAATGGGAATACATGACAACAAAAGCTGTGTTCTTTGTAGATATCTGAATCATTCTTGGAGGAATGAAGGTCAATGGGTGGGGTGGGAAGGAAAAGAACATGTTTCCAAG
Source organism: Cricetulus griseus (assembly GCF_003668045.3). Taxonomy (NCBI): domain Eukaryota; kingdom Metazoa; phylum Chordata; class Mammalia; order Rodentia; family Cricetidae; genus Cricetulus; species Cricetulus griseus. The sequence continues at coordinate 60,384,095 of NC_048598.1, forward strand.
AAGAGGAAGCAAATACCAGAAGCAATGGCACCTGTTGGCTAGGATTTCTGCCATCTCTGAAATTCTTCCTTGTTAAGCATCTCTAATAGGGACTGGAGAGGTGGCTCAGCAGTTTAAGAGCACTGGCTGCTTTTCCAGAGGACCTGGGTTCAATTCCCATCACCCAGATGGCAGCTCACAATTGTCTATAGCTCCAATTCCAGGGAGTCTGGCACTTTTACAGACATGCATGCAGGCAAACCTCCAATGCAAATAAAATATAAATAAATCTTTTTTAAAAAGAGTGAGTGCCAGGACAGTCAGGGACTACACAAAGAAACCCTGTCTTGAAAACCCAAAAGAAAGAAGAAAGAAAGAAAGAAAGAAAGAAAGAAAGAAAGAAAGAAAGAAAGAAAGAAAGAAAGAAGAGGAGGAGGAGAAGGTGGAAGAGGAGGAGGAGGAGGAGGAAGAGGAGGAGGAGGAGGAGGAGGAGGAGGAGGAGGAGGAGTCTTTAATAGGCTGGGTATGGTGGTGCCTGCCTTTAATCCCTTGGGAGGCAGAGGCAAGGGCAGATGGATCTCTGTGAGTTCGAGGCCAGGACTGGGGAAGCAAAGACTGGTGGATCTCTGTTAAGAGTTCCAGACCACCCAGGCCTATATAGTGAGACCCTGTCTGAAAAAAAAAAAAAAAAAAAAAAAAAGAAGTTGGGGAGGAGGAGAAGAAAACAATTATACCAGAAATTTAAAACAACTGCTTTGAGGGAAAGAAAACAAATGTCAGCAGTTTACCCTGAAAGTCTTCTAAAAAGCAATATAAGGATCTGGAGGGATGGCTCAGCATTTAAGTGTGTGTGTGTGCTTTTGTAGAGGATTGAAATTCAGTTCTCAGCATCTAGGCCAGGCAGCTAACCACCAGTTCCTGATGCCCTCTTTCTGCCTCTGTAGGCATCTACATTCATGTGCACATAACCACCTAGACATAATTTAAAATTTTTTAATAAATTAAACATAATTTAAAATTTTTTGAGTAAATCTTTTTTTAAAAAAAAACATGGGATGTGTCTAAGAGTTTCTGTTACAGTAAAAAGATACCATTACCACAGCAACTCCTTTTTTTTTTTCATTTTACATACCAACCCCAATTGCCCCTTCCTCCCCTTCTCCAGTTCCCCTGCCTCCCCCCATCCCACCCTCCCTTGGGTAAAGCCTCCCTTGGGGATTCAACAAAGTCTGCTATACCTTGTTAAGGCAGGACCAAGCCCTTCCTGGCTGTATCAAGGCTGGGCAAGGTATCCCACCATAGGGAATTGACTCCAAAAAGCCAGTTCATGTACTGGGTGTAAGTCCTGGTCCCACTGCCAGGGCCCCTCCCCAACAAACCAAGCCACATAACTGTCACCCACATTCAGAGGGCCTAGTTCAATCCCAGGCAGGTTCCCCAGCTGTCAGTCGAGAGTCCGTGAGTTCCCACTAGCTCGGGTCAGCTGTCTCTGTGGTTTTCCCCATCATGATCTTGACCCACACACACCCTCAGCTTGCTCATGTGATCCCTCCTCCCTCTCTTCAACTGAACTCCAGGAGCTCAGCTCAGTGCCTGGCTGGACCACAGCAACTCTTGTAAAGAAAACATTTAATTGTGGCGACTTGCTTATGGTCTCAGAGGTTTAGTCCATTATCATCATGATGAAGGAGCATGGTGGCATGCAGGCAGATGGGGTGCTGGAGTAGTAGCTGAGAGTCCTACGTCTTGCAGGCAACAGGAAGTTAACTGAGACACTGTGTTACCTGAGCATAGAAAACCTCAAAGCCTGCCCCCACAGTGACATACTTCCTCCAACAAGGCCATACCCACTCCAAAAAGCCACATCTTCTAATAGTGCCACTCCCTATGAGATTATTGGGGCCAATTACATGCAAACTACCACAGAATGATACAAGGGAGGGCAGATACATAGCTAAATGAATTTAATAAACAGAATCCAAGAATTGGGTATAGGGGGATTCCTGCCTAACCTATCTGGGTGGTTGAATTTTTTTCTCACAAAAGCAGGGTGGGGGGTGGGAGAGGAGGGATGTGGAGGGTTTTTTTCATAGGTCCCAAGATCTTGAGCAAGTTTTTTACTTTGTTTACCTGGACTTAACCCTGGTCAGCCACAAAAAGAGGTGTTGAAATAGTTAATTGCCAAGGTCCCATCTGGCCTCCAACTTCTCTCACTCTCTCTTCTTCTGTGACAGGGACTATAAGGGTGGTCACCAGAGTCATCTAAGCCACCATGACTGAGCTTTGCTCTGAGAGGTAGTTCATCTTCCTTACAGCATGGCAGGAGTGACCTAACGTGGACCCAGGCAGAGTGACAATGCCGGCTGTGGCTGCAGAGCAGGTGCTGAGCAGCCAGACTGAACTCTGTTTTGACACCAGCCACCTGTTACTGTAATTGTGTGGCTGTTTTTCCTGGCTTATGGGATTTCACTCCAGCTGTTGTTCTCAGACAGGAGTTGATTTCCTGTAGGAGTCACACAGTTCATGTCTCCAAAACTTAGCATTTGTGGATAGACTGAGTCAGCTATGTAAACTCTCCAGAGTCATTCAATCAGCCAAAGACCCTAAAGTCCTTTAAAGGTCTGAATGACAGATTCCAAGGGAATATTGACAATTGTCTTTCAAGATACTTGTTACTGATAATCAGCTTTTGGCTTCAGGAACAAAGAGTTATATGGCTCAGCTACATAGACTGGGTTGAGTGGGTATTCTCTGCCAAAGTTCTTTCTAATTTTACTGTGTATTTGAATTTCTTTTTATTAAAATGGAGAAGATGTATTCTTCCATTAGTTTTGTGATCTTGAACCAGGTTTTATTTAACTGCCTCTATTAACAGAGCTAAGTCATGGTGGCTTGGTTCCTGTTTTTTCCCTGTTAAGAGAACATCATTCAGAGTTATAGATGGGAATTTTGCTGACTCATGTTAGGCTTTTTGCTGAGTCTTGCTTTTTGTTTGTTTATTTGTTTGTTTTGGTTTTCTCATGGCTGGTTTTTCACTCAATCCTGCTCTTTTTGCTGATCTCATAATTTGGTGGGTTCTATTAGTCCATGATTTGGTGTTTAGCTGAATCATGATTTGACATTTTTTTTGTTTGTTTTTTTGAAACAGGGTTTCTCTAGGTAGCCCAGGCTATTCTGGAACTTATTCTGTAGACCTGGTTGGCCTTCAATTTACAGAGATCTGCCTGCCTCTGCCTCCCAAATTTCTGGATTAAAGGCATGTGCCACCATTGCCCAGGGATTAGACATTTTTACTGAACCTGGTTTGACATTTTGCAGTCATAGTTGGCTTTTTTTTATTATTATTTTGCTGAGATATAGTTCAGCATGTTGCTGACTCAGTGTTTTTGCTGAATTGTGACTGAATTTTTTTGTTGTTGGTTCGACACTGGGCACTGGACATTGTACTAAGCCATCACTACCCTCATATTGGTTGCTTGCATTAAAATTCTTAGGGAAGCAAAAGTGAATAAGCACGTACAAAAATTCCATGATTAAATTCATTATTTTGTGCAAGTTATATGTGCTAATAAAAATGATTTTAAAAAATCCTTGTGCTTCTAAAATTTTCTTCAAGTTAAAACTTAATTGCCAGTGGTGCTAGCACAAGCCAATAGGATTTACTGAAGGAAGCATAAGGATCATGAGATGGAGGCCAGCCTTGGCTATACCTGAGTCAAGTGGTAGTGACGTACACCTTTAGTCCCAGCATTTGGGAGGTAGAGGCAGGCAGATCTGTGTGAGTTCAAGGCCAGCCTGGTCTAGAAAGTGAGTTCTGAGACAGCCAGGGCTACTTAGAGAAACTGTCTCAGAAAACAAACCAATAAACAAAACCTTAACCATAGATTTGTTTTCCTCTAATAGTAAAAAGGGAATGCTATGATTTGGAAACTAAAATGGATTTTGTGACTAAGTAACCAAACCTTTTGTTTTAGATTGGTCAGTGGTTAGGACCCAAGTTTAGATCCCAGCGGGCCAGCTGCCTCACACCCTCCTGCAACTCCAGCGCCAGGGGATCTGATGCCTTCTTCTGGCCTCCACAGGCACACACACACACACACACACACACAAAATCTTTAAAAAAAAAATAGTAAGCCAGACTGGCCTTGAATTCGCAGAAATCCACCTGCCTCTGCCTCCATAGTACTGGAATTCAATTAGTACACCAATTAATATACCTTGTTGCTGGATTTTCTTGTCCCACCAAGTCCCGATGCCCTTCTTAGCCCCAAATAAACACACAGACACTGTATTAATTATTAAATTATTGGCCGCTAACTAGGGCTTCTTGTTGGCTGGCTCTGTCTTAATACTAGCCTATTTCTATTAATCTAAGTATTTCCACATGGTTTTATCTTACCAGAGAAGGGTCAAAACCACTTACTCCTTTGCAGTCTACATGGCTACTGTTTTTGGTGGGCTCTCCCTACCTACCTTTCCCAGAATTCTCCTCATCTCCTAGTCCTGCCTATCTTCCTGCCTCATTGGCCAAACAGTGTTTTATTCATCAACTAATAAGAAAAACATATATACAGAAGGGCATCCCCCATCAATATCTGGCCAGAGTACACTTGCATAAAGAAAATAACAATAAAGGAAGCTTTGCAAGCTGTATAAATATAAGGTCATTTCTTTAAAGGGGAAGAAGGACTGAAGTTTGTAGAGTGCATGAGGCACTGGGTAAACTGGGTGTGGTGGTGTACTCCTAAAATCCCAGCATTTGGGAGGTGGTGACAGGAAGATCAGAAGTTCAAGATCATCCTCAGCTACATAGTGAATTCAAGTTCAGGCTGGGACATATGAGACCCTATAGTAAAGTTTTCCTTTGATTCTGAGACCAATCAATATGTAAGAGGAATAGAACCTGTTTATAGGTATGTTGTTTCAAGGTTTTTCTTTTTTTAGATTTGTTTATTATTATTTTATGTGCATAGGTATTTTGCCATGTGTGTCTATACACCATATGTGTTCAGTGACCATGTAGGTCAGAAATCCACTAGTCCTCTGGAACTAGAGTTACAGATGGTTGTGAACCACCAGCTGAGTGCTGGGAATTGAACCTAAGTCCTCTGCAAGAGCAACCAGTGCTTTTAACTGTTAAGCCATTTGTTATTTATTTCCTTTTTTATTTTAGTGTGTGTGTGTGTGTGTGTGTGTGTGTGTGTGTGTGTGTGTGTGTGTGTCCATGCTTGTGTAGAGGGTAGAGGTCTTTGAAAATAGTTTTCTCTTTCCACCAAATGAGTTGCAGATGTCAAACTCAAGTCATCAGTGTTGTTGGCAAGTGCCTTTACCTGCTAATCCATCTCACTGTCCTGACCCTAAAAGTGTGTTAAATAAATAGTTAATTAAGATAGGGTGATAGGCTTAGTGATGAAGTGCTCATGTAGCATGTGCAAGGCCTTGGGTTTGATGCTGGGAACTATCAAAAGAGAGTGTATGTGTGTTAGTAGAAACATAAGCATGTATTATTTTTTTTTTGTTTTGAGATGATGGCTCATATAATCCAGGGTGACCTGAAACTTAATAGGCAAAGATGACCTTAAACTTCTGGTCCCTCTGTCTCCATATCCCAATGTTGGGGTGATAGATATATATTACCATATCTAGTTATGCACTGTTGAGGACCATGCTCTGCTACATTTCTGTTTTACCAAGTAAAAGAGTATCTGCTTTTGGGCTGGGTGTGGTAGCTCATCCCCGTAATACCAGTGGGGGCCAAGGCAGAAGAATCTCTGGGGATTTTGAAGCCAGCCTGGGCTGAGCTGCACGCCACATTGGGTGCTTGCCTAGCACACATAAAACCTAAATCCAATCCCCAGAACCTGATTCACTGGTCCACTAAGTATTTTGCTGAGCATTTTTTAACATTCCAGAAACTATTCTGGGCACTGAAAACACAGGCCTAAACAAAGCAAAGCCAAATCAGAACTAATAAAATGATTTCAGATAATAAGGAGGGCTGGGAATGTAGCTCAGTTGGTAGAATTCTTGCCTGGAATTCACGAATCCTGTGTTTTAGCCCTGGTACCACCGTGCATGGTGGAGCACACTTGTAATAATCCCAGAACCAAAGAGATAGGGAGAAAAGGATTTGAAGTTCAAAGCCACTCCAAGTTACATAGTGAGTTTGAGAACAACCTAGAATACACTGAGATCCTGTCTCAAATTTTTAATTAATAATTAAAACAGAATAATGGGGTAGAAAGGCTGGGTTGCAGATTGTATTCATTACTTTTCTATTGCTGTGCTAAAACACCATGACCAAGGCAACTTTAGCAACCAATGCAAAGAAAGAATTTGCTTCGGGTTTATGGTTCCAGAGAGGCAAGATTCCAACACCCTCATGGCAGCGAAGCATGGCAACAAGCACCAGGAAGGCAGCAGGAACGGCTGAGAGCTTACATCTTAAATACAAACAGGAAACAGGGATAGAATGTGAAATGGCATGAGCCTTTAAACTCTCAAAACCCACCCCCAATGACATACTCCTCCAGCAAGGTCACATCCTCTAAGTTTCCCAAACAGCCACCAACTAGGGACCAAGTACTCAAACACCCGGACTATGAGGACATGTCATTCAATCCACCACAGGGGTGACTCTTCCTATGAAGTGGAAGTTGAAGCCACTGTTGGGTAAAAAGAAATCTGTCAAGCTGAGATGGAGCAAAAGCCCTTCAGGCTAAGAGAATGGAGTACTACATAAACTGGATGTAGTGGCAGACACTTGTAAGGCCAGCATTCGGGTAGGCAGAGGAGGCATCAGACCCGAACATCATCCTCAGCTACATTTCAAGTTGTAGGCCTGGGATGCACGAGGCGCTTTCTTGAGACAGCAACCAAACTAAAGAGATTGAGAGAAGTGGGGCCTAAGGAAACATGATATTGAAGAACTGTGAACTCAGAAAATTATTGTTCTTGGAGCCCTGGGTCCTAAAGGATGATTCTTTTAGCATACAGACCAGAGATTAACGCTTGTTGCCAAGATAGGGAATCTAAGTACAAACACTTCCATGGGGGCATATAAGTTTATTTCTTTTTAAAGATTTTTCTGTCTGTGTGGGTACCTACACCTGTGTGCATACAGAAGGCAAAAACAGGGTTGTATCCCTTGGAGCTGGAGTTACAAGCTCTCGTGGGACATGGGAGCTGGATCCCAACTGGTCCTTTGATCAGCAAGCATTCTCGACTCCTGGGCCACCCTGCCCATCCCACCCGGGAATTTAATCAGAAGCAGCTGGTACAGATCTGCACAGTGAGTTTTCCCACAGCTCAGACATGGTACTTTATCCTGATAGCCTAACAGCATTGCTTGCCGAGCAGTATCTGTTTCTACAATCTCTTTAACCTTCTATCGCTCCCTATACCTCTCACCTGCCATTGACACACACACACACACCCTGCTGGAGCATTCTCTCTGGGCATGCTGGCCTGACCAATTCTGTCTATTAAGTAACTACCAGGGATGTTTGGATAAGGTGTGAGAGGGAATAGATAGCTCAGGGATAGCAGCGAGAGACAGTATTTCAGAGAACTGCTTGTTACCTCCATGGTACTGCTCCAAGGCAATACCATGGAGGTAGCGTCCTCCTCCTTGCAATTCTAGGGGTGGGGTGGGAATGGAGAAGGTTTGCTGTTACAGGCCATCTGGCTTTTTCTTTTAAGGAATGCTCTTCCTAGAATGCAGCACAGTGGGGGTGGGGGCTTAAAAAAACCTGGAAGCACCCCCTCTCAGCCCTCCCCATACCACAGGACAGATCCTAGTTTGTTATCGTAAGCACGTGTTTCCCCCAAATTTCCTGTTTTTGAGATGATTTGTGAATTGAAAATTCTGTCAGTGGAAGGAAAACCATGTTATTGAAGCCTTACACAATGGAATGACTCTGTCTTTAATCCTTTGAATAAGGCTTTGTTTCCCATTGACTGAAAACTTCCTCCAGGAAGGAAAGCTGGAAGCATTCAGGAAGGATTTGTATTTTATTTCACAACAGGTTTGCGAGGAGGGGGGAAAGTCATCTGGAAGCTTTAGCCTCCCTTTCCTGGTGGACGGGCATCAACTCAGAGTTAGCCACTGTGGATGGCGGCTCCCCGCCACCCCCTCGGACTTCCCTAGTCCACTGCCAACTTTGTTTTGTTGTTATTAGACTGACACTCACAGACGTTCATCCTGTGCAGGGGGAGGGGGGGTTCACATATTCCTAAGACATGACTAGGAACAGGTGCACTCAGTTTATTTCAATTATTTCCGTGGGTCAAAAACATTTCCCTGATTCCCAGATTCCATGAGGCTTGTGCTATATATTCCTTAATTCATGAATTATCTATTAACTAGAGACAACTGCAGAAATAATCATCTATTGAGCACTTAAATTACTTGAGATTGCATTTCCCTCCCTCATCCCTACAGAATCTTTATTTATTTTACAGGACAACAATAATTTTCTTCAAAAAAAAATCAAATAAAATTCATGTGCTGAATCCTTCTTACAATTTGGACAAAAGGGCCTACAAAGAAAAGGAAGTAGCATCAAATCATCCCATAATGCTGCATTGTGGGCTGGGAGCTGGTTCAGTCAGTAAAGTGATCACCTTGCAAGTATGAAGACGAGTTCAGACCTCCAGAACTTTCGCAAAAAGATCTAAATCAACCAGGCAGTGGTGGCGCAGGCCTTTAATCCCAGTACTCGGTGGGGGCAGAGTCAGGAGGATCTCTGTGAGTTCAAGGCCAGCCTGGTCTACAGAGTGAGTCCATTGGACAGCCAGAGCTGTAACATAGAAAATCCCTGGCTCGAGAAACAAAACAAACAAACAAAAAATCTAAATGTGGTGGTGGATACCTCTAATCCCAATACTGGAAAGTAGAAAACAAACAAACCTCTACAGCTCATTAGCAGGCAGTGTAGCCTCCAGGTTAGGGAGAGACCCTGTCTCCAAATAAATTAATTAATTAATGATAATGATGATGAAGATAATAATATTAGTGATAATAATATAGACAGCACCTGTAGAATAACCCTGGAGGTTGACCTCTGGCCTCTATATGCATATGTGCATATTGTATGTGTGTATGTGTGTATGTATGTATACACACCAAGAAGGCAGCTTTAGTTTTTTAACATTTATTTGGTGTGTGTGTGTGTGTGTGTGTGTGTGTGTGTGTGTGTGTGTGTCTGTGTGTGTGTCTGTGTCTGTGTCTGTGTGCCCATATACACACCAAGAAGGCAGCTTTATTTTTTAACCTTTATTTAGTGTGTGTGTTTGTGTGTGTGTGTGTGTGTGTGTGTGTACATGTGCACATATCATATGCCACAGTGCCCCTGGGGAAGTCACAGGACAGCTTGACTTCCTGAAGTTGGTTCTCTCCTTCCACCAAGTGTGTCCCTGGACTTGAACTTGGGTCCTTCTTGATGGCAAGCACCCATACCCTCTGAGCCATCTTACTGGCCCAGACAGCTGCTTTAAATCCCCAACTGTTGATGTGGCTATGCCTGCTTCAGGCTGATGCTGCACTGCCAGGGTAAATTATAGAACCTGGGACACAAGCCATTAGCACACACTAAAGAGGTCAAAGGACTGCTCGGATACTTGCCCCTTCAGAGATTCTGAGTGATGTCATTCTTGTTTATTAATCCCTAATGTTTAGAATGCCACATGTATCCCTTACAACCATTGGCCCTTAGGGCTTTGCCTCAGGTGCCAGTCTGGGGACATAATTTAGGTATTTGTCATCCTAAGAATCACGTTTCAAGTACAGATTGTAATTATAGGTAGGCTCCATCAGTGGCTTCCCAGGGACAGAGAAGCACAGCTGGGGCTAGCCTCGGGCTTTGTTGGCCACAATTAGAGTAGGCAGCACCGTTCTACCTATGAGGCCTGTCTTTCCGAATTACCTGTGCCAGGAAGAGTGGAGAGGGGTTTTGCTTTGTTAGGAGCACATTGGAAACTGGTCCTTGACTAAGAAAGACAGGATCCATTTATCGTACTTTGCAAGCTGTGCCTGCTTTGTCTTAAGTCAGAGAAACCCTGCAAATTACTTCCATTGGAAGGTTTAAAAGAATGTTCTTGTTTAGTTTTTAGTCTTCTGTCCAAACATGGATGTCTTTGAGTCTGTCAGTAATTATGAATCATCTCCCCTCAAAGTGGGATACAAGCAGATACAAATAATGCTTCATACGACTTTAAGAGACTCCAAAAACTGTAATACTGGATTAAGAGTGTTTCCTCTAGACTTACACAGTTTGTGAATTTACAGAAGTCTGTTTTATGCCATTTATCTCCGATAATTTAAAGGATGAAACTAATATTAAAAAGTATTTATTCTTTTTAAGAAATTGAAATATAATTTTCTTCCCAGTGCTGGAGAGGTAGAGATAGACAGATCCTTGGAGCCCACTGGACAGATGGCTGACCAGGGACACTCCATGTTGAATGAGAGGTGCTATCTCAAAAAGTGATCAAGGAAGACATCCAACATGGACCTCTGACCGTACACACACCACACATTATATATACATTCATGTGCACACACCCACACAACATGTACACATTGCACGTGTGCTCACACACACACACACACACACACACACACACACACACACACACACACACACACACCTGCTTTTCTAAGATAGACAGTGGTAGTTATCGTTTTCTTAAGGAAAGACAGAGTAGTGGAGCAGAAACACTGAGATGGCCCTTGGCAGCTTGCATTCATTCATTCGTTCTTTTTTTTTTTTTTTTTTTCCGAAACAGGGTTTCTCGGTAGCTATGGAGCCTGTCCTGGAATTCACTCTGTAGACCAGACTGGCCTTGAACTCACAGAGATCCAAGGCAGCTTGCATCCTAAAGCTGTATTTAAAGCTGTACTTAAGGTCCCTCAGATGCACAGCACACACTCCGAGAGAGAACAATAGGGGCTCTGATGGTCGCTTGGCTTATCCAAGACCAAAGATTTTGACTACAGAACACACTTATTCTCAGCAAATGCACAGAATAAATACTGATAAAGACCTCAATGCCCAGAGAAGGAAAGCAACTTTCCTAAAGCTTCACAGCAGACATGGAGGCCAAGACCCATGGGAGTCAACCTCTCAAGGCCTTGCTCTTAATGCACCATGAGGACATAGGCCTTTTGAATATTCTGGCTCCATTTGGACATCCTTCAGAGCCTCTGAGATAGTTTCAGGCAGATAGGAAGCAGGTAGACTGGAAACAGAAATCACACCACATTGCCAAGGCACCTACAGAACAGTCTGCACCTTCTGTGGACCTTGAAGCAGGGTTGACAAGTAACGTTGAGTAGCAGCCCTCTCTCAGACTGCCTTGGACCCTGTTTCTACAAAAAGAGGAAGTACCCTCATTCAGTGGGGTGAGAGAATTCATAAAAAAGCTCTGCCAATCTTCATCCACAGAGGCATCCTATCCCCCATTTGCCAACCTTTGGGTCTCCATGCCTGTTCACAATCTAGTGCATTCTAGGATGGCCAGAACAGGAAAAGCAGTAACTTCTAGCCTATTCTGAACTGCGAGTTTAGAAATATTCGAATATTTAGACTTTTCTAAGTGTTTAGGTTAGCATGGTGCACAGCCTGTAATGGAAACGCCTTGAATAAGATCATTGTCACCTTAAAGAAATTTTCTTATGTAAATCAAGCAACATAAATTAAAGGACTAACATATCATTCATCTAAGTCGCTTTAGAATTAACCTAGTGTTAGTTATGGGCAGTGGTATCTCGGTAGCTAGACATGTGATGCTTGGGATTCTCATAGTGATTCCACTCCTTGCTATTTGACTTTGAACAAGTTGTTTCTGAATCTCTGTGGCTTCATTTTCCCATTTTTGAAATGAAGTCAATAAAAAGTTGTTGTAGCTCAGTGGTGGAGTACTTACATAAAGGTCTAGGTTTCAATTTCCAGACATACAATCACTAATCAACCAACCAATCATCATCAACAAAAACAAAAAACAAAAACCTACTAGTCATGGTAGTGCAGGCTTTTAGTCCTGGCTCTCAGAAAGCAGAGGCAGGTGGATCCAAGACAGTTCCAGAACAGCCCAGGCTACACAAAGAAATCCTGTCTCAAACAAAACAAAACAAAACAAAACAAAAAGATAGACTAAAAATTTAGCATATTTAAAAAATATAGTAGTGCCTGGGTTAGTGTAAGAATGAGTTTCTTTTTTGTGCTATGCTACAACACAATGACTAAAAAGCAACTTGACGATGTTTGTTCTAGCTTACAGGTTTGCCTCACTTAGGGTTTCTATTACTGTAATAAAACACCATAACCAAAAGCAGTTTGGGGAGGAAAGGGTTTATTTGGCTTACATATCCCTGGGCATAGTCCATTGAGGTAGGAACTCAAGGTAGAAACCTGAAGGCTGGGAAGCAGAAGTCATGGAGGAACACTTCCTGTTGGCTTGCTCACCTGCTCTCTTTTCTTCTTTCTTCTTCTTTCTTCTTCTTCTTCTTCTTCTTCTTCTTCTTCTTCTTCTTCTTCTTCTTCCTCCTCCTCCTCCTCCTCCTCCTCCTCCTCCTCCTCTCTCTCTCTCTCTCCTCTCTCTCTCTCTCTCTCCTCCTCCTCCTCCTCCTTCATTTTTTCAAGACAGGGTTTCTCTGTGTAGTCCTGGCAGTCCTGGAACGCATTCTGTAGACTAGGCTGGCCTTAAACTCACAGAAATCCACCAGTTTCTGTCTCTAGAGTGCTGGAATTAAAGGCAGGTGCCACCACTACCTAGTTAGTGAGCCTGCTTTCTTATACAACGCAGGACCACCTGCCTAAGGGTGCACTAACCCCAGTGACCTGCACCCTCTCACATCAAGCATTAGTCAAGAAAATACCCCCCCATAGACTTGCTTATAGGCCAGTCTGGTTGAGGCGATTCTTCAGTTGAAATTCCCTCTTCCCAGATATGTTTAGGTCTGTGTCAAGTTGACAAAAACTAACCAATACAAGGTACTAAGGAGCTAGATGTCCATAATGGCAGGGAAGCCATGATGGCCAGAGCAGGGAGCTAAGAGACCCCATTTCAACCACAAGAAGCAGAGAGAGAATAGGAAGTAGGGTGAGGCTATAAAACCTCAAAGTCTGCCGAAGATGACTTCTACCAGCAAGGCTGTATCTAAAGCCTCCATAACAACCCCAAACAGTGACACCAAAAGGGAACCAAGTGTTTAAATACATGAGACTATGTGGGACAGTTTCATTCAAATTACCACAATATAAACATTAAAAGCAGTCAAATGGTAGCCATTTTCACAATCACTGAGCCACTTTGTGAATAGAGCCACAAGTGACTACATGTAAAGACCCACAAGGGAAGTCATTCCTCTTTGCAGAGGTCTGAGTGTGATAAAGTGAGTTAGGTGAACTGGGGGCTTTCAGTCAAAGATGGGCCATTGTGGATCACCTCAAAATTCAGTGGCTTAACATTGCAATTCATGCTGGCCAGTGGTGGCACATACCAGTAAAACTAGCACTCGGGAAGCAGAGGCAGGTATTGTGATATATTATTTATGAATTATTAAAGCAAATTAGAAAGCAAAGTTAGTCACAAGCCATAGAAACCAGGCCCACACCTTTAACCCCAGCAGCCAGAAGCTAGGAGGTAGTAGAACACATCTTTCATCCTAGGACTCAGGATTAGGAGGTAGACGCATCTCTCTGAGTTCAAGGCCACCCAGGTATACACGAGATTGAATCAGTCTAAAAGAGTAACAGATCACATGCCTTTAATCCCAGCACTAGAGGGGTATAAAAGATAGAAGCAGGGTCTCCAGTATTCAGTAGGAGGCATTCATTCTCCAGCCACACTGAGAAGAGGCAGCATTTTGAGGCTTGGTGAAGAGCTCGTGGATCAACCCTTTCACCCTGAGCTAGAGGTGATAGCTAGTGGCTGGCTGCTTTGCTTTTCTGAACTTCAGCTTGAAGTTTGAACCCCATTATCTGTTTCTGGGGTCCAAAACAAAACAAAACAACAGAAATACAACAACAAAATCCCCAAAAGAGCAAACCAAAACCAACAAGCAAAAGCCTGCAATCTCCCATTGCTCATGATTACATGGATTGATCAACAGTTCCAGCACATAGACAATGGTCTGGTGCTCTGCTGAGTAGGCTGGGACACCAAAATTGACCTCGTTTGCACGCCATCTGGGAGCTCAGCTGAAGTTATTCTCCATTGTGTGGCCTCTTAAGCCTCCTCACAGCAATAGCTGATGATTATAAGAAAGAACATCCCCAGACATAAAGGCAGAAGCTGATAAATTCTTAAGGCCTAGTCTTGTTGATTGCATTGTATTGATCAAATTATGTCATGGGCCCATCCAGGGCAATAGGAGAGAAAGGATATAGTCCAGTCAAGTGGCAAAAGGACAAGTGGGTCAGGAGATGTTCTTGGGGTCATCTTTGGAAACATCATCTACCATAGCTAAGTGATCAGTAAGGAGTGAGTTTCATCCTCTCTCTTTCTTTGTGTATGTGCACTCCCTCTTTATCTCTCTGTCCCTGTGTATGTGCATATGTGCACTACTGTGTTGAGGGGTGTGCGTGTGTGTCCATGTGCATGTGGAGGCCAGAGGTCAACATGAGCTGCCTTCCTCGAGTCTCTCCTCCTACCCTTTGAGATAGGGTCTCCCATGAATCTAGTGCTTGCTAATTTATCTAGAATGACTGGCCATCAAGCCCTAAGGATATCTTTCTGGCCCCTGGGATTTAACAGTGTTTAGATTAAGTGACTCAATTAGGAAAACCAACCCGAGTTTGTGCCACAGATTCCAAGAAGTAAATTACATTTTAAATGAATATAATACAGGTATACACACCTGACACAAGGTTATTGTTCAGAGCATAGAAAATAGTTCCTTCTGGTCTAAGGAACTACTTGGAACCATATCCATAGCCATTAATGGAAACAGATAAATTGCAATAGAGAAATAGTTATCACAAAGCAAGGGAGAGGCTAAAACCACATACTTGAACAGTGACAATGGTAGATATATAAGTGAAAGGCAGAAGGTTCTACACTGAAGTGAGCAGAGCATAAAACAGTGGAAGGAAGCCTGAATAACGACCAGCAGGAGCCAGGCAGGGGCACAAGGGTCTTCGTATTGTATCATTCCCCCCACCTCTTCAGCACATAGTTCTTTTAAAACTGTAAACGTTTTCTATTTTACATTTAATTTATGTGTGTGGGGGGGGTGCTGTGAGGCCTTTTCAGAATTTCTAGATGTCGCTGCAGTCATATAGAGAATTACAAAATGTGATCAGCCATAATCCAGCCAGATGAACTATGACTTACCTTAAATTCTCCAGTGCCTCACAAATGTAGACAGTCTGCACTTGGAGTTAAGTTAGAAATGGGTAATGTTTAAAAGGAGACAGCAGGAAAAGATCTGGATGGGTATGTGGATGCTGGGAAGAAAGCAATGAGAAACAGCAATGAAATTTGGGTGCTAGAGGACAAAGAAACGGTTATCCTGAGTGAGCGAGAAGGTGAGCAGAAGGGGAAAGAACAGGAGACAATTACAAAAACAAGCTTGGAACTCCAAAACTCTTTTATGGTGAAGTAGCAACCCTCCAGTATTTTCAGACACTCTGACAGCCAGCTTACTTCTGTTTGGGAAAGCACCCCCCCCCTTCTTATTTTATGAGACTATAACTTTTTATTATTCATTTTACAGTTTGTCATTTATTGAGTTGTTTCTACCCAGTGTGTTTACAACTCACATAAAATACTGAAGACAATCAAATACAAATACACAGGAACAAGGCTGAACAGTGCAACTCAGCCAGTGAAAATATTCCTAGGCCCTAGCAGCAGCTTCGTAGTAAACTGGTTGCTTCAGAAAGAGGGCATGTGGAAAATGGGGGAATGAGGGGCCTTGATGGAGAAGTACTTTAAAAGAAGGTGGGTTCAAACAGGCCAGCGGAGGATGAGACTAAGTCATCAGAGCAAAAAAAAAAAAAAAAAAAAAAAAAAAAAAAAAAAAAAAAAAAAACTAAGCAATCCACCAAGAAGAGAACAGAGAGGGGATTGCAGCTCAGTGGCAGAGTGAGCCTAGCAAGCACCAGGGCTAAGGCTTGATCTTAAGCATCACAAACGAAGCAAAGTGCAAAGAGGAGAAAAGAGGTGCTGTTCTCATGGGAACAGGATACAAAATTGATGACAATAGGCCTTCCGAGAGGATGAAGAGCCTTTTAACAATGAGTGCTATGCATTATTTGCATAAACTCCCAAGAACTTGGCACCATCTACATTTTCCAAGTCACAATCAAAACCAGGAAATAATAAGGAAAACATAGGAGGGGGCTGGAGAAAAGGCTCAGCAGTTGAGAGCACTGGCTGCTTTTCCAGAAGACCCAGGTTCATCCCAGCACCCACATGGCAGCTTACAACTGTCTCTAACTCCAATTCCAGGAAATCCAGACATACATGTAGGCAAAATACCCATATGCATAAAATAATAAAATAAAAATAATTTTAAAAGAAAAGAAAAAGAATGTTAAGCATGCAAAATAGGCATTGGAAGAGTCTATTTCCCTCCTAGGACTCCTCAGGTCTTCATTTACAAATACTGTCAATACACTTGGTTATTTACTTTTACAAACTCAAATACCTTTAGTTCCAGGTTTAACGTTTACTTGTTACCTGCTATAGTAATTTCTCACAGTGTAGAGAATTAATCCTGCACTAATCTCAGCTCTAAATTCTACCTAGATGGATTCATTTATCAGCATAACAACCTAAAATGTAGAGACAGTAGCTGAGGCTATAACTCAGTGATAGAGCCCTTGCCTCGCTACCCTACGATGCACAGCAGTACATGGTAGATTAGGTATGAAAGCAGGTCAGGCCAGTGCTTACAACCTTAACAACCAGTTCAGCTCTTTGCAAAACTGTATGTGCCTAAGAATCACATGCAGGGTCTTTAAAACAAACTGCTGGTTTTCATCCTTGAGCTTCTCTGACTAGGATGAGACTAAGGGACTTTTCATATCTAACAAGTTCCCAAGTGTACTTCCCAAATTTTGGAAGTCTGACTCCACGGAGTTTATTTTAGGCACATTTAAGCGCAGCACAACTTGGTGAAAATTTTCCTAATTATAAATAACTCAATCCAGTGTGTGCAATAAAGCTTAATTAATACATGACTACATTGAAACTCTTTGTAAAGTACATGTGACATCTTCCATAAAGATGAGTTTCATGGATTGACTATGCCTTAGTTAGGGTTTCTATTGCTGTGAAGAGACACCATGACCATGGCAGCTCTTATAAAGGAAAACATTTAACCGGGACCAGCTTACAGTTTCAGAGGTTTAGCCCATTATCATCATGGGGAGAGCAATGGCGCTGTGCAGGCAGACATGCTGCTAGAGAGGTAGCTGAGAGTTCTACATCTGGACCTGGAGGCAGCAGGGAGAGCAGTGACACACTGGCCAGGCTTTAGCAGCTGAGATCTCAAAGCCCACCCTCAAGTGATGCACTTCCTCCAACAACTCCACACCTAACCCAGCAAGACCACACCTCCTAATAGCGTCACTTCTTATGGGCCTATAGGGGGTCATTTTTATTCAAACCCCACAGACTACAAGTGATACCTTCCATAAAGATAAGTTCTCTATATTGACAAGCTCACAGTAAGGGTCTGGGGTGGATCGTGTGTGGACTAAGGTACACAGATAGCACAAGGGTTGCCTAGTCTATTAACCACATCTGCTCCCAGCCTTCTGGGAGGAAAATAAGTTATACATCCCTCCCTTTGAAGAGACAACTCTGTGTGTTTTACATTCCTGGGTCCCTTAGTGGCTATCTGTGAGCACAAGAACCCCTGTACTTCCTACATCCTCCCCCTTTTTTTACTTTTTAGAAAGAAAATTGTGGCTATAGTAGAGGCCAAGGTTGAATGCTTTGCTGCCTGGCTAGTCTAATTAATGCAGACAAGCATAACAGAATTATAAGAATAGCTAGCAGAGAACCAAGGAAAGGGGAACACCATCTAAACCATGATGGTCATTGAAAGGTCACTTGAAAGATTGTGTTTATCCTTATGCAGATCATTAATTTGACCATTGATAGTATGAGAAAAATCTGACATATTAAAGCAATATATAACAAGAAATTGTTGACAACTAAGATTTGGTTTGAACAACAAATAATCTATAGTAGCTCTATTTTGCAAAACCATGCTTATCAATTCCTACCATCTCTTGGTTAATTTCTGCTAATATTTTGTTGTAATATTAGTATATGCCACTTGTGAAACCTCTCTTTGTAATCCAGTAATTATTTCTGGGATTGGTAATTCAAAAAGCCTAAAATCAATGTGTAGCATGGCAAAATAACAGCAAGGTTCTTTAAACCATTTCCTAGTATAAGCAGGATGATTATTAGTTTTCAGTCATAATGGAGGTCCTAGAAAAGAAAGGGTATATAGTAAATTATTAATAGCATCTGAGGTTATTTCACTCCTGTAAATAGAAGCAGCAATCATATTAGAAAAAAAATATCTATTGTTACATGGATACACTTTAAGCATCCAAATTCTGGAATATGAGTAAGATCTGTTTGCCAAATGGCATTAGACTTTAACCCTTGAGGATTAATTGCACTAGCAGATGGCTGCAGAGTAAAAGAAGAACAAGGAGGGCAGACCCTAATGATCTGCTCAGCTTGCTCACAAGGTGAAGAGAATTGCACCTGTAAAGATCTTGCATTTTGCTGAAGAAGCTCATGTGAGTTTTGAGTAGCCTGAAAAGAAAGTATTAGCACTGAGGAGGAGACTAGCACATAGGCTTGCACATTAACATATGTTACTGGACCTGGCCGATTATAATGAGCATGAATATGAGTTTCTCTTCTAAAAGAGGAACGGCTTAAGCACAGTGTGCAGTCAGACAAATACTTAACGGCTGGGAAACATATAATTAAAGCTAACTAATTACAGTGAGGTCAGACTTTTAGGCTGTACAACAATGTGGGAGGAATACAATCGTTTTGTGGAGGATGCAGAATTTGTGTATAAAATATAAGCTCCTTGTCCTTTTGAAAAATGTGGTAGTTTGCATGAAAATGGCCCCCATAGACTCATAGGGAATGGCATTATTAGAAGTGTGGCCTTGTTGGAGGAAGTGTGTCACTGGGTCTGCGCTTTGAGCTTTCAGATGCTCAATCCAGGTCCAGTGTCACTCTCATTTCCTGCTGCCTGATGATCCAGATGTAGAACTCCAAGCTCCTTCTCCAATACTGTGGCTGCCTGTGTACTACCATGCTTTCTGCCATAATGATAATGGACTAAACCTCTGAACTGTAAGCCAGCCCCAACTAAATGTTTTCCTTTATAAGGTCTGTGATGGTCGCGTGACTCTTCATAGCAATAAAACCCTAAGACAGCAGTTGATACCAGGAGTGAGGTATTGCTGTGATAGGCCGGATCATGATTTTTGTTTGGGGAAAAATGGAACACTTAGGAACTCTGGGCTAGAATATCAATTGAGTGTTGAGACCTCTGTGAGCTGTTTTGTGGGAGCTTAGAAGATAAGAATGTTGAGAGCAGAGCAGAAAATACAGGCCTGGTTTGTGAAGTTTCAGAGGGAAGTTTAAAGACTCAATCCGGGCTGTTTGTTATTTCAAAGTAAGATTCTGTCATTCTGAGTTTATGTTTTCAGAAGTTAAGTTTAGGGCGTTGGTGGCACATGCCTTTAATCCCACCACTTGGAGGCAGAGGCGGGTGGATCTTTATGAGTTCAAGGCCAGCCTGGTCGGCAGAGCAAATTCCAAGACATGCTCCAAAGTCACAGAAAAACCCTGTCTCAGAAAGAAGTTAAGTTTAAACAAAGCAGCTAAAATGTGTACATGTAGCTACTGTTTAAGGACTATAAGGTAACTCTATGCAGTTTTAAATTCAGCTGTGCTAAGTTTCAAATATTTTACTAAGTTAAAACCAGTTAGAGTCAGGCTGAAAATTAATTACAGAAATAAGACCTTACCTAGCCACCTGTATGCTTCTTGTGTGCTTACTAGGCAAGTAACTAAAACAGACAGACAGACCTCTAATGCTTCAGAGACCTGCAGAATATGGCATTTAAATTGTTATCTTTAAAGTTTATAATATCAGACAGACTGCCAGATCCTTACAGTGACCCAAAGTCTCCAAAGAAGATTATGAGGCACCCCAGTTCCTGCACCTGGACCAGTGATCGAGATGCTCAGATGTGATACTTGCCGCCTGCCAGGACCTGGCCAAGACTTTGGACAAAGCTTCTGGACCCTGGAAAATTGATTGCACCCCCTTTGCCTAGACAAAACAAGTTCAGTCTTTTCCATGCCCCTCTTCCACAGAGAGGGAAAAAAACTTCTCACCTTATAGGCCTGTCGAAGATTGCTGTTCTTTGAGACATCTGCCTCCAGCGGTAATGGAGAAACCTGGGTGTGGCTAACTGTATATGGACTGACTTCTAACTGGCTTCTGTCACTTTTTAGTAAATTAGGATAGAATATACCCTTCTCAGATCTCTGAAGTATTAATGGTTGTCAGCTTGACAGCATCAGACAGTCAGATCCACTATAGACTATAGTCAGCATGTTAGCTGATAAAATAGTGACTATCTACTGTTCAGGCACAAGCTCAAGGTTTTTAGGTTTATTTTGGTTGTCATCTAAGTACAAACTTAAAGGGCTTTTCATCAGACCAAAGGCACATCTGTCCAATCCATACCTGGCTCTCTGGACAGAAGAAAAATGTACATGCTTATAGCTCAAATCTGTAGTTTTTGCTAGAACTCCAAGTTATAAATATGCTCCTGTTGTTTGAACAGATATCCAGATATCCACTTTTTCTGCACTGTGGGCTTCAGTAATAAGTTTTAACCTCTGTTCTTAGTTTAAACATGTCTTAAACAGGTTTCTGCTTCTGACAGACATCTGAGTATCAGTTGCTGACTACAGGCTGTTCTAAGTAGACTGCAAGCCCTGGACTTGCTGTGGATGTAGTGGATTCCCCATTGCCTAAATTCTTTTTTTGTTTGTTTGGTTTTTTTTTTTTTTTTGCTTTTGACTATCGTTTCAACCTTCTGGGGTCCCTAACTTCGTCCCAAAGTCAGCAGGAAGTAGCATGGGAAAGAATTCGCCGCCAATTTTCCCTGGTTAAAATGCTAAGTCAGAAGGGACTCACTTGCATGGGGATGCCATATCTCTCACTCCCTGATGGGGGCGCTAGAGAGACAGCAACTCCATGATTGGAATTTCAAAAAAAAAAAAAAATGGGGGAATGAAGGGACCAGCTCCCCATTTCGGCAGCCATAACAGCTGAACACATGCTTATCTGACCTTGTCCTAGTCACTAGAAAGTCAGATCCCTGCCTCGTGGCAAGGAACCAATCAGAAGTTAGCTGGTGGCACTATGCTTTACAACTCTGGGTGTGCTTTACAAGCGCACAGAAATGATGCGCAGAGCATAGCAACCACTCTGGGAGGGCCTATGGGCCATAACAACCAGTTGGCCAATCAACACAGGGCAAACCCTCCAAGCCTGGAGGCACACCAATCCTGAGCCTGTGCGTACCCCTAGACACTCCCCTTACGCTGCCCTACAAGATCTCTATGCATCCGGTTCAAGCTGTCTTTGCTAGCCATCCGCCATGGCGGGTAGGTGGAAGACCCGAGCTAACATGGGGTTAGCTCGTTAAACAATAATAAAGCCTCATGCAGTTTGCATCAGAAAAAAAAAAAAAAAGATTCTGTCATTCTGGTCAGCTGGGACTGAAGGGTCAGCCATGATTAAGAGTCGTGATTAACATGATCAACTAGCACCATTGAAGTGAAACTGCATTAACGGGACAGTTGATGCTGGTTAGCTGGAGCTGAAAAATTAGAGGTGATTAGGAAGAAACCAAGAACACTGAGGTGAAGTCTTCTGGGAAGTGTCTCAGCACACAGAAGCTGTGTTCCAGAGGCAGCCAGACTTGATTGTGTAAGAGTCACCCAGGTGGTACTGGTTTTGAAGGCATGAAGGGGTCATGGAAAGCAGTTGAGGCTTGACATTGTGGGAGGGCGGGAGAAGCCATCCGAGAAAGTGCAGACCCAGTGGCAGTTGAAGGCCCAGGACCAAAGGGATCATACAGAGAAGTTAAGGCTTGGCACCATGAAGAGAGTCCAGGAGAAGCTACTGGTGAAAATGCAGCCAGTTGCAGTAGAAGACCATAGCATTTTGGAGACACTAGTACCATGGGATGACCATCAAGAACAGCAGCAGCAGTGGAGTGGAGCCAGCTAGAACATAGAAGACAAGCTGTTTGTGTTCTATAGAGGGAAGAGCTGGGTAAGAGATCAAAGCCCTTTGGAAGAGTCCAGAAGATTGTGAGTGGATCCCAGGTATTGGATACTATTTATAATTGGAGTTGGTTTGATACTATTTATAATTGGAGTTAATTTGATTGTGACTGTGCCCTAGTTCTTCCCTCTTAAAAAAGTAAGAAAGTATTTCATCTTTTTTGATTTTATTGGAGCCCATAGTTGAGAGTTTGAACTTTAAAAGACTTTGGATTTTTAAAGAGATTGGCTATTTGAAAGAGACAGTTTTTTTTTTAAGTGTTTAAATTTGTAAGGCTGTGGGACTCTTTAAGTTTGTAAATGTTTTATATTGTAATATCTAATGTTGGAGATAAGCAAAAAAAAAGGAGAGGTGGCTTAACAATGATATATTTGTGTGTCAAGTTGACAAGGGGTCAGGTATGCTTGCTAGTTTATGCCAACTTGATGCAAGCTAGAGTGTTGCAGAATATTTGTTTACACTGTGTGAAAATTTGTCACTGTGATTGGTTTAATAAAGAGATGAATGGGCAATAACTAGGCAGGAGAGAATAGGTGGGATTTCCTGGCAGAGTGACACCAGTGAGATGCCAAACAAGTTGGACATATGGTACAGAGAAGAGGTAGTCGAGCCAAGTGACAAAGCATAGATTAATAAAAGCAAGTTAATTAAGTTATAAGAGCTAGTTAGGAAAAAACCCTAAGCTAAAGGCTAAGCTTTCATAATTAATATTAAGTCTCCATGTCATTATTTAAAGACTGGTGATCCAAAGACAGTTTTAGAAGAAAGCTTGCTACACTAGAGTTATCTGAATGGAGGGAACGTCAATTGAGAAAATTCCCCATAATATCCAGCTGTAAGGCATTTCCTTAATTAATGATTGATGGGGATGGGCCCAGCCCATTGTGGGTGGTGCCATCCTAGGCTGGTAGTTCTGGATTCTATAAAGAAGCAGTCTGAACAAGCTATGGTGAGCAAGTCAATAATCAGCCCCTCTCCATGCCTCTCTGTTAGCTCCTGCCTCTAAGTTACTGCCCTATTTGAGTTCCTGTCCTGACTTCTTTCAGTGGTGAACATCGATGTGGAAGTGTAAGCCAAATGAAGCCTTTTCTCCCCAACTTGCTTTTGGTCATGACTATTTTCACAACAGAAACCCTAACTAAGATGGTTCTAGGGATTGGGATATTGCTGTAATAGGCCGGACAATGTTTTTTTTTTTTTTTTGGAGAAATATGGGCTGTGGGACTGTGGACTAGAAAAACAATTGGACATTTTAATGGAGTTCAATGCGCCATACTAGTAGAATCACGGGAGACAGCATTGTTGACAGTGATTCAGATTGTGGGAGACCGGCTCAAAGAATTTCAGAGAATTTTTTTTTAATATGTGGTCTGGAGATCGTATTTGTGATATTTTGGCAAAGAATCTGGCTGTTTTCTGCCTTTGTCCATAAAATATGCCTGGGGCAAATTGAGGAGTTTTGTAGTAACAGCATTGGTAGAGGAGATTTCCAGACATCCTGGTATTAATTGTGTTGCTTGGTTATTAGTGGTCACACTTACAAAAGTCTATAATGAAAAGGAGCAAACTGAGCAAAAAGAAATTATAAAACATATAGATTTAGGACAATAGGGGCATTGGGAAGTTTAATGGAGCTAAGTCCTGTGTTCAAGAAGATAAACAGATTAAAGAAAACCATGATGCTAAATGGATTAAAAAGAGCAGTAAGCTCGGGGCAAGACCCCACCCGGATAAAATGCCAATTTGTGAAAAATAATAAAGAAAACCTTGGGGCAGGGCAGGGTAGGTTAATATTAGCACTCAGGAAGCAGATACAGGAGACTCTCTGAGTTTAAGGCCAGCCTGGTTTACAGATCAAGTTCCAGGACACCCAAGCATAAGCAATGAAAAAAAAAAAAAAAAAAAAAAAAACCATTGAAAACAGAAAGCTGGTATTTGAATGAAGGTACCATGTTCCAGCAGAACTTGGTAGCTTCAGCCACTCGGTGCTGGATTTAGAGTCAAGGATACAAGAAGGGGTTAAGGAATCTCCTTCTAAGACTAAGGAAAGCCACTGAGGCCAGGTGTGTGGCAGGAATGTCCCTGCACAGAGGCCCAGACAGGCCATTGCATCAAGCTGTGAAGGCAAAACCTTGATTGCCTTGGAGACCCCAAGATGTTGGAGACGCCAGAGCCTTAGGATACCTGCTAAGGAAAGCTGCAGGTAGGATGTAGAACCAACTCAAGGGAGAGAAATGTGTTGATGTCAACAAAGCTGAAGGAAGTTGGTGTCTTACTTAGGATTTCTATTGCTGTAAAGAGACACTATGGCCATAGCAACTCCTATAATGGAAAATGTTTAATTGAGGTGGTGGCTTATAGTTTCAGAGGTTCAGTCCATTATCATCATAGCAGGGAGCATAGTCGTATACAGGCAGACATAGTACTGGAGAAGGAGCTGCTACATGTTGCTATGCAGGCAATAGGAAATATACTGTCACAGGGGAAAACTTAAGCATAGGAGAATTCAAAGATGATCCCACAGTAACACACTTCCTCCAAGAAGGCCACACCTACTCCTACAAGGCCACACCTACTCCTACAAGGCCACACCTCCTAGTAGCGACACTCCCTTTGAGGGACATTTTCTTTCAAACCACCACATTCTACTCCCTGGCCCTCAAAGGCTTATAGCCACATCATAATGCAAAAATACAATCAGTACAACTTCAAAAATCCCCATAGTTATAACACTCTCAAACGTATTTAAAAGTCTAAAACTCAAGGTCTTTTCTGAGATTCATACATCTCGTAATCGTAATCCCCTGTAAAATCAAAATCAAAAAGCAGATCAAATACTTCCAACATGTAATAAATAGTACAGGATATACATTACCATTCCAAAACATAGGGAAGAAAGCATAGTGAGGAAATACTGGACCAAAGCAAGACCAAAACCAGCTATGCGAACTCCACATCTCCATGTCTGATGTCAAAACAGTCTTCAGATCTCCAACTCTTTTCAGTTTGTTGATTGCAACACACTTCTTGCTCTTGGGCTGGTTCCACTCAATTAACAGCTTTTCTAGGCAGGTATCACATGACTCTGGCAACTCCAACGTCTTGGAGTTTCCAAAGCAATACAGGCTTTAAGATCACAGCTTCACACAATGGTGTCTCTAGGCCTCCATTCAGGGACACCCCTCTGTCTGGCCTCAGCAGCTTTTCTTAGTCATAGAGGCAAATTCTATAACCCCTTGACTCTCAAGCCAGAACCACGTGACCAAAGCTGCCAAGATCTGCTGCTTGCTGGGACTTGCTGCTTGCTTAATTACATTGTCATCAGCTTTCTGTTTTCAATGGTTATCTTCACTGTCTAAACTCAGCTGTCCTTGAACTCGCTCCGTAGACCAGGCTGTGCCTCAAAATCAGAGATCTGCCAGTCTCTTTCCTGTGCTGGAAGGTATGCCCCACCACACCTGGCTCTAAGATTTTCTTTAGTTTTTTTTTTTCCCAAGTTTTCAAAAGTTGGAAATTTAGCTAGGTGGGATCTTGCTCTGAGGTCACCACTCCCTTTATTCCATATCTTAATCCATTTATCTCCTTGAACACAGGACTTAGCTCCATCCGACTTCCTGGTGCTCTTTTTCTCCTTAAGTTTTACATTTTGTAATTTACCCTATGGGGTCCACCAGCTGCCCAATAAAGACACAGAGTCTTAATATTAATTATAAATACTTGACTGAGAGCTTAGGCTTGTTACTAACTAGCTCTTAAAACTTAAGTTAATCCATATTTCTTATCTACTATCTACCATCTGGTAGTACCTTTTTTCAGCAAATATTCATCTTGCTTCTCTCTGAATCTCCTGGCCACTCCATCCTCCTCCTTCTTCCCAATGCTCTCTTTTTTTAATTGAAAGTCCCTCCTAACCTCTGTCTGCCCAGCTATTGTCCATTCAGCCCTTTATTAGACCAATGAGAGCAAGAAATATTCACAGTGTATAAAAAAGATTGTCCCGTAGCAACCTTGCTCAGCTTGCTTCTTTTCATTACAAATCTTCATTAGAGTTACCACTAATAACCACATGACAGAGTCCATACTGGGGTGTTTTGAGATTTACCTGCTAACAGAATTAATCCTAAACTCTTCACTTTAGTCTCAGGCAGATGTTTCAGACAAAGACAAAAAGCAGCCACTTCCCCCTGCCCCCCCAAATATCACAAGACCAGTCTCTAGGCCACAAACTAACATTCTTCTCCTCTGAAACCTGTTCATCAAATCACACTCAACAACACTGTCTTCCCTGCTTCTACTATTACAGCCCATTAAGCAGTGCTTAAAGCATTCCACTCCTTTCCTAACCCAAACTCCCAAAGTCCATATTACTCCAAACAAAAGCATGGTCAGGCCTATCATAGAAATATCCCAGTCCCTGGTACTAACCTTAGTTAACGTTTTTATTGCTGTGAAAAGACACCATGATGATGGCAACTCATAAGAAAAACATTTCGTTGGGGTGGCTCATTCACAGTTTCAGAGGTTCAGTCCATTGTCATCATGGCAGGTAGCATGGTGGCATGCAAGCAGACAAGGGGCTGGCATAGTAGCTGAGAGTCCTATATCTTAAAGGCAACAGGAAGTTGACTGAGACACTCCGTGGTATACTGAGCACAGGAAACCTCAAAGCCCGCCCCCACGGTGATACACTTCCTCTAATAAGGCCATACCCACTCCAACAAAGCTACACCTCCCAGTAGTGCCACTTGCTTTGGGGGCCTTTTTCTCTCAAACCACCACAGTTGGAGATCTGAATAGTGCTTTGCCATCAGACATAGAGATGCAGAGCTTGGAGTTTGCCTAGCTGGTTTTCAGTCTTGCGTTGGTCATTTCCTCATTATGTTCCCTTTCCTTCCTTTTGGAATGGTAGAGTATATCCTGTGCCCGTTGTTATTCAAAGTATGTGATCTGCTTTTTTATTTTGATATTACAGGGGATTACAGTTAAGAGATTACCATGAGTCTCTGAAGAGACTTTAGACTTTTAAACAACGAGGAAACGGTTGTAGACAAAGGGGAATTTTGAAACTGGACTGAATAGGTGTGTCCTTGCTAGAGGAAGTGTCACTGGGGGTGGTGTGCTTTGAGGGTTCAGACATTCAAGCCAGGCCCAGTGTCACTCTCTCTTCCTGCTGCCCGTCTATCCAGATGTAGAATTCTTGGCTCCTTCTCCAGCATCATGTCTGCCTGCACGCCACCATGTCCCACCATGGTAATGAACTAAACCTCTGAACTGTAAGCCAGCCTCAATTAAATGCTTTCCTATATAAGAGTTGCTGTAGTCATGTTGTATCTTCAGAGGAATAAACCTCTAAGATAAATAGCTACCATAAAAGCATTTAAAAGCAATCTCTACAGGATTTTTAGATGTAATTTTAGGTAATACCAATGGCGTAACTTCAAAAAAAAATCTTGATGGGGATCTTTAGGATATTGTTATCTATATATCCTAAGAAACATGTTAATGCTACCAGCCAATTATTATCAGTATGGAATAATCAACCTACATTTTATTTAGCAGCACAATGATTTCTGTAGGCTCTTTATTAGTAAGTTGTTTTTAAAAAGTGTCTTTCCCATAATTATTCCCATCAAGTCTATAATTTTTTGTAAATAAGGAGTTACAGATCATTGCAGAGAATTGTGACATACATACATTTCTATAATACCACTCATTACCTTGTTGATATATAATTCCAGTAGGTGATAAGGAGGAAGGAAGGGTAAGTAATTGATGATGAATTGAGGGATTAATTCTACAAGCTACCACTTTAGCAGCAGCATTATTTAATAAAGGAATACCTCACTCTGCTTCCGGTGTTATGTTTCTTATAAAAGTCGGGGGGGGGAGCTTAAAGAGGGAGCCAAATTCTTAGTAGTGAGAGATATGTAAAAATGTACCCAACTGCTATGATCCAGAATTTCTTGTAATTCCCATAATACTCATGTTCTAAAATCCTCCTCTTATAAGGACGCTGGATTTAGGCTCTGCCTTAGTTAGGGTTTCTATTCCATGTCACCAAACACCCTGACTAAAAGCAAGTTTGGGAGGAAAGAGTTTATTTGGCTTATATGTCCACGTTGTCGCTCATCATGGAAGGAACCTGGAGGGAAGAACTGTTGCAGAGGCAATGGAGGGCTGCTGCCCACTGGCTTGCTCCCCATGGCTTGCTCAACCTGCTGTCTTATAGAACCCAGGACCACCAGCACAGGGATGGCACTACCCACCATGGGCTGGGCCCTCCCCCATCAATCACTAAGAAAATGCCTTGCAGCTGGATCTTATAGAGGCATCTTCTCAACTGAAGTTTGTAATGAGAGGTTCTTTGTTCTGGCTGGTCTCGCTGCCCTTGAACCCCAAATAAACACACATATGCTATACTAATTATAAATCTGTTGGCTGATGACTAGGGCTTCTTATTGGCTAGCTCTATCTTAATTATTAACCCATTTCTATCAATCTATGTATTGCCACATGGCTGTGGCTTACCCAGTAATGCCCCGGCAGACTGTTACTCCTTTGGCAGCATGGCGACTCTGGCCAGGGTCTGCCTACCTTTCCCAGAATTCACATCTCCTAGCCTATCTTCCTGCCTCATTGTCCAAACAGTGTTTTATTCATCAACTAATAAGAGAAACATATATACAGAAGGGCATCCCCATCAGATGGTCCCTCCTTTCAGATAACTCCAGTTTGTGTGTCAAATTGACATAAGACTAGCCAGCACAAGCTCATACCAGTGACCTTATTTTAACCTAGTTAACGTTTTAAGATCCCATCTCCTAATCCAGTTACATTCTGGGTTAGGGTTTCAACATATGAATGTTTAGGGGTAAAGGGGGCAACACAGTTCAGCCCTTTGTGTCAGTTAACCCTGGCACTGACGCTTGGGAGACCTCAGGAGTATAGCACGTGACAATTGATGATGGCAGATTCTTTCCTTCTGTCACTATTAGGAGAGGAAGCAAGAGCACATATTGTTAGAGGTAAGTTCAGGGTCACAAAGAAAGAGACCGCCATTCCAACTGAAGAACCTGGACAAGGCAAACTTTACTCTTGATCAAGAGGGTGTGCTCTCAGGAGCAAACATCCCAAGACAGGAAGTACATTTGGTTTTTATTTTAACTCATCTGTGTCTTTTCCCCATTGGCTGGGGCCCACTTCACAATCTTATTCAGTTGGCTAGTCTCAAAAGAATTGGCCCACAGGAAATGAAGGAGGAAGGGGGAAGGGGTCACTGCTCCAAGAAGAAAAGGGTCACTGCTCCAGGCCATCAAATTCCTAGAATAGAGGATGGGGACTTTGTGTAAATAAAGGTTTTATTTGGTGGGGAAGATTAAAACATTTTCATAAAAGTCTTACAGGGAGTGGGGAGATAAAAAAAAAAAAAAGAGTTGAATTCCTCGTCCTAAACACAAGTTTTACAGTATTTGACAGAAAAGAGTCATAGTTGATATTTCTTACATATTTTACATCATTACTCCAAAGTTATGACCTAAATGAGAATACTCGGTCAAGGCAATGGGGCCATACTAAGAAGTACATAGCAAAAGGACTACAAACAAAAAGAAGTACGTTAAGAAGGTTTGTGGACACATTGAAATATGAGATTCCTACAGTAGCAAAATGACAACAAATAGGATTTATATTCAGACTTTTGTCAATCAGTTTGTACATTAGTACTAAGCCTGAGGGAATTAACACTTTTAAAAAATGAAACAGACTCATAGATGTCTTCTGTGTATAATGGGATGTATTACTGGTCATAAATACTCAATATCATTCCCTAAGGAATGAATAAATTCTTCTGTTTCGAGCAAGCAGGAGCAGCCTATTAAAATGTGTCTTCTAGGTAGTCAGTATGCACCAAGATGGACGGTCAGCCTAAGTTCCTGTCCAGAGTTACAAGCACGAACCATCACTATGCGGACAGGGCTGGCTCCTCTCTCCTGCCTCTGCCTCCTCAGTGCTGTAATTGCAACCCCACATTCAAAACACCCAATAACATTTTTTAAGTCTAATTTGGGGAGATCCACCCATTGGCCAACCAACATGATGCACTGCTTTTTAACAAATTAAAGAGTCAAGGCAAAAGTGTAGGTTATTGCCTTTATACCCGCCTGCACTCCACCCAGCCTTAGCAACCCAGCACCCGGCGCTCCCACCCAGAAGGA
Source organism: Cricetulus griseus (assembly GCF_003668045.3). Classification (NCBI taxonomy): domain Eukaryota; kingdom Metazoa; phylum Chordata; class Mammalia; order Rodentia; family Cricetidae; genus Cricetulus; species Cricetulus griseus. Next base: position 60,414,659 of record NC_048598.1, read on the forward strand.
CAGCTTGCCCAGAGGCCCCTGACCCAAGCGACAGTGGGCAGTGACTCCAGAGGGCAGTGAAGGCATTAACGTCCAAAAGCGGAGATTCGGGCCTGAACTTGCAGAGATGATTTAATAAGTTGTCTGTGATTTAAAAGAGAGTGCCACAGTGATACCCCGACTAAAAATAAACAAATAACGCCCATCGTGTGTTTCATGGCCCTTAATCCCAGCACTCAGAGAGCAGAGGCAGGAGGATCTCTGCGAGTTCCAGGCCAACCAGCACTACACAGACCCTGTCTTGGGGGAAAAAAAAAAAAAGAGGTTGTTTGGGGAACACAGGGAAGACAATTAATGGGAGCCAAGTTAGACGTCCCAGCAGTTGAAGCAGCTCCCCAAGAAAGACAACGCGGCGCTCATCCCACGAGACCACACCCAGGTCTCGGGAACGCCCGCTAGCGCCTGTGGGCGGGGCAGAAGGAGGAACTGGCGAGGGCGCGCGAGATCGCCGATGTGGCTCTCGCGATACTTCCTAAGCCAGAGCGGCACGCGGAGCCTGGTGCTTAGAACCCCGGCCGGGAGGGCAAGACGTTGCGGGAGGGGGCCGTTCTTTAGCCCGCCGTACGGAAGCCTGCGAGGGAGGGTGGCATCCACTCCCCAAGTCCGGTGCCCCGATGCCCAGCGCCAACGCCAGCCGCAAGGGTCAGGAGAAGCCGCGGGAGATCGTGGACGCGGCGGAAGTGGGTCTCCTTCCTTCTTCCCCGGGCCGGGGAGCGCGCCGGGGGAGGGAGCGGGACGATCGGGGCGCTCACTGCCTTGGGAGCTCCTGCCAGCACTTTACCTGCAGGCCGCGGCGTGGGCTGTCGCGCCGCAGCCCGGCGTCCCCGAGGACTCCCAGGGCCACGCGTGGGCTCGCGGCCCGAGCAGCCTGGGACTGTTTCTTGGGAACCGTGGCCTAAGAGAAGCACGTTCCTGGGGGCGGGGGGGAGTCGGGTAGACGTGCGGCACCCAGTGAACCGGAAGTAGCCGCGAGCCTGCCTAGGTTAGCACGTCCTGCACGTAAACACACCATTCCAGTCGTGTCCCCCCCCCCCCGGAAATTTTTGATAAAAGCACTACTAATTGATATCCTCTCAGCCCTCATCATGGTCTGGCATGTAATAACACCCTTTTGCAAAACTGGCGGCTGGAGTATTAAAATGACTTCACCTTGTGACGGCTGTGAACACATGTTATCTTTTCCTTTCTCAGTGACCTGCTGGATAACCCTCAGGGATCCTTTAGCACTTTCCAGAAACCCTCCTTCAAGTTAGATGTATTGTAGTAAGCTGTGATCTTTGGCTCCTAATTTTTTGATGGAGGAAATCAACATCGTCACTCGGGATATTAAGTTTATATTTAACCCTGCTGAAGTGTGAATACCAAATTAGAAGAGAGAACACTTTTTCCACCCTTTGGTTTACACACTGACACCTATTTATTACGACTTCAGGTTTCATTGTGTGGCAGTGTCTTTCTACTGTGCCCCAGGTGTTTCAAATATATGTTTTCAAAAGTAATTGCTTGGTAAGACCCATATAACATGTTTTATTTCGATGTATTTGTAAACAAATAGAAAAAAAAAACAGTTTCTCCTATTAAAGACAGAATTCCAAACAAGACAATTAGAAGGACAGAAACTGTTCAGTCAGATCTTTCGAAACTACCTTGCAAAAATCTAAGGAAACTATTTTTGTGTGTTGGTGTGTCTAATCATACATATTATCAGTGCACCCTTGTAAGTAGTATAGGTAGAAAATAAAGTGTAGACTAAGGTAGACGCTGTGGAAGTGGAAGGAACTTTTAAGATCATTTTAGAGGTAATGTATGATTAAGTGAAAGACCACATACCTGTTTAATAAGTGGAGTTCATAGCCTGAACTTAGGCTTTCTGTCCCTGACTTTGTAACATGGAATTTGATAACACTGCCGTCTTCTTAAGTCTTGTAACCTGTTGTTAGGAGGCTGGGTTTGGGGAATAGCAAGTAGGTGGATTTCCTGATGGTGTTTTACAAAAGCAAAGTTGTAGATAGTGTGTATCCAGCAGCTCCAGTTTCTCAGCACTGAACATCTGGTGTTCAGAAACCTTACCCAAAGCATTGGTTCTCTTTGAACATCTCTTCCTGTAATAGGAAGTTAATAAAACTGTAGCACCTCATCCTACTCCCTTCATGGGGGAAATTTATCTCTCTCCTTTGAAGTAGATTAATCTCCTTTTGAACAAGTTAGTTAACATGCATTTTATGTATGTGTAAACTATACTAGAGTGCTATTATGCATGATACATTTATGTGTATATAATAAATACATAACTAGAAACTGGGTGCTTTTCTGTTTGCAGTAAGTACATACACAAGTACAGATTTCCATATTTTAAAATGTCTGGTTTCAAACTAATGAAATGTTTTTGCAAATTAATATGCAAGTGCTTGTATTTGTATGTTTAAAGTCATACTACAAAAAAGAAACTTTTTTTTTCTAGGATTATGCTAAAGAAAGATATGGGGTGTCCTCTATGATACAATCCCAAGAAAAACCAGGTTAGTATCTTCTTACTAATTCTAGGAGAACACTGAATGAAGATTAAAGTAGGATCTACCAAAGTGTTACTCCAAAGGAATACTTTGAAAAGTTTGAATGATATTCATAGCCCAATAGATTACTTACCATACTCTGTAAACATTGTCACCTTGGAGTCCTAATCTGGAAGGAATATATTTCTTTTCTAATTTTTATTTTGAGACAGTGTTTTGTGTACTGGTATACCCAGTCTGACCCTAGACCCTTGAGTGTAGCTGAGAATGGCCTTTACCTTCTGATCTCCCCTCTATACCTCTTGAATGCTGATTTGACCAGTGTGCCCACTACTCCCAACCAGATCTTGGCATTTTCAAATCTATGTTTTAATCCCCCTCCCCCAACTCCTCACCCTAGATGATTTTTGTGTATACTTGGCTGTCCTGGAACTTTCTTTGTAGACCAGGCTGGCCTCCATGGAGATTCACCTGCCTCTACCTCCTGAGTCTTGGGATTAAAGGTGTGCACCACCACTGCCTGGCCAAATCTACCTTTTAAAATCTCAGGCTGCTTTGTCTTCTCTCTTTCACAGAGTGTCTTTCCTGGGTTTGCATGGTGAATGCAGAAGTTGACTTGGTACATAGACTACTGGCAATATTCTTCCTTTACGCCCTTTGCTTTTGACCTTGAGAACCATAGTGTTCTGCAAATACTCTTTGCCTTATAAGACTAATACATTTAGATGAAGTAGATAGCTTACATTTATAACTTGATTTTTAGAACAGCCTCAAATTATTGTTGTCTTAATGCCCAAGCTTCCCCCTAATTAAATTAGTATATATTTAAAACAAATGATTTCTGGGGGCTGGAGAGATGGCTCAGTAGTTCAGAGCACTGACTGCTCTTGCAGAGGACCAAGGTTCAATTCCCAGCACCCACATGGTGGCTCACAACCACAAATATATCTCCAGTTTCAAGGCATCTGATGCCCTCTTCTGACCTCCACAGGTACCAGGCACACACGTGGCAAACAGGTACATGTTCAGGCCAAAAAAAAAAAAATTTAAAAAAGGAATGATTTCTGTGGCCAGGCAGTGGTAATGCATACCTTTAATGCCTGCACTTGGGAGGCAGAGGCAGGCCTGGTCTACGGAGCTAGTTCCAAGACAGCCAAGGGCTACACAGAGAAACTCTGTCTCGAAAAACAAAAAAAGAGGGGATGATTTCTAGATGTTTATTTCATAGCACTGTCTCTACACAGTAGTAGCTTTTTAACCATTTTCCTGTTTGGGGGACTCTGGATGGGTGTACTATTTTGGTTAATGTTAGGGTGCATAATAGTTAGAGTTCATCTACTGCCAATGGGTTCATATAGCAACTATAGGCAGCAAATCACAGTTGGCTTAAAGCAGTAGTTCTCAACTTTCATAATGTTGTGGCCCTTTGATACAGTTCCTCATGTTGTGGAACCATACAATTATTTCATTGCTATTTCATAACTGTAATTTTGCTACTGCTATGAATCATAATGCAAATATCTGAAATTCGGGATAATCTGATATTCCATCCCTATGAAATGCTCTTCCAACCCCCAAAGGATCGATATCCACAGGTTGAGAACCATTGGATTAGAGACTACTAGTGCATCTTCAGTACTTTGTTTCTCTATCACCTCTGCCTCATTGTCCCCTCTGAGCCCATGCTGGTGGGAAAGATGGTGACTGCCCGGAAGATAGTGGAAAATTTTATTTAGGAAGTGCAGTTCAAAGTGATACCAAGTTTTTAAATTAGCTTTCAGACAAATAATTAGGACTGTAAATCTGAACTTTAAAATGGCTTTACTGTGTATTACAGACAGAGTTTTGGTCCGAGTTAAAGACTTGACAGTACAAAAGGCTGATGATGTTGTTTGGGTCCGTGCAAGAGTTCATACAAGCAGAGCAAAAGGTAAGATTGTATCAATGGTTATAGCTCTTTAACTAAGCATACCAATTTAAAAAAAAAAAAAAGAAAATCTTTGTGTGTTTTGCTTTTGTGTATGTTGTATGTGGGTGTGTATATGTATGGAGTGCAGGTGCCTGCAGAGTCCAGACAAGGGCATTGTATCTCATGGGGCTGGATTTGCAGGCAGCTGCCTAATGTTGGTGCTGGGAACAGAACTTGGCTCCTGGGAATGGAACACGAGTCCTGCAAAAAAGTTGTACATACTCTTAACTGCTAATCCATCTGTCTATCCTCTGTTCGTATATTATATTCTTATAATTATTTCGATAAGAGAATTAAGTTGAGGGAGAAAGCCAAAGACTGGTCTGTTGCATTAGGTAGTCACAGGTCACTATTTAAAATTTAACAGCTTGAGCTGGGCAGTAGTGGCACATTCCTTTAATCTTAGCACTCCAGGAGGCAGAGGCAGAGGCAGGCAAATCTCTTGAGTTCAAGGCCAGCCTAGTGTACAGAGTGAGTTCTAGGACAGCCAGGGCTACACAGAAAACCCTGTGTTGAGGGGGTAATATATTTTTTTTTTTTTTTGCAGATTTTTTTATTTGGATTAGAAACAAGATTGTTTTACATGACAATCCCAGTTCCCTCTCCCTCCTGTCCTCCCCTGCCATCCCCCACCCCCCAACTAAAACCCTATCTATCACATACCCTTTCTGCTCCCCCTGGATGGTGAGGCCTTCCATAGTGGGTCATCAGAGTCTATCGTATCCTTTGGGTTAGGGCCTAAGCCCAGAGGGAGTAAAGTTTTTAACAGTTTTGTTGCACTAGTTGTGTTTTGAACCATGAGTGCTCTTTTCCCTTTTGGACAGTGCTAACTAAAAATGCAGCATTAACATCAATAGAAACATTGGGTTGTTTAAATCTCAAATTTTTATAGAATAATGGCCTGGACCTACTCTCCAGCATTTCCTAAAAATATTAAATGACATTTATATTTGTTACAACTTTGTAACTTTCCGATTTTCAAATTTAATCATGCCTGCTGGTATGCACATAGGCAGAATAGACATTGCTAATTCACTGTATAAAGGAGGAAGCTTAAGGTTCTGAAGGGGAAAACTGCTTGCCCAGTCTTGTAGTAATTGGTACACTATGGACAGAATTGTAAAAGCTAAGACCTCTTGGTCTCTTTGGAAGAGCTTATTTAATGTGTTCCATGTTACATTTCTTAAAATTGTGTTGTAAAGTATTGTATTACAGATTAATATATACCTATTATCTGAAAAATTTTGACATTCTATACCCATGCCTCTCTCTACCATTAATTACTCTTTACTCTTCAAGAGTTTATCTATTCTAATTTGTCTATTAAGAGTTTGTCTATTCTGATATCAAATTCTTAAGTAAGTGAATATTGATGTTGGATTTTGAGAAGTGTACTGATAGTTTTAAATTTCTGAATAATGTTGACTTGTCTTGGTGAAAGTTTGCACCATTTTTTCTACCAATAGATAATCATATTGTAGCTTACTGTCCTTTTTCTCATTAGACTGCGAGCCTACTGTTTGTCTTTTCTCTTCTTTTAATTAAATAATTAAAAATTTATTTTATTGTGTGTATTTGTGTGGGTATATGCACACGAATACTGATTACCATTGTGTCTAGCACAGGCACTTTCTTTTTTATTTTTATTTTTTGGTTTGTTTGTTTCTTTGTAGGCAGGGTCTTTCCATGTGGTCCTCTGTGCCTGGAACTCTCTGTGTAGACCTGGCTGGCTTTCAGCTCATAGAGATCAACCTGCCTTTGCTAGGATTAAAGGTGTTCACCACTATACCTGGCTCTTTTTTCTTTTAAGATTATTTTATTTTATTTTATTAAGCTGCCTGATGTGAGCCCTGGAAAATGAACTCTGTTCTTCTGAAAGAACATGTGCTCTTAGTTGCTGAGCCATCTGTCCAGCCCCATACCTTATTTAGCTAATGGAAAGATAGAATGAATGCATGCCCATGTAGGCCTGAACCAAGACTTCCTTCAGACCTGTTCCCCTCCCCACCTTTTAAAACTCTCTTCCATGTCTCTTAGATTCGGTTTGTTTGTTTGTTTGGGGTTTTTGTTGTTTTGGGCATTTTTAAATATGTGTTTTTGGTGCAGGTGCTCTTGGAGGCCAGAGGCATTAGATGCCTAGTTACTGAGTTACCCGCACTTGTGAGTTGCCTGATATGGATGCTGGGAGTAGCCCTTAGCTTCTCTCCTTACACATTCTTAACCACTGAGCCATCTCTCTAGTTTCTCTATTCAGCTTTTAAACACATCAGTGAAACTGAGGGTGGTAGTGCATATCTGTAATCCCAGTAAAGTAGGGATTCCACTTTGAGGCCTACCTGGGTGTGTAGGCCATCTCAAAAATGACATATTGAAATTGTTTTGAGATAAACCTGATATTTTTTCTTTTATACTGTATAACTATTTGAGAAGTAATGTATAGCCATCATTTGCTTCAACTTCTGTTACTCTCATAATAAGTAGCATCTTGCTCCTTGTATTTAACTTATTCTTTTTCTTTCATGTTACCTATTTTGAATTATTGCCTGTTTTTTTTTATTTGTTTGTTTGTTTCTTTTTTTTTTTTTTTTTATTCTCTGGAAAAAGCAGCCAGTGCCCTTAACTGCTGAGCCATCTTTCTAGCTCCTGTTCTACATTTTAAAGGGTAGTTCTTCCTTTACTATGTAACTTAGTACTCAGTCCCATTGTTTACTGGTTTTCTTCTTGGAGCAAGCTGGGTCTTGAACATGCTCTACCAGTGAAGTTCTTTGCCCCGATTTTTTGTTGTTTTGGGTTGGATTTTGGAGTTTTGTTTTTTGGTTGTTTGGAGTTTTGGTTTTGGCGATATGGTCTCCTATATATAGCCCACAGTGGCTTCAACCTTGATTATGTGACTATGCATCTTGTTCCCCTCCAAAGTTCTGGGATTATAGGTGTGTACCAACTTTATTCAGTTTTTCTCCCTTTCCTGGATTCTGTTCAGAGTTTCTTTGTAGCCCCATTCTTGGTTCTTGGCTTCACAGATGTGGCAGCTTCTGTGCTGGTATACTCTACTCTCACCACCTCCTTCCAGGTCTGTGGCCCTTCCTTCCTTCCTCTTTTTCTTTCTTCTCTTTTTCTAGTAGAAAAGATTTACTTTTTGCTTTTTAGGATTACATCTAATAAATTAAAGGTGGGTTGGTTTTTTGTTTGATTGTTTGTTTGTTTTTGGTTTTTTGAGACAGAGTTTTTCTGTGTAGCTTTGGAGCCTATCCTGGCACTCGCTCTGGAGACCAGGCTGGCCTCGAACTCACAGAGATCCGCCTGCCTCTGCCTCCCGAGTGCTGGGATTAAAGGCGTGTGCCACCAATGCCCGGCCTAAATTAAGGGTTTTTTAAAATATACTTTGCCCTTTGTGATTGCTTTTCAGTAGTAGATGTGTCAGATTTTGAGATGTTTGTTTCCTTCTGGGTTAAACTCCTAGACTTCCCCATGTTCTCTTTACTCTGTGTGTTGAATCCTAACCCCCAGCCCCCCAAGGGTGGCATCTAGAATGTGTTTAATTTTCTTTTTAACCCTGACTTTGCCTTCTGTGCCTTGTTTATGATTATGTGTAATATTTTTTAAATTGTTGTTGTTTTTCTGGCCTAGAAAGACTACTCAGGTGGATAAAGTGCCTGCTGCCTAAGCATAAGGTCCTGAGTTCAGATCCACAGAACTTCCCTTAAGAGCCAGACACTGGCACACATTTATAACCCCATCACTAAAGTGAGGGAGGAATCCTCAAAGCCTGCTGGACAGCCAGTGTAGTCAAAATGGCAAGCTTTAGGTTCAAAAATAAAGGGTGGAGGGCCAACTAGATGGCTTAGTGGGTGAGGGAGCTTGCCACCAAGCCTGACAATCTGAGTTACATCCTGGGAATCCACATGATAAAAGCAGAGAACCAATTCTTACAGGTTGTCTACTGTGTGTGTATATGATATCAACCTCTGGCCTCCACACATGTCTATGTAAGCACACACACAAGCCCACACATATGCACATACTCCATATACATATTTTTAAGAAACTTTTCTAATTAGGAAAGATTTTATTATTGAAAGATTGGGTGTGGGGGGTGGTGGTGGTGGTGGTGGTTGTTTTATTTCTGAAAGTTTTATTATGTATTCCTGGCTGGCTTGAATAGTCATTATGTAGATAAAGTTGGCCTTAATGTCACGGGGCTGGGTGCAGAGATTAAAGGTGTGTACCACCATGCCTGACCTATAGAAAGTTTTGAATATAGAACAATAGGAAAAGCAAAGTTTCCTGTAATTTTATCAGTTGTTACTAGCCACATTTTGGTGGGTTTTCCCCCCTATACAATCAATCTTACCATACTTCTTTTTTATGTAATTAAAAAATTATTTTATGTGTGTGAGTGTTTGCATGTATGTGTGTGCACCACATGGGTATAGAGTCTGGGGTTAGCAGAAAGGCTGTTGGATCCTCTGAAACTGGAGTTTCAGAGAATTAAGGGCTGCTGTGTGGATTGGGGAACTGAACCTGAGTCAGTAAGTACACTTAACTGCTGAGCCATCTCTCCAGCCCCTTAATATACTTAGCAAAAACAAAATTGGAACTGTGTATCATATAAATGTCTACTGAATATTTATCTTCATATTCTCAGCGTCCAGTATAAGTTGTACGTAGTTGTCCACCTACAGAATAGGAATGATGCAATCCTTCCTCAAATAGGCCACCAATGTTAGAAATGCTGCTAACAATAAAAATGAACGTTAGGGGCTCTGCCTTGACTTTTAGAGAAAACTGAGAAGTCAGCTCGTCTCCATTTTGCAGATGAAGAACAGAGACCTACAGTGGTTTCATGTATGTGTGTACACCACATGGGTATAGAGACCACTTTATAGAAGATAGGATATGGTCCTTGGCCTTCAGATTTCAGGATCTTGCTGGATAGTGGTTGGTAGTGGAACACAGGGAGTTCCAGGGCAGCCAGGGCAGAGAAACCCTATCTGGAGAAATCCATCCAACCAAACAAATGAAAAAACAGGTGTTGAAGTCTTACTACTTTGTGTTCTAAGTGAGACAAGATCCAGCTGTGGGTTCTATAGTTCTATCTATACTTAGATAATGGCATTTTGATCAGATGCAAGCTTTGGGGGTAATTTTTATCATCTAATACCTTAAATGCTTTTGAGTTTGTTTACATTTAACTTGTATCTGATCGGCACAAGGATGCATAAGTGATGTTTTTCAGGTTAAGAATAAGAAATGACAGTTCTCTATGAAAGAAGGGGAAGCAAGAGACCCACAACATGTGAAAATAAAACTGATTACAGGACTTTGAAAGAATGGAATTTTACTGACAAAAGTAAAATTGCTTGAAGTTTTAAAATGTGTGGCTATCGCAGAGGACAAGGGACTGGGAAAATGGAATGTGAAAGGACCTAGCCTATTCATCTGTGTCCTCTCTAACATGTCCTTTGGTAAAAAGAATTTTGGAGGTGGACCACCCCCAAAGAGCACTTGTATTCTGACTATAAACACTTTATTAGCACTTTTGTGATTGCATGATTGAAGCTGCCATGGTAGTTAGCTCATGTCTTTGCCAGTAGAATATAGAAGCTATTGGTTGAATGATAAGAGTCATCTGAAACAACTTGTAATTTAATGTTACAAAATAATCTTCTAGATTTATGTATCTCTAGCTATAAATCAGTGATTTACCTATGTTCTCAAAAGAAACTTGTCAGATACTTATTGGAACTGGTGTTAAAACTTGTCAGTTAAGTAAGTGTGGATATTTTGACTCTGAATGCTGATCGAGACATATGTATATACCTGATGAGTATATAAATTTTGACCTAATTTTAAAGTAGAGAAGCTTTTTCCTTTGTAAAACCTGAAATAGTATGCTCTTAGTGTACCACATTCTTTGTGTCTCCTGTAGGGAAGCAGTGCTTCTTAGTTCTGAGGCAGCAGCAGTTTAATGTCCAGGCTCTTGTGGCGGTGGGAGACCATGCAAGCAAGCAGATGGTTAAATTTGCTGCCAAGTAAGTAAGCAATTATATCCTGTTGTCAGAATAAACAATGGTGGGAACCAAGACTCCAGGGGTTTGGACCATTTTCATACATTAACATCAATGCTTCGTTTGTTTAAAAATGTAGTTATTTAAATTGTCAGTTCAGTGTTGCTTGAATACATTAAACTCACAAAAGAGAAAATATGGAGCACAGGCTTGTGATTCATTTGGAACTGCTGAAACTGCACTCTTCACAGACAAGTCACATTACTTTCAAGTAGAGCAACAAAAAGCCTGGCATACTCAGCAGGGCACACAGCAACTTGATTCTGTTGTGTTTGTTGAGCTTCGTTTCCTCCTCTTCCCCCTCCCCTTTGTGATTTGCATAAAAAGCAACAAGTTTTCTAACTAAATAATAAAGAACATAAGACAGTGTACTTTCGAAGGTGATTTCCTCCTGAAGGAAGTCAGACATGTATTAATAACGTTACAACTTTTAACTCTGACACCAAAGAGTGAGGGGGAAAAAAAGAGATAAATTTTCCCCCAATTGCAAAGGTATTGCTGTCTAGCTCAGAAGCTCTACAGAAGCACATGGTTTGGTTTGGTTTGGTTTGGTTTGCAAGAAGCAGGGCATTGAGATAGGAAAGAAGGGTGGTGGGTGCTCTGACTCTAAGGTAATGAGAGTTTCGTTTTTGGTTCATGATGTGGCTGTTTTGTTAGCTTTTTTTTTTTTATATAATTTAGTATTCCCATGATAATGGTTGAAGAAGACATAGGGAAATTTGTGGATAGTCTATATTTTAAGTAATAAGAGTAGGTATTTTTAAAGGAAGTTAACTAAAGCAAATACTGTATTTTTCTATTGATTGTTTTGAAATCTTTGAATTCTTTAGATGGAGGCTTTTTAAATTTTTTAAATTTATTTTTATTGTTTATGTGTATGAGTTTTTGCTTACATGTATGTATGTATGTGTGTATGACCCATGTGTGCCTGGTGCCAAGAGGCCAGAAAAGGGCATCAAGATCTCTGAAACTAGAATTACAGATGGTTATGAGTGGCCATGTGTGGGCTCTGGAAACTGAACCTGGGTCCTCTGCAAGAATGGCAAGTGCCCTTAACCTCTGAGCCATTTCTCCAAACCCTAGATGCATGTCTTCAAAGACAAGTTAGTGTAGATGGAATCATGAATTCTAGAATTAGAAAGAAGCTAACAAATGATCTTATGTAACATCTGAATTTGTGTTGAACTCTCCCTGGCCCCAAGACAGTGAAGTTCTTAGCAACTGGGTTTAGTTTAGAGATTTACTTAGGTCAGTTTTATTATTACATAGTAGCATCTGTATTTATGTTTAAAATTTTCAGCACCATGGATTTCATAACTCAATGGTAAATTTAGTTTAGTCCTATCAGTGTAGTAGCCCCACCTCTTCCTTTGCCTTAGACTGCTGTCAGATATCTGCTCTTCTGGTCACTAGGTTTGTTTTCATAGACTAAGTGCGCTTGTGAAATGCAGGTTAGTGTGTGTCCACATGTACATAAATTACTCTGATCCCTATTGATAAGCTGTATCTATGTAGAAAACCTTCAGTATAAAAGGAAAAGGATGGCCATGAAAATCACAGATGTCTATGCTAAACTATATTTAATATACTTAAAATACTAGGTAAAAATCAACCTCAAAAATATCTATGGATCTTTGTCTTTTATATATTATTTAGTTCTGGGAAACTAATAAGCTGACAGTTTTACATAGCACATACTTCTTCTGTTTGGTTGTTATAGCTTCAGTGTTACATTCCTAAGGAAAATATTGTAGTTGAAAAGTATTCTGAGAGCTGGAGAGGTGGCTCAGAGTTAACCTCTGAGCACTGCCTGCTCTTCCAGAGATCCTGAGTTCAATTCCCAGCAACTAAATGGTGGCTCACAACCATCTGTAATGAGATCTGGTGCCCCCTTCAGACATGCAAGCAGAATACTGTATACATAATAAATAAATAAGTCTTTAAAAAGTAACTTCATATGTTGAATATTTAAAAAGTCTTCTGAAAATCCCATTCATCTTCAATATTCACTGAGGGGCCTCCTCCTGATTGTGGGCAGTCAGAGTCTGTGATATCTAACATAATCAACAAAAAGTACTCAGGTTGTTTGGATCTTTCAGAAATTCCTGGGAATTACACAAATAACAGTAATTGATCTGTCAGCCAAAACTAACTAGCTGGTAGAAGTACTTACAAATAGTCTCCTAAACAGAATGCAGTTCAACAATGTTCCCTTATTTTGTAAAGAAAGAAAGGCCAGGCTTCCATGCGGAAGTGTTAGTCAAGAATGTTTTTCTTCAGCTGGCCAGTTGATAAAGTACTTGCAGAATACCCAGAATACAGTCTCTAGAAACTATTGAAAAATCCAGGCATGGTGGTATGTTCTTATACCGACACTGGTAAGGCCAAGACAGGAGGATCCCTGGGGCTTACTGATTAACCAACCTATTGTACTAGACAAGGTCCAGGGCAATGAGAGACCATTTCTCAAAACAATAGTAGATGATTTTCTTTTTTAGATTTACTTATTTATTTTACGTATATGAGTGTTCTGTCTGCATGATCCTGCTGCAGATGGTTGGGAGCCACCATGTGGTTGCTGAGAATTGAACTTAGGACCTCTGGAAGAGCAGCCAGTGCTCTTAACCTCTGAGCTACCTCTCCAGCCCCAGCAGATGATTTTTGAAGAATGTGATACCCATGGTTATCCTCTGATCACCATGGGCATTCACCTACTCACAAATACAAGAAATTAATTTTCTTTTAAACAAGAATATAAATAATTCTATATTCATAGTTTATGAAGCAGAACTCAATTGAGATCTAGATGGTATTCATACTACACAGATAAGCTGTAAAGTAAGTTTTTTAAAGCTTGTTCCTATTATATTTAGTGTGTTAAATATTAGACTTTATACGTTAGCAATGTGTGGGAAAGATAAGCTATTGCAAATTATAAAGCCTTTAGTTATATATAAGTGGTGGAGCCAATTTTGTACAATAGCCTTTACACGTGGTACTTAGATTATAATTGTATAACTTTTGGCACTAATACACTAAAGAATTAAGCCAGAGCAATTAATAGTAGGTGTATTGATAGCTTTGGTTACCTTGAGCAGTGAGGGTTCTTGTGACTAAGACTTGGGGTGATAACTTATGAGTTGGTAGTTGCTTGGGCTACTTGAAAAAAGACAGTTTTCTTAAGAACTTTAGTGCAAACTCCTGATGAGCATAGCACTGGTTTGGTGTCTCTGTCTCTCTCTTTAGCCAAGGAAATTCAGGATTGAAGTACTGAGTGTTTTGACTAAGCTTCTGTCTATAGAGTAGCCTCTATGTCACCTTGCCTCTTCATGATGTTAGCTCAAAGCCCTTCATAGAACTGGTCTACTTGTTAGACACTACCCCCAAGTTAGAGTCAAATTAGAGGGGAGACTTTTAAAAATATAATTCATTGGGCTAAGTGGCACACACCTTTAAACGAAGAACTCAGGAGGCAGAGGCAAGTAATTTCTTGAGTTCAAGGCCAGCCAAGGCTACACAGTGAGACCCTGCCTCCCAAAAATAAAATTAAAACATACATATAAAATTATGCAGTGAATGAGATGGTTAGTCCTTGACATAGAAGGACTAGGAGATAAATGAAGCACATCTCCAGTTATGTCAGTGTGTTGTTTCTAGAAAAGATTGACTAGGGAGAGACAGCCCCCCCTGGACTAGGAGCCTGGCTTCATAAAAGTGGAGAGTTGGTGGGGTACAAGCACAGGCTTCCTTTCTCTGGGCATCCATGAAGTGAGCCACTCCAAACTCCTCACCGTGATGGCCTCAAATGCTCAAACCCACTGCAAAATCAATCCTACCTCCTTTAAGTTTTTTTGTCAAATATTTTGTCACAGCATTGCAAAGTCTGATTTACACAGCAAGGGAAATATTTTGAATTTATTGATATGAAAACCTATTCCAAAGGTTTTCTGATGTTAACACTAATGAGTCCGTCTCTTTTGTAAAGCATGAGTGCTTTCCCAAGGAATCACCCCGTTATTTAAAAGCATGCTATAAAAACAGTGGGAGTAGAAGAGTTAGTTGTAGTTGAATTTCTGGTTTGCAATGACAGTTACGTTTTCTGCATAATTTCAGTAATAAATTTAATAGTTATAAACATGAAACCTTGATGTTACCAAATATATCTAACAACCCCACATACTTTAGATAAGTCTTTGACCTTTTTTTTTTTTTTTTTTTTTTCTTATCAACATGGCTGTCAGCAGTGTATTTTGTAATTCCTTTCACTGCCATTGTGAGGAATGAGCTGCAAAATCACCCAGTGAAGCAGCTGTGTGGGGAATGCAATTGTTGGGGAAATGTGACTACAGACTTAGAATTTAAAGTAACTGTTTGCCTTCTGCTAAGTGTCTGCTGCCTGACTGGTCCTGTTGTTCACTCTGCTAGCCTACAGGTATTTGTCACACAGCTATGTAAGCTAAAACCTCCAAAGTTTCTCTATCTTCCCCTTAGAGAAAGTGTTCCTGAGACATTCCAATATGAGTGTCCTTTTAAATTACATTTTTCTAAAGTGGTGCTTAAGTCATTATCAATTCTGCTGTTGTGTGACATGCACGTCCCTAAAAATCACTGTGCTGTGTGAAATTTGTGCAATAAAAATCATGGTTTATGGGCAAGTGAGGTTAATAGCATAACACTGAAAAACTTAACTAATGGCACATTTTTAAAGGGCAGGAACTTTACTTTCTAAAGGTAGGTTGAACAATTTCACAAATGTTGGATAGTCAGTAAATACACAAGTAGAAAACATGGCCCTTTTCTTTGAAAAAATATCTGTAGTTTGCTTGTGCAAAAGCCTTCAGAAAGATGTAGCTTATGCTGTTGTGAAGTGGTTGTGAAAGCTGCCTGGAATGGGAGGGGAGGTGGGACATCAAATGCACATAATGGGTGTGGCTAACAACTCAGGTCTCAGGGGATGATGGCAGCATGTGCTCTGAGTGTTTCTTCATGGTGGAGGTCACCCACATTACCAGACATTGATGATGCCTAAAAGAGACTGGTAGCAAATTATCTTGTTGGCATTGTTCCTAAGTGTTCCATCAAAATTGTCTTCTTGAGAAAGTCCTTACCTGTTTTCTAACTACTCCTGTGTGGGAATGAGGAAAATAACAGGAGTGGAGGATGACTTCCAAGTTTGGGGAACTCAGTAGAAATAACCTCACTGCTCCACCATCATCTTGTTCCTCACCCAGAACTCTGTTATCCTCTGCTGCTTTCTCTTCCTCTTGCCTGGCAACATCTGTAAGTTTCTGTTCTACACACTCCTGGTGCCTTATCTCACACCAAGACCAAGTGCATGTGTAGGATTATGAGATACCTGTTCCTCTTCTACCTGACAGTGAAAAATCAAGATTTAACACTTAGAGACTTCAGATATTATTTAGCAGAATTCTTGAGGATCTTTCCTTTTTTATCCTTTAAAGTATAATTACACAAGAAAACTTTGGAAAACAATGAGTTCTGCAAAATATTCTAGTGGCCTCCTATTAAGATCAAAACAGCACATGACCAGCTTCTAAACTAGTTCTGGGTGTTGTTCTTAAATAAAATGAAAGGCTTGCTTATGTTTTTAGCTGACGTTAAAAATTTGAGGACCAATGAAGCATGAAGTGATTGAAAAGAATATTTTGTAGCACATTGTTTGGGGGAGCCAGCTGCTTAGAGAGTGGGCCAGCTAATGCTGCCAGAATCTGGTTTAGAAAATAATACCCACAGAAATATGTGTATGAGGGAAAGGCTGCTTTTAATCCTCACTTAGTTTTCATCCTCTGCTGGGTCAGTTTTTTTACATATGAAATCTTGTGGCTGACTTTACTGCTGGAGGAACACCTGAATTGAACACTGTCGATGGGTGCTCTAGGTGTTTACGTTTTGAAGGTTGCTGCCCAAGGACACTAGACAATAAAATATGTGAACTCTTAAACAACAGAGTGGGAGAAAGAATGGGATTTCTATGTTAATTCCACACAGGCCTACATTTAACCCTATTCCCATTGGCCTTTTACCAGGTGGAGAAAAGCTAGGACTCCACTATTAAAAATACCAAATCAGACAGTTCCAGCTGGGGTTTCCTAATCACTTAAAAGGCAAAACTCAAGGTCACTTTTAATATCTTAAGTAGATAATGATCTTAGCATTTACTTTAGATATTAAATCTGAGGTTCTTGTCTTTTGCCTTATTGACTAAACTGTATTGCTAATTTTTGAGCTTTTCATTTTTTTCCTTGAAAAGAAACATTGGCATTTAATGTGAAGGAAAATATATGTCCCAGGTTCATCCAGTTTATCGATATTCTTATCCAAAAGTTGGCTCACTAATTAGATTCAGTGCCATAGGACGCTTGGGCAGATCATTTTAATCAATCTGTTAGGGAGATCAATTTTCTTGTGACTGAATGAATAGAAAAATGAAGCAACTGCATGAATTACGAAAGGCAGTTGACACATCTAACTCCATAGGGATTTTAAGACCATAATCTTAATTGTGTCTTTGAAATGGTTGGTGGTCTTTCTGTGTGTAGGTTTTCTGGAAGCAGAAAATGTGATTCCCGTGCAAGCTTGTGCTTCTGACCGTCCTTTACATTGTCACGGATTCTTTAGCTAAAGAGTTGAGCGAGAAGTGAGCCTCTTTTTTTCTTCTTTTGAAAAAATTGTTTTTAATTCAGTGTCATTTAGAGTTTCAGAGTAATATATAAAGTCAAGATTTTTTATTTTATTGGTAAGGTACTGTGGAAGTCTTTCTGTACCAACTAAACCAGATTCTGTACCAATAGAGGACGGCAGTTAATATAAATACAAGTTTTTGAAGTTTAAGGCTGACCCTTACAGCAGCAGCTTTAAAGGATTATAGCTAATATAGATAGTAGCTTTAATGTTTGTTTTCTTTGAGATAGTCTCTACCACAGAGCCTTGGCTAGCCTGGAACTTGCCATGTAGACAAGTTTGATTTCAAAATCACAGATCTCCTGGCCTCCACTTCAGTAGTTTTTAAAATTAAAAGGTACTATCACTCTTTGTGCTTGCTCAACAATCCTCCCTTTACCCCACAATTCAGGCAGTTTTGATTCTGAAAACAAAGTTTATTCTGTACATAAATATGTTATGTGTTTGACTTTATTTTTCTTTGTATTAGTCATTGTGGTTACATTTATTGATAGCTTGTGAGTCACAAGTATATTCCTCATTCTCTAATGAGTCACCTAGCTACATACTAGTTTTGTTTATTTTCTTTCCTCTGAGATATTTCACCTAAAATAGATATTTCACTGGTTGGTAGGTATAAAATTTCTGTTTACTACATTAACTATTATAGCTGGAAAATGGAGGAAAAAAAAATAGTACTCAGAAGTCTCACTGACTTGGAACACTTATGTAGCACCTGCTCTGGTCCAGGCACTTGGCTGAACTTGGAGCAAGGGGAAAGAGATTCAAAACTGTGCAGAGACCTGTTAGAAGATAGATGCTTATCTAAAGTTGAGGTTCAAAACAGCCAACTTTGCATTGTTATCCATTGCTGCTTCTAAAGCAGCTGTGCCTACATGCTTTGACTCTTTGTTGGAGCAAGTGTATCTGCTGGGGAAGAAATGACTGTATGTATCCTGCTTGGGTCTACGTTGAAATTTTGGATAAAGGTGTGCTTTAAAAATAAAGTATAGCTGAGCAGTGGTGACACATGCCTTTGATTCCAGCAGGGCAGGGGAATCTATGTGAGTTTGAGGACAGCCAGGGCCACACAGAGAAACCTGTCTCAAAAAAAACAAGAATAAAAAAAAAATAATTTTTTAAAAAATTAAGTCTAGGGCTGGGAAGATTTCTCAGTGGATAAAACTCTTACCATATAAACTTAAGGACATGAATTTCAGTCACCCATGTGAAAACTGGACACAGCATCCAGCACAGTTACAGAGAGATGGATAGGAGATAAGACAGAATCCCTGGGAGATGGGAGGTGAAGGCAGGAGAGGCCCTGGGATCTCTGGCTCACTATCCTGGCATACAAACAAGAAAACTATAAACAAATAAAATAGATGGCAAGGACAGACACTCTGTTATTCTCTGACCTCATGAGCACCATGGTAAGCACATGCAACACAAAATAGAATGGTGTGCTCGTGTCTAAAGCACTTCCCACATAACTGGAACTCAGAAGGAAATGGCTGAGTGAGAATGGAAGCAGTGCTTTAGAGAGTTGGGTGTTAAGATTACCTTTATGAGTTACAAAATAGAAGTGGGCTAAACTTCTTCAGCATTTAAAAAAAAAATACAGATAAATTCAGCAAAATACCATGGAATGGTGACAAAATTTATAAAACATTCCATATTCTCTGCAAGTGAGGAAAAAATGTGGAAGAGTTATTCACCAAATAGAAAACAGTGACCATAGAAGATGGGGTTGGATTAGCAGTTGAATCTGAATAAATCTGTTCTTTTATAATTAAAAAAATAAGGGTTTTAAAAATATTTTTTATGTGTGTGAGTATTTTGCTTGCATATTTGTAAGTGCACAATGTGTGTGCCTGGTGCTTATAGAGGCCAGGAAGTATGGCTAGTCTCTTGAACTGTTAGCCCCAGACCCTTATCTTGAGCGTGTCAATCTATAGAACCCATCTTTGTGGGAGATGTAACATGTACTTTACTAAAAGTTTCAATGTAGTCATAACTTAAGTTTTATTATGCATATAATATTAAGTTAATTATCACCTGGAAAATTTTCATCAAATTGCATTGCCTAAGTATGCCTAAAAACTATTCAGGGTCAGATAATTGAAGTTTGAACAGTGTCAGCTACTGAACTCAACTACATTCTTGCCTCCTACAGATTGTTACTCTGCTGGCCACGATGGTCACAGAGACCCCTGCAGGGATCATTTGGGAAGAGGGGACCTCAGTTGAGAAAATGCCCTCATCGGAATGGTGTGTAGGGCTTTTATTTGATTAATTATTCATGTGGGAAGGACCAGCCCATTGTGGACTGTGCTGCCCCATGACAGGTGGTCCTGGTGTAAGAAAAGCAGGCTGGGCAAGCTAAGCAGCACTCCTCCATGGTCTTTGTTTCAGTTCCTGCCTTGAATTCCTACCCTGATTCCCTTCTTGATGGACTACAACTAAAAGATGAAAAATAAACCTTTTCCTTTCCAAGTTGTTCTTCATCATTGTATGTACACCAAAAGAAACCTAACTAGGACAGGGATTATGTTTTAATAAATTGGCCCACCGAAAATAGGTAAATGGACTAGCATGGTGGCACATGCCTATAATCCTAGCATTCAGGAAACTGAGAACCATGGGCTCAAGGCCAACATGGACTATATATAAGCTTTCATGATAGAAAGCTTTTATCAGATATAAAGAATGATCCTTTTTGCAATTTTATTCTATGGAAACTATTGGTTATAACTAAAGTTTTTAAGTTGGTGGTTAGTAGTTCCTAATAAATGGCATGAAATCTGTTTTGCCTATTCCTTAATATCTTGCTATCAAGATTGTGCTAATTTATCTTATTTGCTAAGTGACTAATTATATGGAGAGCCAAAAGAGTGGTTGAAAAATGAAAGAGGCATGGAAAACAGTGCCTTGACAGTATTTCAGGCATTAATAATAAAAACAGCTGACTAAGCTCTTGAAAAGATGTGTTTAATTTACTTCATCCATTTCTCCTGTACTAAAACAGCTCCTGGGAGTTCCCTGCTTTCTGTCAGGGGTTATTTTCACTGCACATCTTCTGTAAACTCAAGTTTTCTAATTATCTGATAGATAAAAAACCCTTTTTCAAAATGTGGACATAGAGACATGTTTGTTTTCAAATGTGGAATTGAAAGCTTTCTTGTCCAGTGTCTTTCTGGTGGCAGACTATGTCATGTACACTGCTTTACATGTAAGTGCTAGACTGGGGTTGGGAATAGTGGTACACATTTGTAATCTTCTCACATGGAGGCAGAAGGATGAGGAGTTTAAGGCAAACCCAAGCTACATTAAAAACCAGCCTGGACTTTATGAAGACCCCCCCCCCAAAAAAATTATATTGGCAGTAGTTATGTTACTGTGTTGACTATAAGTGTACATATACACATGCAAATACACAGGAAAATCTCAGCTTCTTACAGGTTCTACTAGCAAGTTTTAGAGCTAGTCCTTCGTTATAAACCACTTTTTGTGTTGTTTTTTTTCCTTGTGAATTCGTTCATTTCTGCAAATAGGAGTAGGTAAAGGCATAAATTTTGATGTATAAAGATACTAGAAATGGTTTATCCAAATTATAAAGAACATCTGGTACTAATAATGAAGAAACAACAAAATGTTTATGGGTTTTTGTTTGTTTTTTGTATTTTTTCCATTAAATCTCCAGCCAGTGCTAAGCAGAGGGTCTCTGCCCACATTCCACTGTGATCTTTTGGAAGGAGACTAGTGTGAAACTCACTTGTTAGGAACAAAGCTCTTGAGGGGATGTATTTCTCCGTAGTTAAGAGTACTTGGTTTTCAAAGGATCTGAGTTCAGTTCCCGTAGCACACATGGCATTTATAACTATCGGTAATTCCAGTTCCAGAGGATCTGATGCCTTTTCTGGCCTCCTCAGGCACCAGTCATGCACATGGTACACACACACACTCACACACACACAGAGTCAGTGTTTTTTTGTTTTTTGTTTTTTTTTAAGCAGTGTTACTTGGCATTGTATCATACACTCTTAATCCCAGCAGTCAGGAGGAAGAAGTTGGGAGATCTCAGTATTCAAGGCCAACTAGGGCTATACAGAAAGTTCTAGGCCAGCCAGGTCTACATAATGAAACCCTGTCTCAAAAAAAAAAGAGAAGAAAGAAAGAAAGGAGGGCTTTTTCTTTTACTGTTTTGGGAAGGGGGTGGACCTGAGAGGACTGGGAAGTAAGTGTGATCAAAGTGCATGATGTGAAATTCCCAGATAATCAGTGAAAATATTGTAATTAGGGAGAAAGGCAATATTGATCTTAAGTAGCTTTGGAGAAGTCTGTCTGCTAAACAGAAGGGTCCAGAGGCCTCTACATAGGAGTCAGAGGGAGTAAAGCTTTGCAAAGCACCATGATTTAGTGACAACAGGAAAATTGGAGCTATGGTTGGATTGGTTTGGTTACCAGAACCCTGTATTGATCAGTGAGGTGAAAACATTCCTCCTGGAGACATGTGAAACGAGTCCTGAGTCATCTGTTCAGGCCTCAGGTGGACTCATGCATACAGAGTAGGCAGCTGCTAAAGGAAGGGTGAGTGACACTACACTGCCAATGTCAGGAAATGCTTTTAATAGTAAATAGACTGATCCTTCGAGTTTAGAGGTAACCACCTACTTCTTAATTACAAATTACGATGTTTCTTTAAGTTTTCAGTGATGGCTGTGATACAGGATTCTCAAGAGATAAGAGCTATATATACTATTAATTATTTTTTAAAAAGGTAATTGGTAGCCGGGCGGTGGCATGTGCCTTTAATCCCAGCAGAGGCAGGCAGATCTTTGTGAGTTCAAGGCTAGCCTGGTCTACAGAGTGAGAGTTCCAGGACAGGCTCCAAAACTACACAGAGAAACCCTGTCTCAGAAAACCAAAAGAAAAAGAAAGGTGAGAGAGTCCTAGACTAGGCCTAGGCTTTTCCATTCCAAAGCAGATGGCACTGTCTTTCACTGTGGTGTGCTAAAGTTAGCACTGTGTGGCTTCTAGGGTATCTGATAACACCACAACTACTGAAGATGCAATTTTGTGTCAGAATGAAAGCAACTTTTCTATGAATCTTAAATCATTTTTACCAAATGTATTGTCACATTCCAACGTACAAGACTATGTAAAACAAAAAAACAAACCTAGTTTAGTTTGCTTGGGAATCATCGTTTCAAATTACACCTTTTCTTGGTTATATGTAAAATAACCAGAACCAGGAAATGATTGGGTGTTTAATAGATAATGTAATAAAATTCTGCTTCAGAATTTAAGGGTCTAAGGCCAGGCGGTGGTGGCACACACCTTTAGTCCCATCACTAAGTTGGCAGAGGCAGGTGGATCTCTTGAGTTGGAAGCCAGTCTGATCTACAGAGTGAGTGCCAGGACAGTAAGAAACCCTATCTGGGGCGGGGGACGACAAAACAAAATCCTAATTTAAGGATCTAATGTTCCATGACTTGGGTTTTGTTAAGGACATCCCAGTAGATGTGGTTAGTTTATATTTGACATATTAAGTGTCACACGAGCATTCCTTAAGTGTGAGTGAACAGCTAAGTTATCACTCATAACCCAGGGACAATGTGAGCATAGAACCTTTTAGGTAATGAAGATGTAATTGCAAAGCACCACCCTTATATTTTCTTAGTACTTGGGGATCTTTTCAGTTGACCTTCTGTTATTTAATTCCATTACATAACAGTAATTGCATTTATTGAAGTCAGTGTTTCTTAGGAAAGGAAATGCTGATCTCAGTGATCTCAAGTGTAAGAGGGAAAGGGTCATTGAATAATTCAGAGACTTTACTACTTTTTTACAGTTCTTTAGTCCTTTTATGTTCCAAATATCTTATAAATTGTTTCTAAGCTGTGGCATCTTTAAAAAAAAAAATCTTTAACAGAATCTCACAAGGTATTCTGTGTAATAGCTTGTTTTAAATAGGTTGAAGAGGCTGGTTTATCGAAAGTGTCTCCTGTAGGAAAGAATGGTTTGACATATTTTGCTGCTTAAATACCAAATGAATTTTGACACCTTTAATAAGATTATTAAAGTTAAGGATTTTTTTTTCTCTTGACAGCATCAACAAAGAAAGTATTATTGATGTGGAAGGCATTGTGAGAAAAGTAAATCAGAAAATTGGAAGCTGTACACAGCAAGATGTTGAGTTACATGTCCAGAAGGTAACTCATTTTATAATACAATGTTGTGAGGACTGGAGATACAGCTTAATATGCATGGAACCCTGGATTTGACCCTAGCACCACAAGAAAAGAAAGAGTAAGAGAGAGACATAAAATTATGGATAGATATGAGTAATTCTTTATATCAAATCTGTATGTTCTTAGTAATTGATATAGCTGGGCATAGTGGCATACACTTTTTAATCCCAGTACTTGGGAGGCAGAGGTAGGCAGATTCTCTGAGTTTGAGTGTTCTTTATCGTTAGATTAAAACAAAAGACAACAAATTGTAGAATTCTGAGATTTATGTTAACTACTGAATCAGTTTGTTCTGCGGGACCTACTTAATAGAAGGAGAGAACCAATCCCTGGCTTCCACTCATATCTTGTGGTATGAGCATATATGCTCATATGTGTGCACACATTCATATAAACAGATAATGTTTGTTTAAGTCATTTGCAAGACAAGGGATAGTTTCTTCCTTCCCTCGACTTTGAGGGATATGAATCCAGAAAGAGCACATACACAGAGCCCTCTTCCCACAGAAGGGGGAGGGAGAAGATGGAGCACTTAGGGACATGCATAAGAAAGGCTGGTAGATTGAGAGAGATCAGCACATCTATACCTGTTGATTTGGAAATGAAGAGTTAAATTTAACAGAAGTTAATTGTTGTGGAACTCTGAGATATGGAAAAATCTTGTGTTTTTGCTGAGCTGACCTGACACATTACTTTGTTCCTTGTGTTGAGTCTACTAAAGAAGTCCATTTATATTGACAAAAAACGATTTGTCTTTTCCAACTGGCATGTTTTTCAGTACTCTAATAAAGAAAAGTTAATGACTAAAACAAACTTGTATTTTTAATAAGTAGGAGGGTCCCAGCTCAATGGCAGAACATATATCTCACATTATGTGTCAGTAATGAATACTAAAGCTGTAGGAGCTTACCTATAAGTTTTACAATAATAATAATAGTATTTTACAAAGCATTGATTTATGCCATAAGCAATTTACTGCCCCTTACTCTTACATATTCAGCCAACTGTTACTGCTTATATGTTTTGTGCCAAGTACTATGTGAACTTGAACCCAATGAAGGGGAGAGTGAATTTACACTGATTATGAAAGTCTCAGCTCTTGGATTCTCCAGTTTTAGATTTAAAGGTCAAGATTGTAATAACCAAAGGAAGCCTAAATTTGTATACAGGGAGCTATGATAGATAATTCTGCCTTTGAGTGTGGCTAGAGTAGAGCCTCTTGACACTTTCTGAAGGCCAAGGTAGTCCACAAACTGAGAGAACACAGCTTCCTTTCCTGACTTAATAGAGGTACTGGGCTTAGTAATTTCAGCGTGCAAGTGGTAAAGTTATATTTTTAAGGGTGTTCAGAAAACTCCTTACTCATGAACACACTGATTTTTTTATCACTAAAATGTGAAATTAGCATGTGTGGGTATCAAGGGACTTTGACAACATAAAGAAAGAATGCCCTCTGTGGCAGCTCCTGACCAGAACGGCAGGAAGTGAGATTTGATGTTTGATGAAAGGAGACAATTGAAGGAGACAACAAAGAATAAAGAAAGGAAGACTGATGGGCAAAGCCTAGCTGGGCTGAAGTTGGTCATGGTGGTAGCACTGGCTGAATACTGTTAATAATAGCAACACCTATGTTAATGCTTTGGTTCTGGGGCAGACCCCATTTTAATTGAAGCTTTGAGATTGATTTCCCTAATCACAGCTTTTGTTGATACAGCTAGGCCTTGTTTATTATGTTGGTGTGTACCTAGGGTTTATAAAGTATTTGTGTTGTCTTAGTCGACTTCAAATAATCCATAGAGCCAACAATATTATCCCTCTTAGGTAGATTAAAAATGGATATCATCTTATTTTACTTCACCAAGCGGTTTCAGTTAAAGATGTATGCAAACATCGTTCCATGTAGATTGTCTTTTAAACAGAAGGTAACAGTTTTTATTTTGTTTTGTCTTGTTTTTTTTACTTAATATTTTTGACAATTTCTCATTTTCAGATTTATGTGATCAGTTTGGCTGAACCTCGACTTCCCTTGCAGCTGGATGATGCCGTTCGACCTGAAGTAGAAGGTGAAGAGGTAAAGTTTATGTCGCATGTGCTTGCTCTGGGTAGTTTGTAATGTTAGAAATCCATTGCCCTCCTTGTAGTAAATGTACCTGTAAATTGATTTGAGTTCCATTTTTATTTTAAATTCACAGGGACTGGGGATATAGCTCAGGGGTAGAGAGTTTAGCATTCAGGAGGCCTGGGTACAATTAAATTACTTTCTTTTTTTAATTTTTAAACATAGTTATAACTCTGGAAAGTTCACATCACGTACCCAAATCTCACACACTTGCCAATCTGTACCCACCCTTCACCCTTGTAGCATCCTTCCCAAAGAAAAACTCAAATAATAATAATAATATTCAACAAATAAAAATGCAAATAAGAATACTGATTTAAACAAACAGACCAAAACAAACAAGAAAAGCAAGCAAACCATCAAGGAAAAAGACACTCCTTTATCTTTCCTAACACTCCATCGAAATTAAATTAAATCAATTAAATTTACTCTTACCACCATTATATCTAAGATTTGGGGGGGGGGCCTGTTTTACAGCTAGAGATGTAACTTAGTGATAGAAGCTTTTTTAATTGTCTTAAAAATGTAAAAGATAGCTTCCACAAGCTTTTGTTTTATTGATGTTTCTGTCAGTATTTATAGAATTAAAGTTTAAAAACAAAATTTAAAGTATTAATTTATTAAAATGTTAAATATTGCATGCTTGAATATATTTTAGATTAAAAGTAAAAGTGATCAAAGCGTACTTTATATTTTCCAAAACGAAACTTTACTATTACAAGTGACATCATGTTAAATATCTACAAAGTTTATAAATGTCTGACTGCATGTGCATGTAGATTCTCATATGGTCCTTGGATCCATGGGGTTGTGGAGTTACCAATCATATAGCTGTTGCAAAGTTCTTGGTACACTCATGAGTGTAAATGAAAAGTATTGTAATAAAAAAAGAAATTTAGCCCTGAATGGTGGAACACACCTTTAATACCAGGCAGAGGTAGCTGTATCTCTGAGATTGATGCTAACCTGTTCTACAGAATGAATTCGAGAAAAGCCTGGTCCTCACAAGGAAAGCCTTTTCATTGGGAGGGGAAAATATTAGTGAGTCTTGGGGTAGGAGCCTTTTGCTGGTCCCTTGACCACACTCCTAAAAACTGTTGCTCTGTGTTACTCTTCTGTTAGGTGTTAGCAAGGCTCACAAGTGAAATCCAGGATATATTAAGAGTTCAGGTGGGGAATTCTGGTGCCCCAGTAATGAGCAAGTTTGGAGAAGGGAAAGAAAGCAGTAGTATTTCTGTCCCTTCTCATTTTACCATCTCTTCTGTCTTTTTTGTTTTTGAGTGTATGTGGGGGTGGTGTATGTGTCTGTATGGTTACAGAAGTTGATACTAGGTGTCCTTAATTACTCTTCATCTTACATTTTGAGACAGAGTATCATCTCACTTTGAACCTAGAGCTCACTGAGCTAGTCTAGTTATCTCCATGTATTACAGCCAGGAATATGAGGATTCAGTTCCAATATTGACACCTTTATAACATGCTTCACCCTCTGAGTCATCTCTAGTCTAAGTCTCCTCCCCTTCACTTCCCTTCTCTCTTGTGTTGGTGTGTGTGGGTATTTGAGATAGTCTCCCACAATGTTGCTTTGGCTAGCCTGAGACTCACGGAGATCCACCTGCCTCTGCTTCCCAAGTGCTGGCATTAAAGGCATGCCTTAACATCCCTAGAATCATCTCTGCCTCTAACAGTAACTTTTCCCTGGTTTTCCTCTTACTCTGTTCATTATCTTGACTCCCTGGTTTCCATGTACAATATTGGTATACACAACTTTCACTAAAAGGAAACATAGCTTGCCGGGCAGTGGTAGTGCACACCGGAGGCAGAGGCAAGCAGATCTCTGTGAGTTCGAGGCCAGCCTGGTCTACAAGAGCTAGTTCCAGGACAGGCTCCAAAGCCACAGAGAAATCCTGTCTCGAAAAACCAAAAAAAAAAAAAAAAAAAAAAAAAAAGGCAACATAGCTTTTAAGAGTAGAGTGTATGGTGTACAAGTGTGTACTTCAAATATTGGTAAAATATGTTTTTCTCATTCCCCCCCCCCTTTTTTTTTCTTTTTTTAGGAAGGAAGAGCTACCGTCAACCAGGATACAAGATTAGACAACAGAGTCATTGATCTTAGGGTATGATGCCTCATTTGTTTGTTGATGTGGTTATGCCAACACCAAGATGGGTGGGGATACCATAAAGCTAATTGCCACTTACCTATGTATAAGTATAGTGATAAAAGACAGACATAGTGTACCTCTCTGACTGACCCTTTCCCCAGAAAACTGCCAGTAGCAGGAGCAGGTGAGTGTTAGTTCTCAGGATACTGACTTGCTTTGTTTGAAAATAACAGATGATTATAGAGCCAGTGTTTGGGTGGCTTCCAGGTGATGTCTGTTTTGTACAAGCTTAGCAAGTAGAAATGCAATCATTAAGTCACTATAAGATGTGAAAGAAACTGCATACAATTTAGTGCAACCAGGTGGAGATGGGTTGTTGTGAAGAAGTCACTGTCGTGGTTTACACTGTCGTCTCAAGGGACTTCTATTTCCCTTTTGGTTTGGTTGCAAGTGAAAGAATTCAGTGGTTTCATCATTGGTTTGTCATCTTTCTTTCTTAATGTTTGACCACATCTTCCTCCTTAAGTATTCTGTCTCATGCTCAGGTTCTTTGCTGCCCCAAGTTTTTTCTGGCTTTGACTCTTCGGCAATTCTGAGTGTCACCTTGTAGTATACTTAACACTTCTTCTGAATATTTGCTGCGCCTTTTTTTTTGGGGGGGGGGGGAGGTGGTTTTTCAAGACAGGGTTTCTCTGTGTAGTTTTGGAGCCTATCCTGGCACTCGTTCTGGAGACCAAGCTGGCCTCAAACTCACAGAGATCCGCCTGCCTCTGCCTCCCGAGTGCTGGGATTAAAGGTGTGCACCACCAACACCCGGCCTTTTTTTTTAACCTTCTTCATTTTAATTTATGTTGAAAAACTAACCTCCTGGTACCTCCTAGAAAGCTCAAGTTTTTCATGTATTTTGGGCATCAGAGTTAGATATTTTGTGTTTACCCATACTATTTGTTCAACGTTGTTACCCATACTACAGTTTAGCAAGAAAATATTTGTTTGTGGTGGCGTAATTTAAATACATCAAAACCATTGAATAATGGGAATTTGCTAGGAGCATGGCACTGGCCTGTGATCCCAGGTATTTGGGAGGCTGAGATAGGATCACTGGCACCCAGGATTTGGCCAAACTTGGTTGTATGCACCAGTAGTCCCAACATTTAAGAGGCTGAGGCAGGAAAGTTCAAAGTCAGCTTGGAGTACATAGGCTATTAGAGGTCTGCTTTAGCTACAGTAAACAAACAAAAGAGAAAGAATGATGGGAAGTTTTTCATATTTACATCCAGTTGATTTTTCTTGAAAAGTTAGAGATCTTAGCAGAATTGCTTAGTACTTAGCATGTTGGCTAACGTACTAGGTGGAGTATATGACCTTTGTGTTACCTTATGCCACCAGGCGTCGGAATAAAATCCTTTATAAAAAAGGAAGAATACTATGTAAATGGGATGTTAGATAAACATGCAGGCACTCTCATGGAACCTGAGTGTCTGCAAGTCCAGTTTCAGAGCGGGTCCAGTAATGACATCTTCTGTCCTCTGCAGGCAATGGGCATGCATGTGTTGCATATATATACATGTAGGCAAAACACTTACATGCTTTTTAAGTGTATGTTTTTTATCCCTTCCTAAGAGTCATTAACAAAACCATGGAATCCTAGAACACTTAGAACAACAATTAGACAGTTTGTAGTCAAGTGTCTCTCTGCTCATTGTCTACTTCAATACTTTTTTTTTCAAGTAGAAAATGAAAATATATGTCTAATGAATTTTTATACCCTTGTAATACAAAAGATATTCTTGGCAGTATAGTTTGTGTGCCAGCATATTGGAATTTATGACATTTCAATTTTACAATGTTTTTCTAAAACTGGAGATACACAGTGGTTTCTGGGTGTTAAACAGATGCATGTCTTACATTTTAATAGTTACATGATATAACTTGCAAATTAAATTCATGTGTTTATGGATGCTGCTACTCACGAGTGCCATTTAAGGTGTGATTGAAAAGGAAATAATGGTAATACAAGTGAAACCCACCATGACAGAAATGAATAGAGGCAGAAACAAATTGAAGTAATGCTGGTTTATGTGAGCAGCAGGCAATGTTGGGAGAGCTGTGAGAATCATAGGTGGGTGGTTGCCATAGCAGATGGCATTTTTTAACAAAGATGTGGATGGTCTAAGGTAATTGAGGGAGTTTCCTGGGTGTGTTGTAACTATTGGCCTGAATCAGAGTGCTGTAGGAATGCCTGAAACTGTTGTGTCTGCAGCACCTTTGTCTTAGACTACCACCCCTGCGTGTTGGAGAGTCTTGCCTGGGATTTAACCTGAGCGCTGCCAAAGTTTCCTTATTGTAGTAATATAATTGCAGTTTTGCTGTGATTCCAGTTTTTTATTACAGAGGTTACTTGTACTTAATTATAAATTCCACATCAAGCTGATTTAAGAAAAAAACAAATAGCTCATTTGGAATGAAGAGAGGTATAATTTTAGAAATAACTTTCTATCCAGTTTTTTAATGACAGAATGTCTTTTGTCTGCAGTGCTTGGAACTGGAAATATTTTGAAGTCTTTTCTGATTTAGGAATATGTACATATACATACTTAGATACCCTAGAAAATGGGACCCAAGTTAAATATGAAATTCATTTATAATCCATATGTATACATAGTCTGAATGTTATTTTATATGTAATATTTTAAGTAATATTCTGCATAAAATGTGGTCTTGAAGTATGGATTTCTCTACTTGTAGCATCATATGAGTGTTCAGAAAGAGATTTTAGAGCATTTCAGATTTTCAGGGGAGGAATGCTCACCAGATCTCTTACTCCTCAGCCCAGCTTCCCAGCCATCTATAAAGTGGCTTCATAAACTGTTAACTTGCATGAAGTCTGTAGCCACTATAAGCAAAGCTAGAGTGGGTTTAGCTGAGGCAGTAACTGAAGTTTGTTTTTGTTTTTAAGCCATAAGCTAAACACAACAAGAAAATAATTTCAACAGACTTAGCTGTCCTGTAACTTGCTCTGTAGACAAGACTGACCTCGAACTCACAGAGGAGATCCACCTGCCTCTGCCTCCCAAGTCATGGGATTAAAGGTGTGCACCACTACCACCCGGCTCTTTTTTTTTTTTTTTTTTTTTAATTCTTCCTCTCAACACTTCAGATTCTTCCCCTGAACCTGCCCCTTTTGTCTTATAAAAGATAAAATGTTGTTTTCTAATAATGTGACCTCAGAGAAAATAATTCTGTTTAAGTAGAGTCTTGCTTTTTTTCCCTTCTGTTTTTACCTTGTCTAATAACTGCTGAGTAATCTCCAGCTAAAATTGGTCTATATTTTTAATGAGTTGGCAAAAAATAAACTTTTGGTTCTTGTTAAGTATTATTATTCTACCTAGAATGGCTGGATTTGACCAAAAGACAAAAACTCCCCTTTTCCTTTTTCCGTTGCTTAGATTTCAGTTGCTCTATCCTATCCTCTAATGTCATAAGGATGCTTTGTGAAGGAGCAAATGCTGAAGCCTGACTCTGCAGTAGAGTACAAGTTTCTCAGGTTCTGGGCTGCTCTGTTGAGCACAGTGTTTCCCTTGAGGCAAGTTGCCATACACGGATATTGAAGCTTCTCAGTAGTAACTGTGTCCTGAGTACAAAGATAACTGGCATGCACTCAGTACAAGTATGGTTCGTTCCCTAAGTCAGAATTCTTGGCAGCCTTACAGATAATCAAAATAATTGAGCATTTTCTTTGAAGCTTTTTCTTTCTTGCTGCTTTTAAAGAACATCTTGTGTTTAAAATACAAATTTTGATTAACTTTTCTTGCCAACCTCATTCTTGATTTCGGCAGTCCTCATCCCCCGACCCCTCAAAGTCCTCTTATCTCAGCCTCCTTAGAGCATACAAATCGAGCACAGGACTTTTAGTATGTCAGTATGCAAGGCAAATGACATAGCCCTGAGCTATACCCCCAATTCCTTCTCTAATAAACTAATAAACCCATCATTCCAGCAGCCAGCAAGTCCCATGAGGAACCTAGTGGGGGAGGGGATGTTTTTTCTCATATATAACATGGATCCATTTTCTTCTCTCATCGACAGATTTGTTGATAAAAAAAAAAAAAATCAGGAAGCCCAAAATGGGGACACAGTAGATGGTAGGGATGTATTTATTTTTTAGGTTTGGTGGGTTTTTGGTTTTGCTTTTTTGTTTGTTTTTGTGGGTTATTTTTGTCTTGTTTTAATTTTTTTTTAAGATTTATTCATTTTATGTATGTGAGTTCTGTATTTACATGTATGCCTTTATGCCAGAAGAGGTCATCAGATCCCACTGTAGATGGTTGTGAACCTCCATGTAGTTGCTGGGAATTGAACTCAGGACCTCTGGAAGAGCAATCAGTGCTCTTAACCCCTGAGCCATCTCCCTAGCTCTAAAATTTGTTTATTAAAAACATAATTAAGTGAAATTTCTATTCATACTGTGAGTTATAACAATCAGTCCAGAGCTTAATTTCCATTTGATAAGAAGATAAAATAAATTTAGCTAGGCTAGCTAAAAATAAATAGAGTGAGCGGGGCAGTGATGGTACACACCTTTAATCCCGGCACTTGGGAGGCAGAGACAGGCAGATCTGGTCTACAGAGCAAGCGAGTTCCAAGACAGCCAAGGCTACACAGGGAAACCTTGTCTCAAAAAACCTTAAAAACAAACAAAAAAACAAAACCAAAAAAAAAAAAACCCCACAGTGATGAAATGTACTAATGGCCTTTACAGAATCTATTTCACTTAAGTGAATTGTGTTTCCATATGAATAGCAGTACGGTGACGTGCCTCTTTGATTTATAGGTTGCTAGGTTTTAAAAAGCAGAAAAATACAGTTTGTAGTGATTGAGCGAACCAGTGTTTTCTTAAGTCACATGACACATAAACAAATGAATAATTGGGCAAGTAAGTAAATAAATAAGTAGAGCCATGAATCCTCCTCTCCAGCTTAGATGTGAATGTCTTAAAAGTAAAAAATGGTTATAACAGATTAGATGCTTCTAAAAACGTATCTCCATTGTTTTGTTGAAATTATTGATTTGTATCTTTGAACTTGGGTTATAAAATAGCATTAAGTATGTCCTGGTTTGGAGTGGCAGGATGGCTCAAGGTATAAAGGTGCTTTCATCCATGCCCTGGTTCCATCGTGATAGAAAAAGGTAGCCAACTTCATTAAATTAACCTTTGATCTCCACACATGAGGTATGACGCATGCACAAAAACTAAATGTTAAAAAAAAAAAAGTCCTAATCTCCAAAGATTCAAGGTTAAGTTCTTTCCTATAAAGGAGATGCAGAGTAGCCCCCTGGTCCTTAGTGTCTGCATCAGAGTGCAGTGTGCGCTTAGGCAGGATGAGTTGTGGCTAGCCCTGTGTGGGTTGAGGTCAGGTAATTTACCAAACACCTATCCGGTTATAACATTATCCCCCTCCTCTGGGCTAGAATGATGGCTCATCAGTTAAAAGCACTGACTGTTCTTCCAGAGGTCCTAAGTTCAATTCCCAGCAACCACGTGGTGGCTCATAACCACCTTTAATGAGATCTGGTGCCCTCTTCTGGCCTGCAGGGACACATGCAGGCAAAACACTGTATACATCATAAATAAATAAAATCTTATAAAAAAAACAACTTTTTTTTTATTATGCAAGACTTATTGATGTCACTTCCTTTAACTGGAGCATGGATAGTCATTAGAGATCTCTGGCCAGTGACTGAGGCTGAAAGTAAACAAAGGAGCTGGACTAGCTGAGGAGATAAATCGGAAAAATGAAAGAAAATAGGAAAGGTGACAGCAGCAAGCTCCTAGAGGGCCACTGCTCACTGCTTTTATGTGCCATTGTTGGTCAGAGTTGTGAGATGCTGAACTTTTTCTTAGCCATTTTCTTAGTTTAAGGAACAAATGCACGGCTATCTAGTTAGTATATACTTGGTGATTAGTAACATGAATGTATGTGTTGTCTTCGGTAACTTAATACTCCATGCTAAGCTCTAATTTAGAATATTTGTATACTACCTAACATTGATACATCTCACCCAATAGACTGCCTTTAAAAACAGTCCCCAAGAGAATCTATAAGCAAGGTGTGTCTCTAGTTGTTAAATATTTTTCTTGAGTGGCATTCTTATAAATTAGAACACCTGCTCAGGAAGCATTTCTAGTGAGAATGCTCAGTATGGTCATATATGTTCATTAGATTGCAGTTTGTCTCATCACCTTCTGGCTTGGGCTGTTGTGCTCCATCTTCTTCAGTACTATTGGACTTAAAAATGGTTGAGAGCAGGCGTAGTTTAACTTGCTTGGTGTGCCAGGTTGATTTAATTAGATTTTGATGCTATCTTACAGACATCAACTAGTCAAGCCATCTTCCGTCTCCAATCTGGCATCTGCCATCTCTTCCGAGAAACTTTAATTAACAAAGGTTTTGTGGAAATCCAAACTCCTAAAATTATTTCAGGTATGCTTCAAAATAACCCCCCCCAGTGTTGCTTATGTTGATTTTTAAACTGAAATAATACCAAGAGTCCCTTAAGGTTCAGTGCCATGGAACTGTTTCTAAGGGCAATACTACCACCATCTTTCTATATTCCTCCAAGAGTCACTTTGTGGTAACAATGAGGAAATGAAGCAGTTACAAAGCACAATTCATACACTGTAAGTTAGGCCACATGTGTTTTTATATTATGTTAATGTCCTCCAAAATTGGTACAGCAGTTTGATTTTATGTAAACTTCATTGTCAAATACCTATTGGTGTAATTCTTGCAGGAAAGTCTTGTCTTGATCATTTTACCCTTTTAGAATTGCTTATATAACACTTAAAAAGATGAATTACAAATATCATTCTAGCTGGTCTTGCTGGCAAGCAACTTTAATTCCAGCATTCCAGAGGCAGAGGTAGGTAGATCTCTGTGAATTCAAGGCTAGCCTGGTCTACATAGTGAGTTCCCAGCCAGCCACTACTACATCATTGCAGGGCTTAATGAGTGGATAAAGGGTTTGCCTTGCCACTTCCACCAAGCCTAACAATGTGAGTTCAATCCCCAGGACATATAGAAGGAGAGAACCAACTTTCATAAGCTGTCCTCTGACCTTCACATACACTTGACAGGCAAACATATACTCTAAATAAATAAATATTTGTAAGGAATATCATTCTTGGGGCTGGAGCGATAACTCAGTGGTTAAGAGCACTTGTTGCTCTTACAGGGGACCCAAGTTCAGTTCCTAATTCCAACACAGTTGTTTATAACCTGTAACTCCAGTTCCAGGAGATCCAATGCCTTCTTCTAACCTCCTTTGGTACAAGGTATACATATTATACACATACATACATGCAGGCAAAACAATATACACAAGATAAATTATTAAAAGAGTAGTATTTAGATATAGATTTTAAAAAAATAAGCTGGGTGGTGGTGGCACACATTTTTAGTCCCAGCAATCGGGAGACAGAGGCAGGTGAATCTCTGTGAGTTCGAGGCCAGCCTGGTCTACAGGAGCGAGTTCCAAGACAGCCTCCAAAGCCACAGAGAAACCGTGTCTTGGAAAAAAAAAAAAAAAGAAAAAGTGAAACATTGCCTTCTGACAGTTAGAAAAGTAATTAAGACAGCAGCCTTACACGGTGAGACCCTGTCTCAGAAAAAAAGGGAGGGAAACTAAGAATTACATGGATTAACATACAATTGATTATGATAATAGAAATGTTTGTATTTCAGCTGCCAGTGAAGGAGGAGCCAATGTTTTTACTGTGTCCTACTTTAAAAATAATGCCTACCTCGCTCAGTCCCCACAGCTGTATAAGCAGATGTGCATATGTGCTGATTTTGAGAAGGTTTTCTGCATTGGACCAGGTAAGATATTGTCATTTATGTGTTGACTAATTGTAAAATCATGTTGAGTAAAATTGTTGTATTAAGTCCATTAATTATAGAGTAACTAGAAACACTAGAGTTTAGATCCTTTGAAAGCTTGAATCCTTTTATCTACTGATTATACAGATATTAGAATTTAAGAGCTGTTAGTGTGTGCAAGGCTCTCAGTTCAATTCCACAAAAAAACAAAACAAAACAAAAAGATACTAGACGGGGGAGGGAACTACGAGAATGAGAAGGGAAGAAAAGGAAGGATGCAGAGGTCATGAGGGAACAGAAAGGTGTAGATTAGAAGAAAGGATATGTGATAGGTAGGGTTTTAGTTGTGGGGGTGGTAGGGGAGGGAGAAGGGAACTGGGATTGTCATGTAATTCAATCTTGTTTATAATTCAAATTTTAAAAAAGTCAAAAAAAAGATACTAAACTCAAAGGTAAAAATGACATGTGTGTGTGCCTGTCTGTGTATGACAATATCTCATTTTAAAAATACATGTTTTGAGGACCAGCCAGGCATGATGATACACATCTTTAATTCTGGGCCTCAGAGGCAGGTGAATCTCAGTTCCCATGCAGATGTTGGGAATCAAATCTAGGTTCTTTAGGAGAGAAGCCAGTGCTTTTAACTGCTGGACCAGCTAAATTTCCAGTTCCAGGAGATATGATGCCCGTTTCTAGCTTTTGTTGGCACTGTGATACACAGGCATACATGCAGGCAAAACATTATATATACATGAAATAAATGTGTATTGCACACCTTTAATGCCAGCACTTGGGAGGCAGAGGCAGGCGGATCTCTGTGAGTTCAGGCCAGCCTGGTCTCCAGAGCGAGTCCCAAGACAGGCTCCAAAGCTACACAGAAAAACCCTGTCTCGAAAAACAAAAACAAACAAACAAAAAGAACATAATAGGATATTGAGATAATGTTCTAGTAGAAGGAACAGGATAGGTAAAAAGCATGGACTGCCAGAGAAAACAGAAATAAGAGTAGTTAGAAATTGGAAGTAAGCTGGGTGTTGGTGGCAGATGCCTTTAATCCCAGCACTCGGGAAGCAGAGGCAGAGGATCTCTGTGAGTTCGAGACCAGCCTGGTCTACAAGAGCTAGTTCCAGGACAACAGCCTCGAAAGCCACAGAGAAACCCTGTCTCAAAAAACAAAACAAAAAAATTTGGAAGTATAGGCTAAGATTAAATTGAAAAGTGTAAAGGTTTTAGACTCTTGTCATTTTATGTCTTGTGATAGTAGTCATTTGGGAGTCGTGAGTTTCCAAGCAGGGATGTGTTACAGGAATATTAATGCGGCAGTGCAGTGAAAGATGAGTCGAGCAGGTCAGAAAGACTGCAGGGGAGTGGCGGAGAGCAAGGGAGTTGGAACGTGTATAATGTTACTTCATTTATGCAGTTTCATTTTGCTTGAGCCACTTTTTAATAAAATGGAGACAGACTCACTATATTGGTCATAATTGAGTCTGTTTTTAATTATTGAGGTGGTGCCTCAGGATTTTTCATTCCCTAGGGGTTCTCAAGAGCTTCTTTTATTAATTTGCATTTGGTTCTGCTTTTCTCTAGGACTTGATAGTTTGTAATGAACTTGCTGTCTAGGAGAATGCTAAAACAGATGGCTTATCAGTGCTCCATCTTACCCTATGGGGATGGGAAAATAGTACCACTTGGGCACTACCAAGTAGAATTCTGCATTTAAGTCCTCACTTACCCAAGACTTAAAATACTGTGCTATTTTTCTTTGGTTAACTTAACAGTTTTCAGAGCTGAAGACTCCAATACCCATAGACATCTGACTGAATTTGTTGGTTTGGATATTGAAATGGCTTTTAATTATCATTACCATGAAGTTGTAGAAGAAATTGCTGACACCTTGGTGCAAATATTCAAAGGACTTCAAGAAAGGTTGAAATTATTTTATATCTTGAAATAGCCTTAATTTCAAAACAATTGCATTTTTTGTTTGTTTTTTCGTGGGGGGTGATAAGGAATGATAGTTTTTTGTTTTCTGTTTTTCACAATGATGGTTTAAGAAAATTTCCAAAACTTGTTCTAGATATCAATTCTTTCTGTAATATGAGTGTTTGAAATAAACCAAGATTGTGTCTTTACTATATAGACTCAGTTTTGCTGCTGACCTCTTTAATAAACATAAGGCAATAGTTTGCAAAACATTTTTCTTTTCCTTTCTTTTTTTTTTTGCTAATTAATTGTGCATATGTGTATGCAAGTGTCCAAAGAATTTAGAAGAAGGTGTCAATTTCTTTGAAGCTAGAGTTATAGGTGTGGATTCTAGGAAATGAACTCAAGTCCTGCAAGAGAAGTGTAAGTATGTGCTTTTAACCACTGAGTCATCTCTCCAGCCCTTATTTTTAAAAAGTTTTTAGATTAGGGTCATTAAACCTCACAAACCCTATGTACTTATTAGCACCTTGTTGTAGCAAGATCTATGGCTCATTTTTATTGTGCCTAATTCCCTTGCCCCTATTTGAATCAAGTCTCTACTATCATTTTATCCATAAACATTTGAGCAAAATGCTCTTCTAAGTCTCATTAAAATATCTCTGGGCCAGGTATACACCTTTAAATGGCAGCATTTGAGACAGTGACAGAGATGATTACAAGTGTGAGGCCAACCAGGGCTACACAGTGAGATCCTGTTTTAGAAAAAAAGAAAGAATCCTTCACTACAGAAATACAGTTCTCTGAAGTTACCATTTATCTCAGCTACTATGTGCAGGTACTATGGGGATATCACAGGAGCGGGTAAGTAGCATCCCTTAAATAACTTAGAAAGTGTAGTGGGAATGGCAAAACAAGGCAGACATACTTTGGGGTTCTCTTCCTTGAGGATAAGAAATGTTTAAAATTAAAATCAGATTTTTTAAAAATTGCTTCACAAAACAGGTATTTTATGATGTTTTGTTTTGTTTTGGGTTTTTGTTTTTCAAGACAGGGTTTCTCTGTATAACAGCTCTCCCTGGCTGTCCTGGAAGTAGCTCTGTAGACCAAGCTGGCCTTGAACTCAGAGATCTGCCTGCCTCTGCCTTCCAAGTGCTGGGATTAAAGGCATTCAACACCACAGCTCCCCAGCTTATGTTTCTAACAATGTTAGCTGAGAGGAGTTGTAAATAAAAAATCAATCCTGGGCTGAAGAGGTGGCTCAGGGGTTAAAAGCACTGACTGCTCTTCCAGAGGACCTGGGTTCAATTCCCAGCACCCATATGGCAGCTAACAACTGTCTGTAGCTCCAAGATCTGACACCCTTACACAGATACATGTGCTGGTAAAACACCAGTGCACATAAAATAAAACATAAATACATAGATTTTTTTTTTTTTAGTTTTTAATTCTTTAATGCCATTGTGATTTCAAAAACAAACATGAAACCAAGAAATGCAATTAAGTATTTTAAGTACTTTAGTTCTTAAAAATTTGATAATGCTTTTCTTGGTACAGTTGCAGGGTCAAAGACCCTTATTGTATATTGCTTACAGTGACCTCTTGTGGAAGAACCATTTAACCAACATTTTATTAACTAAAACATTGAACATACAGGTTTCAGACTGAAATTCAAACTGTGAATAAGCAGTTCCCATGTGAGCCGTTCAAATTTTTGGAGCCAACTTTAAGACTGGAGTATTGTGAAGCTTTGGCTATGCTTAGAGAAGCAGGAGTGGAAATGGGCGATGAGGAAGATCTAAGGTTGGTCTCTCTTTTTTTTTTTTTTTAACTTTAATGCTTAGGTTTAATGTATTTCACCTGATAACTATTAACTTTGGTATATTGTATAATACTGCTTTACATGATAAGAATTAAAATATGATATTTAATATTGTTTGCCTGGGCTTCAGTTTTTGTTGATAACTTTTTCATTTTTCTCCCTATTTATGACCCTTCCATGAATGTAGAAAGACAAACCTGGTGGCACAGGCCAGAATTGTCAAGTATTCAGGAGGGATGAGGCAAGAGGTTTACTCATTCAAAGCTTGCCTGGGCTACAGAACAAGTTTTGGGGCAGCCCAAGCTACCTCAAAAAGAATGAAGAGGATATCAGCAGATAAGAGTCTTAGAAGTCTTGCTATTCGTGCAGAACAAACAGTCACACACAACAAATACATAACCTTTGAAAAGTAAATAAAAAACATATTAAGGACTGGAGAGATGGCTCAGCAGTTTAGAGCACTTGCTGCTCATTTGGAGAATCCAGGTTGGTTCCCAGTACCCAGATGATGGCTTACAGCCATCTGTAACTCCTCTTTTAGAGGATCAACCATGGCCTTACAGGGCACCAGGTATGCATGTAATACAAGTAGATACATGCAGGCAAAACAGTTACACATGTAAAATAAAATCTTTTAGTACTTTTAAATCTTATACAAATATTTTATAGTCAGGTATGATGGCACACAGCTTTAATCCTAGCACTCGGGAGGCAGAGCCAGGTAGGTCTCTGTGAGTTCATGGCCAGCCTTGTCTATATATTGAGATCCAGGACAGCCAAGGCTATGAAGAAAGGCCCTGTCTTAAAAGGGGGGGGGTAGCTCAGTGGTAGAGCCTTACTTATATAAGACCATGTCCTCAATCCCTAATAATTTAGAACAAACAAGAGAATGTGGAGAGTTTCTCCTGCTTTGTTTTGTTTTCTACAGGGTCTGTATGCTCTGGCTGTCCTAGAGCTGATTAGTAGACCAGGCTAGTCTTGAACTCACCAAAATCTGCCTGCCTCTGCCTCCCCTGTGATTTTTATTTGTAATGTTACTTTTCTTTTAAGGGTAAAGAACATTCTAAATCTCACTCCTACAGTATTGGGCATAAAAATACTAATCTCTATATTATTAATATATTATGTTGTTACCTAAATTACTCCTTAAGTTAGAAATAAATTGCATGCTGATGATAGAAAGAAAATTGCTGTCGACATAACAGTTCATTCAGAGTTTCCTGGTTAATATAGTTAAGTCATCAGAATAGTACATAGTAGATATGTGGAAGAGAAAGGTGGCAGTTGTCCTTTTTTTTTTTTTCCAAAAAGCATACTTCACCTGGGATTGGTATGTAAAATGAGAAAAATTGTTTTAAGGGAAAAAAAACTTCAGCATACCCTTTACTGTTAAACCATAAATTTGGTAATTAGTTCAATTCAAGCAATATATTTTTAGGTATTTTGGAAATTGTTCTTAAGTAACAAAGGTGCTAAAGAACGTACCTCTTTGCCACAGATTGCCTTAAAGACTTGAGTATATTGGTTGTCACACTGTAAACCTTTGTGATGTAACAAAGAAGGAGACTATTTAATGACAAGAGCCTCCAGTGCTGGCCCACTGGATTTTATTTCATGTAATTATAGTAAAGTGAAAGCAGTATAGTAAAAAACAGTAAAGTTTCCCTCCTGTTCTGGATCAACAGAATGCTTAATTCTGCCTGGTTGCAAATGTTGGAGCAGTGTGTATGTGTGCTAAGTAGGTGGGGGAGGTGAGCTATTGGTGCCTTCCTGAAATGATTGTCTTAAAAAAGAAGCAGGGTGGACAGCTGACAGTGTGTTTGGGTCAAAGTTTATTATCCTTTGAGAGCCTCAGATAAAAAGGGGCCTTACTAATTTAAAAAGTATTTTTAAGTTATTACTTAGTGGGGACTGGAGAGATGGCTCGGTGGTTAAGAAGTCTGCCTGCACGTTCAGAGATAGTGAGTTTAGTTCCCAGCACTCCCATCAGGTTGCTTCACAACTACCTGTATAACTTCAACAACCACTCATAGACACACAGTTAAATACAAGTATTAAAAATGTAAAAAAACGTGAGCCAGGCAGTGGTTGCTTGAGCCTTTAATCCCAGTACCTGGGAGGCAGAGGCAGAGGATCTCTGAGAGTTCAATGCCAGCCTGATCTACAGAGGGAGTTCCAGGAGAGCCAAGGCTGTTACACAAAAACCAAAATTAAAAAAGGTTTCTGTTTCATCTTCAAACACTAGTGTTTCTTTTTCAGTACACCAAATGAAAAGCTGTTGGGTCGTTTGGTGAAGGAAAAGGTAGGATTCATACATATATTGATTTTTTTTTAATCTGAAATGTACCTTAAGAAATAGCAGTAGCAGAATATTTTATCATCATCTTACAATGGTGTGTTTCTAGAGTTAGTAAAGAGAACTGTACTTTTGTTCTTATGAAAAGAAAAAAAAATGTTTAGGCAGATTATAACCAACAGTTTAATTCATTTTGTGGCATTCATGCAGTCATACTGAAGTACCTCTAAAGGATACTTGAGATTGTCAGATTAGTGAGGAAGGGCCTCTAAATTATAAAAGGTCTTACCTGTGCACTCTTGCTCTTATTTTCTAAAACTAAAGCCAAAGGAGTGTTGTTTTTTTTTTTTTAAAGGACACTAATTGAATAACGTTTAGAAAGTCCTTGAGCTCCTCCTGCTGGTTGAGCTTTTTCTGAAGTCCTGCAGTGTTAGCTAGACCTTGAGCGTGCTGTTTCAGCAGCCTGCCACTCTGCTGCCATTCTCTGCCATCTGCAGTTTTAACAAACGGGAATGCAGTCAATAAGAGTTGAAATGTAATTTCTTTTTAACTAAACTTGTGAGGTAGTAAAAAAATGTCAAACGCGTCAATAGTATTTATTTCTGTAGTTTCCATTTGAAGAACATTACCCAATTTTATTTAGATAATCTAAACAAAAAGCTATGTTATTGGGGAAATGATTCAGGGGTTTTATGTTAATATAATAATTGATTTTTAGAAATGTCTACAAAATATTGTATAGACTTAACATATCTTTCTTCTAATAGTATGATACAGACTTTTATGTTCTTGATAAATATCCATTGGCTGTAAGACCTTTCTACACCATGCCTGACCCAAGAAACCCTGTGAGTAATTTGATTTCAAATAACCTATTTGTGGGGAAGAAAGAACTTTCTAGTAACCACATTTGAATGCTGTAGTAAATTAGTCCTGAGAACCTAAATTAAAATCCTGTTCGTGGGTCATTTTTCCTAAAGATTTATTGGGACATAAATGCTAAATATAGTACTATATACTCAAGAGTTTAGCTGGAATCTCAGTGTTGACCTCAAACTTAGAATTCACCTTTCTAATTTTTACACTAATGTGGTAAGTCGTGGTTTCATTTGATAGATTTGAAGAAAATCAAAGCTTGTTTTATATTTTAAGAGTTAGTAAACCAGGCATCTTATGGCTTTTTGTTTTGCAGTAGTTCCTAGCCGTTAGTGAACATGAACCATCTGGAGGGCTTAGGATTTCTTTTTATTTATTTATTTGTTTTTTCCTAATGTAAAGTCTTACTCTGTGTCTCTATTGGCCTGGAACTTGCAGTATAGAATAGGCTGGCCTGGAACTCAGATGTCTGCCTGCCTCGGCTTCCCAGGTGTACACCACCAGCACCAGACTGGAGGACTTTTGAAACACAGATGCTGAGTCCTATCCATAGAGTTCCTAATCATTGATCTGGGGCAGGTTTAGAGGTTAGCATTTATAAGTTTCAGGCAATGCTGAAGTGATCTGGGAGTCAGAGCCATTGTTTTATGTGAAAGTTAAAACTGATAATACCAAATACCTGATAGTCCACAAGTTAAGCATAAGTTAACTCAGTTTTAATTTAACTTTCCTTAAATGTTTTCTTAAATAGGTTACTTACTTGCTGGTAATTTACATTCAAAACTCAAAATTCACATTGTACTTCAGAACTTTTTAGGCAATAAAGTAAAATAAAATTGAGCCCTGCTGCTTGGTGTTCTGGTTATTAGGAGGTGTTGTAGAAAGAGGATGGAAATCTAAACAGAGAACAAAAACTGCCCTTGGCAGTTCTACCATAGAGAGGAAATTATGTTGAAGAGTAGTCATTAACTAGGGAAAGACAGCATAGATTTTTCTTCTCACATGTTTATCATGGGGAAAGTGTGATAACATAGTACTGAAGAATGGTGGTGGTTCATTTCATTTTTCTTCTGCAGAAACACTCCAACTCTTATGATATGTTCATGAGAGGAGAAGAAATATTGTCCGGAGCACAAAGAATACATGATCCTCAGTTGCTAACAGAGAGAGCTTTGCACCATGGAATTGGTAAGTAATTAAAATATTTAGAACAGTATATATTATGAAAAATTACACATTGTAAACATCTTAAGGATGTCTCATAAGTCCTTTTACCCAAATCTTCATTGTGTTAATAACTTTTTTTATAATAAGATGATAAATTATGTTTTCTTTTTATAGATTTGGAGAAAATCAAAGCTTACATTGATTCCTTCCGCTTTGGAGCCCCTCCTCATGCTGGTGGAGGCATTGGTAATGCTGCTATTGCTTATAAATAATTCTGTAAACTCAAGTGAGAAGTAAAGGCTGTAGAAGAGGCCTAGAAAGATGGCTCAGTAGTTACGAGAACTTGCTGCTCTTGCAAAGGACCTCAATTCAGTTCCCAACACCCATATAGCAGCTCACAACCATTTAAAATTCCAGTTTCAGGGGACCTGATGGCCTCTGGCTTCAACAGACTCCTACGCACTTGGTAGGGCATATAAACTCACATGTGCTCACACACATATACATAAATAAAAATAAATGATTTTTAAAAGTCATAGAACAGTAATTTTTCCAAGTGATTAGAACAAAATTGATAATTACATTTCAGAGAATAAAGTAAAACCCTTACCTAACTCCAGATAAGAACAATTGCCCAGAATGGATCAAAGACGTAAATGAAAAACCTAACACTACAAAACTCTCAGAAGAAAACAGCAAAAGCATCAAGACATTGGATTGGCCATGATCTCTCAGATACAGTACCTATGGCACACACACAGCTAGGTGATTAACAGCCAAATTGAACTTAGGGAAAATTTTAAACTTTGTTCATCAAAAGATAATTGCCT
This sequence comes from Cricetulus griseus, assembly GCF_003668045.3. NCBI lineage: Eukaryota > Metazoa > Chordata > Mammalia > Rodentia > Cricetidae > Cricetulus > Cricetulus griseus. Next base: position 60,459,198 of record NC_048598.1, read on the forward strand.
AGCATGTACAAGACTGGGTTTGACCCCCAGCACTTAAAGGGGGGGGTTGGCAATTATATAACATATCAATGCTTGCCTTGTCTGCACAGTCCCTGGATTTGATCCCCAGCACCAACTTTGGGAGCAGGGGGCAATTGGGGAAAGAAAGTAAAAGGGGGTTGGAGAGATGGGCAAGGTTGAGAGTACTTGCTACTCTTTCAGACAACTGGAGTTGAGTTCCCAGCACCCACATCAGGGGACTTAACACCTTAAGACATGCATATACACAGACATGTAATTATATAAATAATTTTCTAAAGTTAAAAACAGGTGAGAGTAAAAAGACAGCCCGAATAATGAAAACAAATATTTATAGGTCATATATTCGGTAAGAGATGAATATCCAGAGTAAGTAAAACTCAAGTTCAAAATGGGCAAAGAACCAGAACAGAAATTTCTCCAAAAGAGGATGCAGATGTTTGGTGAACACATGAGCAGATGCTTAGCAGCACCAGTCATTGGAAAGGTCCACCTTCTCATGGTTAGGATGGCTGCTACCTTAACATGTAATAATTATCACTAGGAAGAATACGGAAGGGCAGTATGCCCACTGCAGAAAACAGGGTTATAGTTCCTCAAAGAAAAAGATTGATTTACCATGGGATCCAATAGTTCACTTCTATGTATATACTCTAAAGAAAGAATTACAATATGATTTAGCATTCCAGTTTTGTGTATGTGCCCGAAAGAACTGGAAGTGACACATGGAAGAAACACTTGTGCATACATAGATCTTCATACTGGCTGAGACATGGATGCAGCCAGGTGTCCATCATAGGTAAATGGGCAGCAGAATGTGGTCCTGGTGAAGGATCCCCTGTCTGACATGATCAGGAGCAGAAGTATTTCAGATTGGTATTTTCTTGGATTTTGGAATAATTTCATAGACTTTAGCTTGAGGTCCTTGAGTGCTGCTTGATGTTCCCAAAATTTCAGCTTTTAGAACATTTGGATTTCTAGATTAAATATGGTCTATAAGGCCAATCAGAAAGGAATTTTCCTGGGTGTGGTGGCAGACATATTTAATCGCAGCACTCAGGAGGCAAAGGCAGGAGGATCTCTGTGAGTTAGAGGCCAGCCTGGACTACAGATTGAGTTCTAGGACAGCCAAGGCTTTTACACAGGAGAGGGAGGGGGGTAGGGAGAGAGAGAAGGAGGAAGGGAGGGAGAGAGGGAGGAAGAGAGAATTTTGATGTATGCTACAGCATAGATGAACTGTGGAGACAATATATGAATAAATAAGCCAATTGCAAAAGGGCTAATTCTATATGATTCTACTTTGCTGGTGTTTTAGAGTGGTCAGGTTCAGAAGCAGAGAATAGATGGGTGAATGTCTATGTTGTGGGAAGGAGGAAAAGGAGTATTTAATAAGTATAGAGTTGTTTTTTTTTTATAGAGAGCTATTTTATAAAATAATACGATATTTTCCACCAAAAAGTTGTTAAATGAGGTTTTCAAAAAAAGGGATTAACTGTCATTTTCTTGTTCACAGGGTTGGAAAGGGTGACGATGCTGTTTTTAGGACTGCATAATGTACGTCAGACATCCATGTTCCCTCGTGACCCCAAACGACTCACACCTTAAAGCCACACTGTTTTTTCTCTCCAGTAATCTGCAGTTGATCAGATTATACCTGAGAAACTTAAGTTATGCAGTAACTTAAGTAGAATAACTGTCTTACTAAAGTGCCACGATTGTTTTTTAAGTAGTTCAGTACAAATTAATTTAAGAAAAAGCATTTTGAACTTCAGATATGTTTCAGTAGGAAATGCTTGAACATTTGAAATGAGAAATTTTTATGGTTAAAATTCCTAGTCTGTCTCTACAGAAATGTTAAGGGGAATTTTAAGCAGTTTAAGAATGTATGATTTTTTTTCTTTTCTATATTATGGTGGCCACAGTACTAATATCATACATTTTCAGTATTTGAAATTTTAACTCTTGACACTGAGAAAAAGGAATTGGAAAAATAACCAAGATTTTAACATATACAAAATTGGTATGTCATGGGAAAGTTGAATATGACTTCTTAAACATTGCCTGCAGAAATCATATGAAGCAGATGAGAACACTGGCTAGAAACAATAACACCAAACAAAACATTGTTAAATTCTGAGGTTGAAATTCAATAAAAACTTGCAGCTAATGATAGTTTTGTGTGACTTTATAGAAATCTGATTATACAACTGACTGCTGACATACATACACTGGGGAAATAAAAAGTAAACTGGCCTTCCGTAAATATTAGACAAGAAAAGTGATAACGAGCCAAGGGTATGTAGCAGCATGCCTGTAATCCCAGCATTGAGGATGTGGGGACAGGAGGGCCAGAAATTCAAGATCATCCTCTGCTACATGAGAACCTGTCTCAAAAGGAAAGAAAGCACATGGGAGAGTAACAGAAACATGCAAACATGCGAATATCTTAGTATATATTGGTGCCATTGAGAGAGAATGAACTACGAAGAAGCACTGGCGACAGTATGAACTGGTCTGTCATGGTCACCACACACTTGGCACAGCTCAGTGTCCTGTCTGCCAAAGTAGATGCTTGGTGATGCCAGTCACTCCCCACCTGGAAAGGGTAGCAGTGGACCTTAGCCTACGCACAACACATGTTCCAGTTATATTTTCTCTCCTGCCTGTAAAGCTTATTCCAGAGACTATCCTAGGGCTAATAAAACTTGATATGCCAACATTGTAACTCTGTGCTACAGTTTAGGCTGGGTCTCATTTTATCACAAAGCAAAAACATAATACCTTGGGGTCTACAGATCAGGAACTAACTTTTAGCTACACTCCTATTTGTCTTTTCTCAAGCTTGACCATAGGTGACTCCAAAGCTACAGGTCTTCCTAGCCAGCCATGCCCTTCATCCTTCATCTCCACCTCTGCTGAGAGATCCTGTCTATAGAGGGAGAAGAGGGAATCTATGTATATATATGTATGTGCTTGTAAATAGCCATGAATGTGGCCCAACATATTTGTAGATGACATCATAATTGAACCGTCAAAAAGTTAGCCCCTGCATAATACGACTTTCTGAAGCTTGATACTACAATACATGAAGTGGGCCTTTGCAAACAACTTAAAATTTATAGTCAACATTAAGTAAACTGTAGAGGTCCAGGATACAGAAGTGGAAGGAGTCATTGCTCATCAAACATCTCTTGCAGTGAGGAATTCAATTGAGAATTTGTTCATCTTTCCTATTGCCGGAGTCTGTGGGTCTAGATGTCTATGTTCCCAAAGAGTTAACACTTCAATTAGTAACAAAAGCATTCAAGTTCCAGCTTCCATGCTTTCTCAGGGTGCAGACTAGGGGCTTATAGCGATCTGGTGAGGCTTAGCAAAAAGGAATCTGAGGGTAAAGGGAAACAAAGCTGCTCATACACATTCCTCTCGTGGCTCTTTATTTTTCAATGAAGGGGCTTCCTTCTATTCCACAGGGCTTCCAGTTTATATACCCAATACAGATAAAATTAGCAACTCTGACAATAGCAGGGAGATAGGATATGCATATCTCTCAGAACCAGAAAGGCAGATAAAATCTTGAAAAGTGGGCGCTTCATGTCTCAGTGGGTATGTGACTGACACTTGTGAAGTGTCCAGGAAAACTCAAGAAGGGAGAAAAATGTTAGTGCATAACACTACATTTATATGGTTAGTTAACCTAGAAGTCCATAATTGGTAAATGTAAAACAAGGGAAAAAATACTAGAAGTTTATAATTAATAAAAAGGAAGAGACACTATGCATTGTGTTTTGCTTTTGCTTCCGTGTAGCTGGAAACAGTGTCACAGTAGTCATGGTGACTTGTATAAGCTGTGGAAGGAAAATGGGCCCTTAATTCATAATTAGCATTTTCTCCAACTACTAGTAAATTCTCTCAACACTAGATCAAATGAAGAAGCTACATGCCAGAAGCTGCAGCTTTCAGCCAAGCCAAGGGCTAAGTAAAGTGGGCATTGGTACCACAGACTCCCTGATGAGAAAGGATTCTTTTCTCTGGGGCTGGCTAAGCCATCCAATGCTTTTTCTGAATTTTAGGAATAAAGACACAGTTGATTTCCTATGTTGAGATCTTGTATCAATAGGATTGAGGTGGAGGTGAGTACAGAATATTGATAGTTTGATAAGGTAGAGCAAGAGCCAGCAGTGGGCTGCACTCTCCTGAATCGGCTGTTAGAGGAATCAGTGCTGCCCAGTCCTGCTTGTCAGTTTGTGTCTTCTACTCAATGATTGTTTTTTGAGGCTCTGAATGTGCCGGGGTTTGTGGAATGAATCCCACTATGAAAAGGGAGAGGCACTATGGTTTCACAAGGGTTTTACAGGGATGATAGTGACTATTCAAAAGGCAGGTATCCCCAAGACTTTACAAGTGGGAATTTTTCTCCAATGGGTAGCCTGGTGAGCTTGTCAACTGAAATCTCACTGTATGATCTTGTAGACTGCAACAAATTAGGAGACATGTGAAGGAAATGCCCCTGGAAATGTGAAGGTACTGTTCTGCTCTGCCATTTTAGAAACTGGCAATCAAAGGTTAAGAGCTACACAACACAATTGGTAGTGTATGAACCCCAGCACTGTATAAACCAAGCATTGTGGCGTATGCCTGTAACCTAAATAGGGATAGAAGCAGGCAGGAAGATCAGAAGTTCAATACTATCCTCAGCTACAAAGGGAGTTTCACGCCAGCATCAGCTACAACAGACTCTCAAAACTAGAGTATTAAAATAACTAGTCTCAACACTAGGAAGGCGGAGGCAGGGACATTCCACCCCAGACTGCATAGCAAGACCCTGTCTCAAAGGGAGGGAAGTAGCCTTATCATCACACTTCCTGTTGCAGTAGATGGGAACTAACACAGGAACTCACAACTGGACAATGTGCAGAGAGTAAGAGATTTTGGAACACTAAATATTGATGGGGTGTCCTCACCAAATCCTTCCCTTCAGGGTTCAGGAAGCTCTGTGGAAGAGGAGGAGGAAGGATTGTGAGCCAGTAGAAATGGGTGACACCAAGGAAAGAGTGTCTTCCAGACACAACAGGACTGATGCGCATAGAAACGCAGACAGTATGCACAGGGCATACTACTGCAAAAGAAGCTCCTTTGATGATAGGTGAGGGCTACGCTTATCTGAACATAAGAATAGGTATTAGAATGCAATTGGTAATTTATACTGGTTTAGAAAAATGACAGCAGTAGGTTCTCATCTAAGGCATTACTAATCACAAATAAATGTTAGGTTTCCAGTATCGGGCATGAATTCTCTCCCTATTAAGTGACCCTCAAATCCAATTAGATGGTAAATGGTTACCCAAAAGATAGATGTGCCACTGTAACACCCTTGGGGGTATCTTGCAATGCTGGCCATTGTCATGGTACATAAACTTTACAGATTGGATTATTAATTGCTGTCTCCCGTGGCAGCTTGCACACAGTGAGGGCCTCAGGGAGGAGGCATCTAGGTCAGTTCTGGCTTGATTTCTTTCTCTTTTTTTGAAAATATTTTATTTGTTCTTTGAAACATTCATACATATGCACAATAATTTATTTTAAACATAATTCTTTATTGATTCTTTGAACATTTCACATCATGAAGCCCAATTCTGCTCAACTCCCAGTCTCTCCACATCTGCCTCTCACCCTTGCAGCATGCCTCCCTAAATTAATTGAAAACAAAACAAAAACAAGCAAAAAAAAGAACACTTCAACTCTCCATCTTCCCAACACCCCTTCATTTGTCATCTGGAGCTTCTGTGTGAGCACAAAGTATACCCCTTTTGTTCAGTCAGCCTCACCTGCAAAATGTTCATTGCAATGAGTCATTAGTCTAGTTGAAGGCCTCTGGTACACCATCATTGCTGGGCTGGGCCTTCAAGGAAACTCCTCTCAGATATCCTGTTGTTGCCCCCAGTCATGGAGATCCTATGGTTATCAATCAGGTGGACCAGTTCCTTCTCACACTCCAGCAGGTCACAGATGAGGTAGATGTTAGGGTGGGCCAACCCAAGGCCCAGGATGTGGGTCTGGGTGGTAGCTGAGCTGGTTGGTTCAAGCCATTGGAACTGCCCCCTTTCTCCAAGTCCTGTGTCCAATGTGTGTGGTGAGTGCAGCAATAGGGTTTTACCTTTGAGGTCTGGGAGGCAACCAAGGACAATAGCTACATTGTTTGGGGAGTCTTTGGACTCCTCTGACCAACAACTCAAAAAAAATTTTCAGGCCTAGGACTGGAGTTGTTATTAGTCTATAGCTCTTGGAGGGAGCTTTATCACCTCAAGAGGAATAACTTCATAAAAACTATTTTCATACATTTACACATGTAGTTGAATGGTTTTCTCTGTCCTGCTGGTCCCTCTGGACCAGCTTCTCTCCTGCACGCAGGAAGCACTGGGTTCAGTCCCAGCACCACAAGAGCTCAATGTGATGGTCCCATCAGGAATTCAAGGCCAGCTTGGGCTTCATGAGACCCTATCACGGTAAAAATCAAGTCAAATGTTTTGCAGATTTTACTGTGTCAGGAGGATGCAGAAACTATGCCTCCTCCTTCAGCAGAATTTATCTGCCTTTCACTTGTTAAAAATATATGTGTATGCACTTAGGCATGTTGGTGCTCACAGAAGGCAACAGATGGTATCAAACCACCTGGAGTTGGAGTGACAGGGGGGTGAGAGGCCAACTCCAGTCCTCTGCAGAGATTAAGTTCTCTTAATCTCTGAGCCATCTCCCCAGTCCTCCATCTTTTAGGGAGCACTCTCCTGTGGCTTGTTTGCAGCTTACTTCTTCCAGCTAGACATTCAGAGAGCTTACCTGAGTGATTTCTTTCCTCCTGCACAGTACCCTATTCTTATCTCGCAAGACTAGAAAACGATCCTAAAAAACATGAAAAGAGTGTATTCCTTCTTTGGAGTCCCTTCCACTCCCACTTTTTTTTTTTTTTTTTTTTGGTTTTTCGAGACAGGGTTTCTCTGTGTAGCTTTGGAGCCTACCTATCCTGGCACTCGCTCTGGAGACCAGGCTGGCCTCCAACTCACAGATCCGCCTGCCTCTGCCTCCCGAGGGCTGGGATTAAAGGCGTGCGCCACCAACGCCCGGCTCCCCTTCTACTCAAAATTAAGTCTTTTTTTTCTTACTTAAATCTACATAAACTCTGGAAGAAAGAGGGAGAGAAAGAGAGAGAGAAAAAAGAAGGAGGGAGGGAGACAGAAGAGAAGAGAAAAGAAAGGAAAGAAAGAAAAGGTGGAAAATCCACCATGACGTAGATGCAAACAATTTCCTAGCTCCAGAAGCCAAAACAACCTGAGGGTGGGCGAGACTACATTGCGCATGGGCAAAAAGCTTCAGCGAGTCTGCATTTGGCGCGAAATTAGCGTGTGGTGGGCGGGACTCTGGGCGGAACCGCCATTGGTTGGACAGGTTTGGCGCGAAGTGCCCCAGCTCCTGCTCCATGATTGGTTGGGGTGAGAAGGCGGGGTTTGGCGGAGGCGCGCGCGAAGCGGCCGCGCGGACGGAGCGGAGCGTGAAACCTGCGGCTGTGTGGGCCCTCCTCAGCTGCGGCCTGTCTTCTGCAGTGGTCTTTCCTCAGCGCTTCGGACTCTCAGCGCTACCATGGACCTCGCGGCAGCCGCCGATCCCGGCACCGGAAGCCAGCACCCGGAGGTGCGCGACGAGGTGGCCGAGAAATGCCAGAAGCTGTTCCTAGACTTCCTGGAAGAGTGAGTGGCCTCCGGGGGCTAGCGGGCCTGGCGGAGCCTGGGGCCGCGTGTGCTCGGGGTCGGGGAAGGAATGGCGCCGGACCAGGCCGGAACCCAAAGCCGCGTCGAGCCCTTTTCCCACCCCAGTGCTTCCCTGCGCCATGCTTTGCTTTTCTCTCTCTCTGCTTTTCTGAGACTGGGTCTCCTCGAACTCGCTGTGGAGCCAAAGATGATTTTGAACTAGCGATCTTCCTGCCTCCGCTTCGCGCGGGTGCTGGGATGACAGATGTGCATCGCCTCAGTCAGTGTGTTCCTTACTCTTCTGCCTCCAATATGGAGTGCGAACACCTTGACCTGTCTTACAGAATTCTTTTATTTATTTGCTTTTTTTAAAGATTATGCCAGTATGTAACAAAAACTTGAGTTTTGACCTTTTGGGGGTGTGTGTGCAAAAGGTAGCATCTTGAAGTGCATTCCGATTGTACTAGCATCCCTGTTGGAAACTTTCCATCTTTCCACACAAACTCTACCTACTAAAGAGTTTAGTGCTCCCCTTTCCTAATCTACTGATAACTGCACACTTAAAACCCTGAATTGGATGACTATGGGTACCTCGGATAAGTAGTGTGTGGCTAATTTTGCTAGACATACAAGTTATTGCAGTTATTGTAGTCAGTTTTCTTTTTAAGGCAGAGTAAAATTACATGGCATATACATATCTTATCCATTCTACTTGGATAATACTGCTGTCTTATGAAGTTCTGCTGTACTTAAAACTGACTTAAATTCTATTTTCCTGCTTTTGGTAATGTTCTTGGCAGTCAGTACAACTGCTTGCCCTTCGAAACCCAACTCAAGACTCTTGATAAAAGTATAAACGTGTAGGTCTTGATACCTTGGGGAGTAACATATCAGATTATGATTCATTACAGTATCGAAGTTATAGTTATGATGTAGCAACAAAATAATATTATGATTGGGATCACCACAGCATGAATTTTATCAAAGGGTTGCAACATTAGGAAGGTTGAAAACCACTGTTGTAAACCTTTAAGGCAATAGGCAGTGTCTGCTTCTTTCCTTGTGTAAGCACAGTAGGCCTATCACCTCTGGCATTCTCAGCCCTCTAGCCATCCTACCACCTCACAAAGGTCTTTTGGAAAAGTTCATTTAGCAGATAATAGAAGTGCCTTCACTGGGGGGTGGGGCACACCTTTAATCAGCAGAGGCAGGCAGAAACCCTCCCAAAGTGCCTTTACCTTTACTTGGTAGCTAGGTGTTGGAGCTAGGCATAAACAAGACTTTCTTTTTAAAAATCAGCTTTCTGCTGGGCAGGCAGTGGTGGCCCACTCCTTTAATCCCAGCATTGGGAAGACAGAGGCAGGTGCATCTCTGAGTTCAAGGCCAGCCTGATCTACAGAGCGAGTTCCAGGACTGATGCTCCAAAGCTACAGAGAAACCCTGTGTGGGTGGGGTGGGGTGGGGTATCAACTTCCTTCAAACAGAAGCAGCTTTGTTTTTATTTGCAAAATAAAAGTCTACATTTTTTCATTTTAATTTTTGTTTGTTTTTTTTTTTAATTTTGTTGTTTTTAAATTTTGTTTGTCAAGACAGGGTATGTACCCCTGGCTGTCCTGAAACTTGCTCTGTAGACCAGGCTGGCCTTGAACTTAGAAATCCACCTGTTTCTGCCTCCTGAGTGCTGGAACTAAAGGTGTGCACCACCACTCCCCAGCTACTTCTAAATTTTCTATTACAGTTTCATTCTCCAAAACCACCATCAGTCTTCATAGGTGGTTCAACCATGTTTTGCTTTTGGTTGCCTGCTTGTTTTCCTAATGTGTTGGGGAAGAAATCTAGGGCCTTATACATGATAGACTAGAGACAGGAATTCTGCCACTGAACTGTGTCTCCAGCATCCATCCATCCCCTATTTATTTATTTATTTGGCAGGGTCTTGCTGTGGTGCTAGGGCTCTCTAAAACTGACAGAAATCATTCTGTGTGTTGGGATTAAAGGGGTACACCACTGCGCACAGCTACCCAGGCCTTTTTTTACTTTTTTTATTTTGAGAAAATGTCCCTCTAAGTTGTCCAAATGGTCATTGAGCTTCCACTTTTCCACCTTTAGCTGCTGTAGTAATTAGGATTACAGGCTTGTCCCACCAAGCCTGCCATTTTTCATAAATTTAATGACTGTCAAGGAAGAATTCCAATGCCACCTTTTACATATATGAATCTTTATTATAGATATTCCTGTAGGCATAATTGGCTTATATTTCTGGCACTTCTCAATAGAAACATTCTTTGTTTATGTGTTTTGTCTCCTAAGAATGTCAGTTCTAGGGTAGGAAAAACACTGCTTTTTCTGTGCCATAAGCTATCAGATATAATGCTTTATACTTCATATGTCTGAAATAAATATTTCAGAAGAATGAGCCTGCTGTAGTTGGAAGAGGAATTAATTTTGTCCCAAACAAAACCTGACCTACTTTGCCTTTAGTTGGGAAATCACCAACTTTACTTCATGTATTTACATTTTCTTGGGGTCTAGAGACCCCAAGTGATGCCTCGTTTCTATGCAGGGCTTTTTTTTTTTTTTTTTTTTTTTTTTGTATTGGAGATTAGGTCTAAGGCTTCATGCATGCTAGGCGGGGTACTCATTTAACACTGAACTACATTCCCACCCTCTTTATCTTGCTTCTTAAACTATGACTAATAGAAATTTAATATTTGGGTTTTTAACTGTTTCTTAATTATCTGATCTTAATTACACATAACAATAAATTTAAAAACCTGCTGTTTCGAAAATGTTAGATCATCCAGATGGTCAGGTGGATCTCTGTGAGCCAGCCTGGTCTACAGAGCAAGTTCCAGGACAGTAAGGGCTATGTAGAGAAACCTTGTCTTAATAAAAAGTTTAGAAAAGTAAGTAATTTGTCTCAAGTCATGGAAATATTGGATGTGGACCTCTCTGTAAAACAGATGCTCATTAACTAATACACCAAGTTACCTAGTGTCCAGATTCTATTTTTTACTGCATAGTTCCTGTTTAATGTGACTTTGTATGTATCTGCAGGTTCCAGGGTAGTGATGGAGAAATTAAATACTTACAGTTTGCAGAGGAGCTGATTCGTCCTGAGAGAAACACACTGGTTGTGAGTTTTGCAGACCTGGAACAATTTAACCAACAACTTTCTACCACCATTCAGGAGGAGTTCTATAGGTAAGAGCAAGTTCATTTTTCCTTAAATAGTCATGAAGCCCGAGAAGCCAGCTTCTTGCCCTGGATGTGTTCCCTGTAAGGAGGAAGGGTAGCTGTCATAATTGGTACAAGAAGTGGTCCTATTAATGCTGGTTTGTCTTTAACATTGACCTTTGTGGAGCTTGGGTTTCCTTTGCCGGGCGTTGGTGGTACACACCTTTAATCCCAGCCCTCGGGAGGCAGAGGCAGGAGGATCTCTGAGTTCCAGGACAGGCTACAAAGCAATACAGAGAAACCCTGTCTCGAAAAAAACAAAAAATAAATAGATAGATAGATGGCTGGATGGATAAGCAGAAAGAATAACTGCTTTCTTTTTTATTATTTTTTTTTATATTTATTTTTTATGTATACAGTGTTGTGGCATATTTGCCTACATGCCAGAAGAGGGCACCAAACCTCATTATAGATGGTTGTGAGCCACCATGTGGTTGCTGGGAATTGAACCTGGGCCCTCTGAAAGAGCTGCCAGTGCTCTTAACCACTGAGCCATCATCTCTCCAGCCCAAAGTAATTGCTTTCTATATTGTTTTCCCAAGAAGAAAATACTTTGTGTCATGCATTTAGTTATTTAGTTCTATTCCTCTCCCTCTCCCTCTCCTTCTCCTTCCACCCTCAGTTTTTTGATACGGGGGTTTCTCTGCATAGCCTTGGTTGCCCTGGCACCTGCTCTGTAGACCAGGCTGACCTTGGACTCACAGAAATTTTTGTTTGGTTTTGTTTTTCAAGATAGGGCTTCTCTGTAGACCAGGCTGGCCTCTGCCTCCTAAGTGCTGGGATTAAAGGTGTGCCTGGAAATCTCACTGCTTTCTGATGTCTTCCTATATGTATATAGTTTTGGAGATAATCATACAGATGAAGCATCCTGCCCTTTTTGGCCTAATGTATAATTTTCAATGTAAAATTCCTTGGAAACATGTTAATAGCTTAGGTGTGGCAGTTTGTTTCTTTTCTTTTCTTTTTTTTTTTTTTGAGAGAGAGAGAGAGAGAGAGAGAGAGAGAGAGAGAGAGAGAGAGGGGGGGGGGGTTTCAGTATATACCCTGGTTGGACTTGAACTTGTTTTATAGACCAAGCTGACCTCAAACTCAGATCTCCCTCTCTCTGCTTCCCAAGTACTGGGTTTAAGGTGTACATCACCACATTCTAGCATAGTTTGAATGTTTTAGGGGTAGAAATAACTTCAGCTCACTTTGATTTTAACTATGTAATGACAAAAAACAGCTTTACTCCTGGCAGTGGTGGTTCACATCTTTAATCCCAAGATTATGGGAGTCAGAGACAGGCGGATCTCTGAGTTTGAGGCCAGTCTGTTCTACAAAGAGAGTTCCAGGATAGCCAGAGTTGTTACAGAGAAATCCTGTTTCAAAAAAAGAAAAGAAAAGAAAAGCTTTGTTCACAAATAATGATCTACATTTGTTCCAAATAAATGCTTGTAAAAATATAGATTTTTGTCAATAATTATAAAAGAGAAGACACAGATTAGGAGATGTGGTCCTATTTTCATGGTGGATTGGAAGTTGAGGGACTCTGAAATTTTTTTAGTGATAGCTGATCAAGAACAGTTGAAGGGGAGCTGGGGAGATAGCACCATGAGTAAAGTGCTTGCTATACAAGCGTTAGGACCAGAGTTTATTTCTCAGTACCCACATAAACTAGAGTGGTAGTTAATACCTGTGACCCCAAGGATGGGGAGCAGAGAGTAAGATCCTGGGTGCTTGCTGGCTAGCTTCTAGTCTAGCTAATCAGAGAGAGAGACCATGTGTAAAAAGTGGTGTGGATACACAGAGAAGCCCTATCTCACACATACAAAAAATGGTGATTCGGGAAGACACAGCATGCTGTTCTTTGGCTTCACATGTTTTCGTGGGAGCACACACCTGAATACACAAAAGGGAAAAAAGAATGGTGGGAGGGATGGATAAATAGCAGATAAAAACAAGCACTGTCTTGCAGTTAAGTTCAAGAGCTTGGTTGTGACCAGTGGGATGCTGTAGTCGTTGACAAGCATGAAAAAGAAGACAGGCTTGGTAAGAGTAAGCTCTTATTGGTTCTGTTTGTTTTTCAGAGTCTACCCTTACCTGTGTCGAGCCTTGAAGACCTTTGTCAAAGACCGAAAGGAGATCCCTTTTGCCAAGGATTTTTATGTTGCATTCCAAGACCTACCTACAAGACACAAGTAAGAAGGAATCGTTTGGGGATTAAAGGATCATCATATCAGTACCACTTATGGGGCATTCAGAAATGCACCAGCCATGCCAATAGTTGGCTATATACTATACAAACCACTCTTACTTTGTTGGGTCTCAGTGTTCTTATCTGTCCTGTCATTTGCCTTATGTTTTCTACTTAAGTCATATAGAAGACAGATTTGTTGCTGTAAGAAGTTTGGTTTTTTTTGTTTGTTTGTTTGGTTGGTTTTGGTTTTTGAGACAGGGTTTCTCTGTGTAACTTTGGAGCCTATCCTGGCACTCGCTCTGGAGACCAGGTTGGCCTCGAACTCAGATCCGCCTGCCTCTGCTTCCCGAGGGCTGGGATTAAAGATGTGCACCACCAACGCCCAGCTTGTAAGAAAAATTTTTAAACTTGCTAAGTGACAAGGTTGTAGTAAGTAATTAAGCACTGATGTTGTGAAAGTACCTCTAGTTTGTTTGTGTTGGTTGGTCTTTTACAGGTTAGGTCTTGCTGTGTAGCTCATGCTGGCTTCAAACTCTCAGTCTTCCAGTCTCTTTGCATATGCTGCCACACCCAGTTCAGATCCACATTTTGAAGTGTTTAAACCTATTACCCAGAAAATTTAGTTTGGAGATCTTGTTTTTCCATGGAGATAGGATGGGCAGTGTGAAGTGAGGCTGGTACTCAGTCTTGTCATTTTTAAGGCACCTTTTAGTGAAATTGGGAGACAGGATTTGCTGGCAGGGGGACGACTAAGAAGAGTTGCAGAAATTCATGAGTAAAGTCAAAGGTTGGCACATGCCTAATCCCAGCACTCAAGAAGCCGGGACAAGTGATCTCTTGAGTGTTCAAGACCAGCTGATCTACATAATGAGTTCCAGGTCATCCAGAGATATGTAATGAAATTCTGTCTCAAAAAAAGTAAAAGAAATTAATTGATTTTAGGACTTTAATGAATATATAGTTAATATGTAGACCTATTGGCCTTGAACTCACAGTTAACGATTTTTACAGACTAGCAATGGACATCTTGACCAGACCATTCTTTTTAGGCGATTCTATGAAATAATTCGTCTCCATTCTTTTAAAGCTTGTTCATCATTAATCACTCCTAATAAAAACAGAAATTATGGACTGGAGAGATGGATCAGAAGGAAAGAATGTGAATTGCTATTTGCAGAGGAGACCTGAGTTTGGTTTCCAACACTATAAGACAAAAAACTTGAAAAAGAAAGAAATCATAGGTTTCCTACACTAAAAATAGGAAATGGGGTAGGGTAGCTCAGTGTGCACAGTCCTAGGTTCGGTCCCCAGAACAGAAGGAAAAAGAAAGATGGAAAGGATATCTACAAATGTGACACTTGTCTTCAAACAGGATTCGTGAGCTCACTTCATCCAGGATTGGGTTACTCACCCGCATCAGCGGCCAGGTGGTGCGCACTCATCCAGTTCACCCTGAGCTTGTGAGTGGAACTTTCCTGTGCCTGGACTGTCAAACAGTGATCAAGGACGTAGAACAGCAGTTCAAATACACACAGCCGAATATCTGCCGAAATCCAGTGTGTGCCAACAGGAAGAGGTTCCTGCTAGACACTAATAAATCAAGATTTGTTGATTTTCAAAAGGTATTTACTTGTGTTTAGATCAGATTCGGGGGTGTGTGTATATGTGTGTGTGTGTATTAGACAAATAGGTTAGATCAAATTCACTGCTTATTCATTTTTTTGAACCTTGTGATCCCTTTCCATAAAGTTTATTTGCTGCATCATCAGGAAGTTTTTTTTTTGTTTTTTGTTTTTTTTTAAGATTTTATTATGTATACAACACTGCTTCCATGTATACATGTATTATGTATACAACTTCTGCACACCAGAAGAGGGCACCAGATCTCATAACGGATGGTTGTGAGCCACCATGTGGTTGCTGGGAATTGAACTCAGGACCTCTGGAAGAGCAGTCAGTGCTCTTAACCTCTGAGCCATCTCTTCAGCCCCCATCAGGAAGTTTTAATCCTGAAGATGCTCTACTTTCTGTGAGCAGGGAGTACAACTATTTCAGAAGAACTGGAGATGGAGAAATAGCCAAAACCTGAATATTCATTTACCCATGGCATATTCACAAAGGGATTCTAGGGAATTACAATAATGTATTCTACAAATTCTCATTTCAACTTGAATGTACAATAAGTATCCCTCCCAAGAGCACCATTCAAAGCAAGACATTGCAGTAAAGAAAGCATCACTGGTGGGCAAGATGGCTTAGCAGGTAAAGGTGTCTGCCACCACACCTGACCTGAGTTTGATCCCATGGGCCTGTATTGTAGAGGGAGAAAGCAACGGCTCCCCTGAATTGTCTGCATTGCACACACATATAGAAAATAAAAAAATTTTTAAAAGAAAATACCTGTCTGTATAAGTGATGTTAATGTGTAGAGATGTGAAAGTTTGTTGGAAGTTTTTCAAAATTTTTCTTTGAGAAGTTTAAGAAGCGTATGACATAGATGAAATATCTAGTCATTTGAAAACAGGTAATTGTTTTGGAGTAAAAGGTAAAGTTTTGGGGGATTGATTTTGTTTTATTGAGGCAGGATCTCATGTAGTCCAGACAGGTCTTGAACTGAACTCAGGGTGTGGACAAGGATGACCTGGTCTTACTGCTTCCAGCTACCAAGTGCTGGTTACAGGCCTGCCTCAACACACCCAACTAAAAGTGAAGTTTTTTGGTTTTTTGTTTGTTTGGTTGGTTGGTTTTGGTTTTTCAAGACAGGGTTTCTCTGTGACTTTGGAGGCTGTCCTGGAACTAGCTCTTGTAGACCAGGCTGGTCTCGAACTCTGCCTCCCGAGTGCTGGGATTAAAGGCGTGTGCCACCACCGCCCGGCTAAAAGTGAAGTTTTTAAAGATATGTTTTTGTTTGTTGGCTTGTTTGTATATATGTATGTGCACTATACATGTATGTAGTGTCCACAGAGGTTAGAAGATGGTGTTAGGTTTTGTGTTACAGGAATTACAGATTGTCCTAGTTAGGTTCATGGCCAAAAACAACTTGGGGAGTAAAGTTTCAGCTTATAGTTGTAGTCTGTCATAGAAGGAAGTCAAGACAGGAACCTGAAGGCAGGAACTGAAGCAGAGGACATAGAGCAGTGGTTCTCAACCTGTGGGTCATGACCCTTTCACAGGGGTTACCTGAGACCACCAGAAAACACAGATCTTACATTACAGTTCATAATAGTAGCAGAAATTCAGTTATAAAGTAGCAACAAGAATAATTTTATGGTTGGGAATCACCACAACATGAGGAACTATAGTAAAGGATTGAAGCTTAGGAGGTTGAGAACCACTGCCATAGAGGAATGTTTTTCATTCCATACTGTTTTTCAAGGCTTGGTCAACAATGTTGCTTCTATAACCCAAGACCACCTGCCCAGGGGTGGGCCAATCCTCTTCAGTCTGGGCATTCCCACATCAATCATTAATCCAGAAAATGCCCCACAGGGTTGCCTATAGACCAGAATGATAGAGGCATTTTTCTAATTGAGGGACCCTCTTGCTTATGTTAAAATGACAAAAAATTAACTAGAACATATTTGGTTGTAAGCCTCCATGTGTGTCCTAGGAATCAAATTCTGGTCCATTGCAAAAACAGTGTTCTTAACTACTGAACTATTTGACTAAAAGGAGTTTTACAATGCAAAAATTTTATGTACTTTGTCTACGAATCTATGTCTGTACTGTGTGCAAAGCAGGCAGTGCTCTTAACTACTGAGCCATTTCTCCAGTACCAATAGATGTAATTGCTTAGCTAGTTGAACTATTTAACTAAAAGTCTTATGGCACAAAATTTTTGTTTATTTTTATACATATGGGTGTTTTGCTTGCATATATGTCTATGCACCATATGTATGCAGTGCCTATAGAGGCCAGAAGAGGGCATTGGAACCTCTGAGACTGGATTTATTGATGGCTGTGACCCTTTATATGGGTGCTAGGAATTAAACCTAATTCCTGGAAGAGCAGCCAGTGCTCCTATCTGCTAAGACATCTCTCCAGCCCTCTGTACAACTTGTTAGATGAATATTGGTATATGTCAAATGTCTCCAGGGCAGGGTCTTTGGAGATAGTTTAGTTGGTAACATGTTTGTCATACAAACCTGAAGACCTGTATTTGATCACTAGCTCCCACATGAAAAGCCAAATGTGGCATGTACTTGGAAGTCGCACGACATATAAAGGCATCCCTCATTTTGATGTTGATCTTGGTGTAGGTTCGTATTCAAGAGACTCAAGCGGAACTTCCCCGAGGAAGTATCCCCCGAAGTTTAGAAGTTATCCTGAGAGCTGAAGCTGTGGAGTCAGCCCAAGCTGGTGACAAGTGTGACTTCACAGGGACGCTGATAGTTGTGCCTGATGTCTCCAAGCTTAGTATACCAGGTTAGTAATTTGTTGCTCAGATTTACCCAGTTGTGGTCACCTGCTCCTCAGAATATCTGGCTTCTCCAATCTTCCTCGTAACCTTTTTGGCTACTTATCAGGGTGAGCGCGGATATATAAAGGGATTAAATAGATTTTTCTATGAAAGGTGCTGTTTCAACTTTGGCTTATTCAATATATTAGTTAATTAGTTATTAGCACCTTTAGTATTTGAACTGTGAAATACCTTATCTCTTGTAGGAGCACGTGCAGAAACTAACTCCCGAGTCAGTGGAGTTGATGGATATGAGACAGAAGGCATTCGAGGGCTCCGAGCCCTTGGTGTCAGAGATCTGTCATATAGGCTGGTCTTCCTTGCCTGTTATGTTGCACCAACAAACCCAAGGGTAAGTGTTATTTTTGCCTATTTATTTTTGTTTATTGTGCTAGGGTTTAAGCACAGGGTCCCTAACCCTAGTAATGAGATTGACTAAGATGGCAGACTTGATAAAGCCCTTTGCTGAGGTACATTTTCATTTTCATGTCACTGAAACATAAACAATAGCAACCTTTGTTTTCCTCACTGGACAAATGGCAAGCTCCTACATATCTTCATTAACTAAAGCCTGTGGTTCAACTTTGACCTCCCCAGCAATTTCATTATCATGAAATTTCTTTTCTTTTACATTGTCTTGGCTCTTTATAATGCTTTTTTCATTTTGTTTTTCTTCCACCTCTCAGTTTGGAGGGAAAGAACTCAGAGATGAGGAACAGACAGCTGAGAGCATTAAGAACCAAATGACAGTGAAGGAGTGGGAAAAGGTGTTTGAAATGAGTCAGGACAAAAACCTGTACCACAATCTCTGTACCAGCCTCTTCCCTACTATCCATGGTAAGAGCTGTTTGTGAGGTAAACTTGCAATCAGTAGGAAATGTGTCATGGGTGGTGCTGGTTCTGGGATCTTCATGAAGAGATGCTGTTGGGACTGAAGATCACTGACTATTCTTCTGGAGAACCTGGGTTTGATTCAAAATACATACATAGTGGCCCACAACTGTCTGTAACTCCAGTTCTAGGGGGTCCAGTGCCTTCTGGCTGCTGAGGGTACCAGGCCTGCGTGTGGTGCATAAGCATACATGCAGACAAAGCACCAACACATTTAAAAGTTGTTATGTCAGCAGAGGCTGTGGGCACCCACAGGGTAGATTGGGGCTTGAGTAAAAGCTCATGCAGGGGCTCAGTTAGTGCCAGTGGATAGCTGTGAGCTTGAATTCCTTACCATGTGAGATACCCAGTGGGCAGGTCTTTACCACAAAGTAGCTCATTTAGTTCAGAACACAAGAGAGCAAAGCAGGGAGGATTTGGTGCTCAAAGTACGGGCCTTTAATTCCACATAATTAAAATTCAGGTCATACGCCGGGTATTGGTGGCTCACGCCTTTAATCCTAGCACTCGGGAGGCAGAGGCAGGCGGATCTCTTGAGTTCGAGGCCAACCTGGTCTACAGAACGAGTTCCAGGACAGCCTCCAAAGCTACAGAGAAGCCCTGTCTCAAAAAACCAAAAAAAAAAAATTTAGGTCATACTAGGCACCTATGTACCCTGCCTTCAAGGAGAAGGCTGACCCAGGAGGATGCTTGTGAGTTTGAGTATAGCCTGGGCTCTATCTATAGACCCATCCATTACTTATTGTTTTTTGAGACAGGGTTTCTCTGTGCAGCAACAGCCCTAGCTGTCGTGGAACTAGGTCTGTAGACCAGTTTGGCTTCAAACTCAGAGATCTGCCTGCCTTTGCCTCCCGAATGATAAAGGCATGCGCCACCATCAATGGGCTATTTTATTATATTTTTTAAAAGATTTATTTATTATGTATGGTGTTCTGCCTGCATGTATCCTTGCAGGTCAGAAGAGGGCACCTGGTCTTATTACAGATGGCTGTGAGCCATCATGTGGTTTCGGGAATTGAACTCAGGACCTCTGGAAGAGCAGTCGGTGCTCTTAACCACTGAGGCATCTCTCCAGCCACCCACCCGCCACCCCTACCCCCCCCCCAATTAAGAGTCACTAAATTAAAAAAATACCAGTGAATTCATGCCTACTTTGAAAGTGGAAAATTAAGTTCCATCTCCTTTATTTGAGACAAGTTCTTACTACGTAGTCTTGGAGAGTGCTAATCTTGAACTCACAGGGCTGGGATTAAACGTATAATCCACAGCCAAGCGGTTCCATTTCAGTTTTTGTTGTTATTTATAGGCTGTTCTTGAATTTAAGGGATTCCCTTGTTTGCCTCAAGTGCTGGGATTAAAGGTGTATGCCGCCAGCCACCTCCACCCAGTTTTTTTCCCTATTGTTTTGTTTTTTTAAATTACCATGTATATATATTATGCCAAGGAGGAAGGCACATTTGACAGCCAGAGAACAACTTTATAGAGTTGGTTCTTTCCTTCTACTTTTACATGGGTTCCCAATATCAAACTCTGGTCTTCTGGCTTATGAAGCTCTTATGAAGCAGGGATTTTTACCTGCTGACCATTTCATCATCCCTCTGAAAAATGACTTTTTCATCTGGAACTTTCTTTTCAGGAAATGATGAAGTAAAACGTGGTGTCTTACTGATGTTGTTTGGTGGTGTTCCTAAGACAACAGGGGAAGGGACCTCTCTTCGAGGGGACATAAATGTTTGCATTGTTGGTGATCCAAGTACAGCTAAGAGCCAATTTCTCAAGTAAGTGCCTGCCTGAGGTAGTGCAGTGGGAAAAGCTATGCTGCCGAGAATGTAGTCAATTACTGCTTTTGTTTTTGAGACAGTTTCTTTATAACGTGTCACTGAGCCAAGCCTAGAACATTTTTAGTTGTTTTAAGTTTTATGGTTAAGTATTTTAAATGTATCACAAGTTGAATTTTGTTTTATCTTTGATGCTCTGGGGAGTGAGTCCAGGGTCTTGGATATGGTAGTCTTGACCAAGATCCTCATCCTGAAGCTGAATTTTAGATTTGCAAGTAATAATTTTGTTTAAAGAATTCTATTTTTGCCGAGCATTAGTGGCACATGCCTTTAATCCCAGCACTTGGGAGGCAGAGGCAGGCGGATCTCTGTGAGTTCGAGGCCAGCCTGGTCTCCAGATCGAGTGCCAGGATAGGTAGGCTCCAAAGCTACACAGAGAAACCCTGTCTTGGGGAAAAAAAAACAATTCTATTTTCTTATTCACTGTGCTCTCAACCATAATGTTACCTGTTGTGACAGCATTGTGTTTTACCTGTATGGTTTGCTTAGACCTTTAATACTACATTTATTTCTGTGTGCAGTTACACGCAGAGCTCAGAAGACAGCATGCAGGACTCAGTTCTCTCTTCTACCAATCCTTCTAGGGGATTGAACTCAGGTCATTAGGCTTGTCATCTTGTTAGTCCTTCTTAGATCTTTTGTATAGTATTTTCTAGCATCTTCATTAAAATGTAATTTATTCATCATGAAATGCATACCTTTGAGTTTTGCAGCTTGGTGCTTCTAGCAAATTAATAGGATTGTAAGTTGAACTAAGTTTAAAATGTTAGTGTTACCTAGAGAGAAACCCTATACTTGTAGTAGTTACTCCTTCCCCCTATAGAAAGGAACAGTGTACTGCATTGTCACAGTCTGTATTTTTTTTTTTTTTAATTGGCTCATATGTGCTTTTTAAGGATAAACTTGCACTTAGCATGAAGCCATGCTGAAACCCACGTCAGTGTTTTGTTTCCTTCTCTGGCCAAATAATGCATGGCCACCACATGGTGTTAGCCGTTGTTCCTGGGGTGGTAAGGAGACAAAGGCAGAGTAGAGAGTGAAGGAGGAGAGCCACTTACCCATTGCAGCCAGGAAGCAGAGGAAAACAGGAGTGGCCATGGACAAGATCCTTTCCTAAAAGATACTCCAGCAGTGACCAGTTTCTCCTAAATGCATCACTTCCCCTATTGGATCCTCATAATCAAATCACTGGGAACCACCAGGTGCATTGGAGGGGTCACTGTCCACTTATTAATCAATGAGCATTTGGGTTATTTCTGCCTTAGCTTTTATGCTGTGTTTGAATAGTGGTTTATAGGAGGTTTCTTCTATCCCTTTTTGTTTTCGGGAGCGGGTGGTAGTGGTGATATTTGAGATAAGGTCTCACTGTAGCCCAGGTGGTTCTCAAACTCATAGCCTGCCACTGCCTCCCTCCTAAGTGTGAGGATTAAAGGCATGTGCCCATTATACCTGGCTATTTTGTTTCTTCAGATTTTTTTTTTTTTTGACATGTATGGATATTTTGTCTGTGTATGTCTGACCCATGGAGGCCAGAAGAGGGCTTCATATCCCCTAGAATTGGAGTTTCAGACAGTTGTGAACCAGTGTTTGTTTCTGGGAATCAGACCCTGGTCCTCTGCAAGAGCACTCAGTGTTCTTAGCCACTGAGCCATCTGTCTGAGCATCCCCTCCCTTTAGCATATTTTTTAAAATATTACTTATGGTCATGTGATATAATTTCTGGAATGTTTTATTGTCTATCATGGTTTCTGTGTCCAAAGATGAGAGGCTGCAGAATTTAGGTCCTTTCTCTCAAGGCAGAAATGAGAGCAATTTAAACAATTCTCACAATTGAGCTATAAAGACTGCTTTTCTTCCCTAAGGGGTTTCTGTCTAGATGATCACTTTACATATATTTTTTGTCCTTCATGGGGCATATGAATGAGCAGGATGTAGGCAACATTGTACTTTTTTATAAAAACTTGTTTAGCTATTTTTTGTTTTACTTTAGTGACTAAGGGCATTCAAATTTTACTGTCACTGCTAAGTAATGGGTATCGTCTGCTGATGCAATAAGGCAAATCAAACTGAATTAATAAATCCAGATTTAATAAACAGAGCAAAGCATAGAGAAGAAACTGCCAGTGACTCTTGGGAGGGTAGGAGAGAGATCATGTGGCAGGTCTAGCATCAGATCTTATATACCCTGTAGGCATGGTCTTGATCAGCTCTGGGAGAAGAGCTGACCCTTGGCCCACTTATTGAGGGGCAGGGTCTAGAATGGGAGGAGTCACACCAGAATGGAGATCGCCAACAGTCACCAGCATTCTCTGTCTCCAGAACATTTTTGTTCTTCTGAACAGAACCACTCTACCTGTTAAGCTACAGTTCTCTACAACCCTCTCATGACTCAGCAAGCACTGTTTTATTTTGTGTAACTAGTATGTATAACACTACTATTTTGGTCCTTGTGTATAATGTGCTTCACTTAGTGGAATACATTGAAGATTCAGCATGCCTTGGTGATCAGGCTGCATAGTATTCTGCTTGTGTTGCATTTTCTTTTATACATAATGCATTGGTGAACCTTTTGGTTGTTTCCATCCTCCCCTGTTGTAATAGTAATACTTCTATGAAAATTGTTATTCTGAGCATCAAAGACTCTGCTTTTCTGTTTTGTTTTGAGGCCAGGCCAGGGTGGTCTCAAACTCATGGATCAGAAGCTTATACCAACACAGCCAGCTAATTTTTTTTAAGTTTAAAGTTTATGTTTTTTTCTGGTATTCAGGTGATCTGACAGGGATAAATTTGAATCATTTAAGAAGCCAAAGGAGATAGAACTCCTGTCAGCTGCTATTTCTGGAGCATGTAGTGTATTGATGTGTTAATGAATCTTTTTGTGCTGTTCTTAAACAGGCATGTGGATGAATTTAGCCCCAGAGCTGTCTATACCAGTGGCAAAGCCTCCAGTGCTGCTGGCTTAACAGCAGCTGTGGTGAGAGATGAAGAATCTCATGAATTTGTCATTGAGGCTGGAGCGCTGATGCTGGCTGATAATGTAAGGACATTGTACATTGTTGGATAGTCAGAATACCCATTGATCTACCAATAAAGATCTATAGTTTTTATTGAATGTTACTCGGTTTTGGCAATCTACTTTGAATTGAAACTGTCATCATTAAGTTTTATTGTTGGTTTTTTGTTTGTTTGTTTTTTGTTGTTGTTGTTTGTTTTTTCAAGACACGATCTTACTATATAACTCTGGCTGTCCTGGAACTCATTCTGTAGACCAGGCTGGCCTTGAACTCATAGATCCGCCTACCTCTGCCTCCCTAATGCTGGGATTAAAAGTATGTACCAATACACCTGGCTGAGACTGTCCTTTGCTGACATTTTGTGAGCATTCCTAGAATGTGTTGATTGCTTTGACTAGACCATACCAGTTTGTTACTTTGCAGACTTTAACATCTCTAGAGGGGTTCATCCACGAATACATAGTATATTACAAACATATTTGACAAAGATCAATTCTTTGTGGGTGCAAGCTTATATTCATTATAGTACTCCTTCACTCTTTCCCAGACTAAAATGAATGGCTAAACCATAGTCAGTCTATGTTTGTCACTGGCCTGGAACTCTTAGAGATCTCTCTGCCTGTGCCTTCCGCAAAGGTGTGCAGCATTACACCCAGCCCGAGTCTCTTGATGCTGAACTTTTAAGTGTTGAGAAGAAGAGTACCTTGTCTGCATATTACTAGTTTTGCTCTTAGGTGTTTGTTTTGCTCTTAGTTTAAGTAAGTCAGATGAGATTCCCTTCCAGCTCTTTGTTCTATTGGACAGCCTTGTTTAAACAGGAATTAAGATTGTTTGTATCCCATCTTCCATTTATTTGCCTAGGGAATGGAAAGACCTCTGGTAGGAAACTTTGTAAGTTTATCATTTTATAAGGCAGTTTGTCTGCTTTCCTCACATAAGCTAGGCAGATGACTACCACCAAGCTATATCTCCAGCCCTACAAGGAAATTTGCTAATGCTAGATCTGATTGGTTATAGGGTGTCTGTTGTATTGATGAATTTGATAAGATGGACATTCGGGACCAAGTTGCTATTCATGAAGCTATGGAGCAGCAGACCATATCTATCACTAAAGCAGGAGTGAAGGTATGTATCCCCTTAGCCATGCAGATTAATAATGTTAAAGATATCCACCTGGTGAAATACATTGTTTCAATGTATAATGCTGACCTAAACTATAAAATATAGGTGCTATTGAGGGTCCAGTGCACATATATTGCTGTGGTAGAAAGCAATTGTACTGATGTAATTTTTAGCATTTCTTTTAATTTCTCACAATTTTTTTTTGTAAGATTTTATTTATTATGTATACAGTCTCCTGCCTTCGTGCCAGCAGAGGGCACCAGAACAGTCAGTGCTCTTAACCGCTGAGCCATCTCTCCAGCCCCAATTTCTCACAAATTTAAAGCTTTAGAAATGTTTGTTTATAGGGGGGTGGGGTGCCACAGCATGCATGTGACAGAAGACAGCTTTGTGGATTTGTTTCTTTTCTTCCATCTTTAATTACATGGCTTTCTGTGGGTCACACTCACATCACCAGGCTTAAAGCCTGGCTTTTACCTGCCTTGCTTTCTTGTCAGCTGTGTTTGGCAAAATTTTCATAAACAAAACTTGTATTCTTTGATAAACATGCTTCTTACAAAACAAAAATAGGTATCAGTCTCAGTACCACAAAATACTCAAAGATCAACAGATAATTTAAGTGAAAATAACTAATTACCATATTGTGACCAACATTAGAGAGAATCTTAATTTATTAAAAGTAGGTTTGGTGGACAAGCAGATGGCTCAGCAGTTAAGAGCATGTACTGTTTTTGCAGTGGACCTCAAGTTCAGTTCCCAGAACTGACAGTGGACAGATTATAGCTCCAGGAATTTCAGCATCCTTTTCTGGCTCCTACAGGGTCTGCATGTGCATGCATACACATAATTTAAAAATAAAATAAATCTTTAAAAAACTGAAAGTAAGTAATAGATTTGGTTAAATTTTTTTTAAGTAATACAAGAGTGTATAAATTTAAGAGAAATCTTCCCCTGCAACTCCTAGCACAATGGATATTAGGTATGTATTGAGTATATATCCCTTCTAGGAATACCTTAAACACAAGCATGTACATACAGTCCTTGTCTCCTTTTACTTAATAATTTTATTGCCGGTCTTCCTATAGTAGCACCTCCTAGGTCAATTGTGACTTATTAGCCCGTGGCATTCAACTGCACGAACCATACATTGGGTAGGTCGTTTTCAGTCTTGTGTCACAAGATACAGTTAATGATAGTCAATTCAGCACCTTCCTTAATAAGGTAAATTCCTAACTGAGTGCTGACTAAGGGACTCATAAGGGACTACATCACCAATGTAAAAGAGTCTATTGTGCTGTGTTATCATACTTGAGCTTTGATGATTCAATTGGTGAAAAAGCTTTCTCCTTTTTGTTACAGAATAGAATATTTGTTTAGTTATGGAAAGATGTGTTACATTTGTTTATGCTGCATTTGTTTAGCTATATACAGATGTGTTGCATTTGTTTTACCTTGCCTGCCTAAGGCATTTGATTGGTCTAATAAAAAAGCTGAATGGCCAATAGTTAGGTGAGAGGGGAGTAAATGGGGCTTGTAGGCAAAGAGAATAAGTAGGAGGAGGAATCTGGGCTTGAGGGAGATGCCTGGAGCCAGCCAGGCAGCCAACAGACAAACACACAGAGGAATCAGGAAAGTAAGACATACAGAATGAAAGAAAGATAAAAGGCCCCCGAGGCAAAATGTAGATGAAGAGAAACAGATTAAAATAAGCTATAAGCCTAAACTAAGTCCAAGCATTCATAACTAATAGTAAGTCTCTGTGATATGGTTTGGGGGTGGTGGTCCAAGAAAGCCTGCTACACCTGTTGCTTCCATTTAGTTAATTGCATGAGACAGAACTTTTCCTTGTATCTATATTGGCTAGTTTATGTTTGTTCTTTAGTCTCATGGTTTTCTCTCATGATCAGGCAACTCTGAATGCCAGGACATCCATTTTAGCTGCAGCAAACCCTGTCAGTGGACACTACGACAGATCAAAATCGCTGAAACAAAACATCAGTCTGTCAGCACCCATCATGTCCCGCTTTGACCTCTTCTTTATCCTGGTGGATGAGTGCAATGAGGTAACCGCTCACATTGTCGTTCATGTTTGCCATTTGTGCTAGCCCAGTTTCATGACCTTCTGTGCCCCTTGGATGTGTGTGGTAACACACAAACAGCCTACCCTCCCCACCACCCCACAAAGTTTTGTGTAACTCATGCTGGTCGTGAACTCTGTGTAACACCCATGCCCATCTTTGTGTGCTATACTCATTTACTGAGCAGAGAGTTCCTCTATTCAGTAGTTACAATGCAAAACCTTGCTTCCAGCCTGACTTGAAACATTATCTAAATAAAACTGCCTTGCTGTTGTGACTGTTTGGGGGACTTGGACTTGGATTTCTCCTCTTCCCCTTTGCAAGTATATGGCCATAGTTAACTCCCAGATCAAAACATAATGGCTGCGAGGACACACTAGAGCTAGACCCCTCTATTCTGTCTACACTACTTATCAAGACCTTGGACAGATTATTTAACTTTTCTGGGACCCATTTTGCTTCTATATAAAATAAAATTAATATCTCCTTTATGGGATTTTTATGAGGGTTGCTTATAGACATACTTGAAGAAACAGTATCATGTAATAAGGGCCCTGTAAATGCTCTGCAATTGCTGTTTTATAATCTACTTTATGTGCATTGGTATTTTGCTGGTATGGATGTCTGTGAAGGTTTCAGAAGCCCTGGAACTAGAGTTACCGACAGGTATGAACTGCCTTGTGGGTGCTGGGAATTGAACCTGGGTCTTCTAGAAAAGTCAGTGCTCTGAACTGCTGAGCCATCTCTCCAGCCCCTTAAAATTACTTTTTAAGTTAGCATATGCTACTAGATTTTATTATAGCTTTTTCTTGTCTTTTTGAGACATGATCTCTATGTGGCCCCTGATAGCCTAGAACTCTCTCTGTAGACCAGGCTGGCCTCAGTCACAGAGATAAACCTGCCTCTGCCTCTGCCTCCCAAAAGCTGGCACTGAAGGTGTGTGCCACCATGCTAGGCCCTCAGACCCTGTGTCATTTCCATTCACATGATAATAACTTTGCTCTAATTGGTTACTTACCACCATCTGTTTTGTTTTTTGTTTGTTTGGGCTAGTCCCCACCCACCACACGCATGCCACGCACAAGTTCATTCTTCTGTTTTCATAACAAATGTGGTTATTAAAGGTAGTCCATGCTTTCCAGATGTATTTTTAGAGTGAGGCAAAGATAGACATGAGGGTACTGGAGAGGTGGCTTAGCAGTTTAGAGCACTTGCTGCATTTGCAGAGGACCCAGGTTCAATTCCTAGCACCTATGTGGTGGCTCACAACCATCCAAAACTTCAGTTCCAAGGGATCTGAAACCCTCTTTTGGCCTCTGTGGGCGCTAAGCATATGCGTGCTATGAAGGCATACACAGAGGCCAAACACCATAAACAGAAAATAAATTGTATTTTTGTTGCATTTTTGGTGGTCGGGGTTCAAAACAGGGTTTCTCTGTGTAATAGCTCTAGCTGTCCTGATGTAGCTCTGTAGACCAGGCTGGCTTTGAACTCACAGAGATCTGCCTGCCTCAGTCTCCTGAGTGCTGGGTTTAAAGGCATGCGCCACCACCTCCCGACCTATTTTTGTTGATTTTTGAGACAGTGTCTCCCCATAATTATGATTAGTCTGGAGCTTGCTATATAGGCCAAGCAGGCCTCAAAGTCAAAGAGATTCTGCCTCCCTAGTGCTGGGATTAAAGGCAACATATGCCACCATACCCAACATAAAATTATTTTTTAATTTAAAAATCTATTGTAAGGACTTTGCTGTTGGGGCTGGAGAGATGGCTCAGCAGTTAAGAATACTTTGTTGCTGCAGAAAACCCAGGTTCAATTCCCAGCACTCACATGATGGTTCACAAACATCTATAACTCTAGTTCCAGGAGATCAAATGCTCTCTTCTCACCCCAATGTACATCAGACATGTACATGGTGCATAGATAGGCATACGTGAAAGCAAAATACTCATAGAATAAATAAATCTAAAAAAAAATAAAAACTCTACTCAGAATGTTGGTACCTATTAATAATTAATAACTTCTTTTAGGAGCATAGAGGTTAATTGTGTCTTGGCTTCAAGATAGGGTCTCCTGTAGCTTATACTGGCCTTATGCAGTCAAAATTAGCTTCTCTGAACTGCTATTCCTGTCTCTGCCTCCCAAGTACTGGGATTACAGGCATTAACTATATGCCCAGATGAGAGATCATTTGTAACTATAAATTACCTAGCATAAATTGGAATTAATACTATTAGGACTGATAGAAGTTATCTTCTTGTTTTGAATTAGGTGACAGATTATGCTATCGCAAGGCGTATAGTAGACTTGCATTCAAGGATTGAAGAATCAATTGACAGAGTTTATTCCCTTGATGATATCAGGAGGTATCTTCTTTTTGCCCGCCAGTTTAAGCCCAAGGTAATCTGTCCTACTGTATCTGGATAAATCGTGTGTGGGTTAAAATAGGATTTAAAAGGATACTTGGTTTTGGTTTGATTTGGTTTTTGTTTCGATCTTGTAAAGCAGGATCTCCACTATGCAGATTCATAATCTGCTTAGATTTCTACTAATATGCCGATGTGCCCACCTGTATTTATCTTTTTAATGTCTTTAAATCTTTTTAACTTGCTGCTTTAGAATTTCATACTTGTGTATACTGTGTTTTGATAAATTCCACTTCCAGACCTCACTCTTCCAGGCCCCCACCACTTTCCCTTCCCAATTTTGTATACTCCTTTTAAAACCTGCCAAGTGCACTATAATCTCCCTAAATTATAAGTTTTGTGTTTTGCTTTTTTGAGTATTAGTTTCTTCAGAGGTTATTTTTTAATATGAATAATTTCATATTTGACTTTTAGACACTAATAAAAAGATTTTGGCCAGGCATAGTGGTCTACATAATTAAACCCTGTCTACCAATAAAATTAAATAAATAGGATTTGAGTGACTTTTGTATAAAGAGTATATGTTCACCAGGACTACCTACTGGTCCCCTGTGTGCTAAGTTTCTTATTCTGAAAAAACGGAGGGCCTTTTAAGTCAGTATATGCTGTCTTTTTCCCCTAAAGCAAGCATGAGTTCATTAGCTGAGCCTTAAATATAGTCTGAGTGTTAATTTAGTGGTCTTTGACATCTTGAGGTACAAAATGCATTTCATTTTATTCCATTGCTTCATTTGTTAAACATGGTCATTTGCTTAAACTAGTCTATTGTCTTCTTGTTTTTAAAATTATTACATGGAATTTGCAAGCTTCTTAGTGCCAGCTTTTGAAGTAATTCATTGTCTTTGTGTTAGCTTAAAGTTTCAGTCCTAAGTTCCCAGAGTGTTCCTATCTGGAATCCTCTAACTGAAGTTTAATGTGGCCCATCAAGGAAGGGAAATGAGTATAAAGGTCTCCCATACTTGACTGGTTTTGAAACAGATTTCCAAAGAGTCCGAGGACTTCATAGTGGAGCAGTACAAACGCCTCCGACAGAGGGATGGCTCTGGGGTCACCAAGTCCTCATGGAGAATCACTGTGCGACAGCTGGAGAGCATGATCCGCCTCTCAGAATCAATGGCCCGGATGCACTGCTGTGACGAGGTACCATGGTCCCTCTGATAACACAGAGGAATGCATGAGTTGGCTTGTAGGCATGTTTTTATCTTTGTTATGGAACTTTCCTGAACCGCTTGATACTATTCTCCCAGTGAGAAGGTTGCTGCCATGCTAGTTAGACTGATAGTAACAGATAATCATGTTTATTATAATCAGTAGTTGTGGAGTGCAGATAGAGGTAAGTAATCATTTATCCAGGAGAAACATATTTAATCTTTACAGTGTCCTTGGCCTCTGGCTGGGAATACAAATGTGACTGTGACTCCTGCCTCAAAAGGAGCCTTCCTTCTGAAGGTTTGTATAATCTGTGTGTGCTGTATTTGGCTATTATTTTGATTTGGGTGTGCTTGGGATTAAGTTCAGAGCCTTGTACATGCTAAGCACACACTTGACACTAATCTACACCCTTAGATCCATGGATTTTAAATTGCTCTTTGAGCCTCTGGGGGGGCGGGGTTACTGGAAGCCACACATCTCTACTTCAAACAAAGAGGCTTTTGTTTACTTTTGTATACCAAGTTCAGTTAAAATTCAAATTTTGTCTGTGAAAGGGCTGAGTAGGCTTGGTAACCTGGCTTTTACCCCCATTCCTGTGCCATAGACCCCCATGGATGGGATCGTAGTTGCACTTGTTTTTAAGATGGTGTTTAAATCTCAAGCTGGCCTTGAACCTGGCATTGTTTCATATGCCTGTAATCCCAGCACTTAGGAGGTAGAGGTGGGAGAAATTCAAGGTCATCCTCAGCCGCATTTCAAGTATGAGGCCAACTTGAGCTACATGGGACCTTGTCTCAAAAAATAAATCAATGAAACAAGGCATATAGCCGAGTGGTAGAGTGCTTGTGTTGAGTGCTGAATTCGGTTCTCGGTGCTGGGAAAGAAGGGAGTGGGCAATGCCAAGTGCCAGCACTCAGGAAGCAGGGGTCAGGCAGATTGCTGAGTTTGAGGATAGCCTGATATACAGAGTGAGTTCTATGATACCCAAGGCTGCACAGAGAATTCTGTTTCCAAAAGCTTAAAGAAAAAATTAAGGAAAGAAAGTAGAGCTGGGCAGATAGGTGACTTAACAGTTAAGTGCATACTGCTGGGCTGTAGCGATGGCTCAGGTAAGAGTACTGGCTGCTCATCCAGAGAACCCAGGTTCTAGTCCCAGCACCACATGATGGCCAAAGATTGTCGTCTGTGACTCCATTCCCAGGGGATCCAATACATTCTTCCGACCTCTGCATGCCTTACATGTATGTGGTGCACAGGCATAAATGCAGTCCGTCTGTCCGTCCGTCCACCCCCAGGAAAAAAAATAAAAGCATAAGGGAAAGAATTTGCATATTGTTTTTGGAAGTAACAGTCAAGTGTCTATTGAAAGAAAGAATCTCTTAAACAGTTATGTTAGTTTGTATATAACAGCAGTGGGTGAGAGTTAACTCTTTGTTCCTGCCAATACATGATATTATCAGTCATATTAGCCATTTTGGTGAGTTGGTAGTGTACATGGGGAGGAGCACAGTCTTCCTAGCTGTTTGGGATTAAATATCATCTTACATATCTAAGTTATCTTGTTACTGGGTTAGGTCCAGCCTAAACATGTGAAAGAAGCTTTTCGGTTACTGAATAAATCAATCATCCGTGTAGAAACGCCTGATGTCAATCTAGATCAAGAGGAAGAGATCCAGATGGAGACGGATGAGGGACCAGATGGCATCAATGGTGAGGAGCTTGCTCATTACTTGTCTATAGATAGAAACTGATCTTGCAGGATGCAATGGTGCCAGTGCACCTGTCTATGTCTGTGAAGTAGATGCTCTTGAATTTAAAGTATTCTTGGGCCAGTATATGATTCAGTGGTTAAATACCCTTTCTGGAAAACATGGTGTTTTGAGTTCACTAACCTGCACCTATATAACGGTAAGGGAGAACCAAATCCATCTTCTGATTTCCACATACACACTATGGCATGCTCACAAACATCCATACACGTAATGATAATTTAAAAATTATTAAACGTCTCAATCCCATTGAAACAGGTGAATGACAGACTGTTTTTGTTCATAACACTACAAATTGACTTTGGGTGCAGGGAAAAGATGTCATTTGGTAGGTAGCCTAAAATATACTAAATGTATAGCCTTTGGAGTCAGCCTTTTTTAGGTGCACAGATTATAGGTGTGTGCCACCATGCACTGACTGCTGCAAGTCAATTGTCTTCACTAGTAGGATTTTAATTTGTTCCACATTTATTTATAAAATGATTGTTTTTTGAAGTTTATATTAAGTTTAAGCAGTATATTCATTAATGCTAGAATGCTAAATGAGGTCTTGTTGGGCATAAGGATAAGACTCAGGTGGTTACTTCTTTCCTTAGGTCATGCTGACAGCCCTGCCCCTATGAATGGGGTCAACGGCCTCAGTGAAGATGCCAATCAGGAACCCATTTCCAAGCCCTCCCTGAGGCTGGGTTTCGCTGAGTACTGCCGAATCTCTAACCTCATTGTGCTCCACCTCAGGAAAATGGAAGAAGGTGAGTATGCCTCACACTGCTTCCTTGCCAGACATGCTGTTTCTGCCACTTCTGATGTTAAGCATTGTGTTTTATCAGAAGAGATGTCATTTATGTTGACTTACAGATCATTCTTGTTTGTGTATTTACTTTATGATTTTGAAGCATGGGGGTTTTGTTTTGTTTTGTGGGGTTTTTTGGTAAGTTTTTTTGAAACAAGGTTTCTCTGTGGCTTTGGAGCCTGTTCTGGAACTTGCTCTATAGATCAGGCTGGCCTTGATCTCAGACATCTACCTGTCTCTGCCTCCCAAGTGCTGGAATCAAAGGCCTGCGCCACTACCGCCTGGCTAGAACACATTTTTGCAGGTAGAAATTACTATCTTCCCAAAAAATGGTCTCCCAGGGTATTTCTATTTTACAGGCAAGTTGAACCCATGAAATGTATATAACTACCACAAATGTAATGAAATCCTCTTCTGCCCATCAGTACCTGGTTACTGGGACACTGGCCCACTTCTTTTATCCTTAACTGTTTGTTCTGATGATTAGTTTCACCATTCTCCAGTTAGCCATGGGCAGGAAGAAAAAACACCATCTGTTAGAGTTGTAGTTAATTCTTTGTGTGTATGCGTATAAGCGTTTGTGGTTGGGTGCCCATGGAAATCAAAGAGGGATTTGGATCCCCCAGAGCTAGAGTTCCAGTAGGTTGTGGGCTGCCCAATGTGTGTGCTCAGACCGGAAAAGTTCCAAGGAAGATTCTATGATGCCTTCTAGGCTTAATTCACCATGCAAAATTCTAGTCTGTACTGGAGACTTTCACCTAGTACTTGAAAGGTACTGACTCAGAAGTAGATTCTGGCTGGGTGTGATGGCCTACACTTTTAGTCCCAGCACTTAGGAGATAGAGGCAGGTTCAAAACCTGATCTACATAGTGAGCTCCAAGCCAGCCAAGGCTACACAGTGAAAAGACCCCATCTCAAAAGAACAAAGAAAATGAAGTACTCTGAAGAGGAGCTTACAAATACATCTGCTTTTATATGTTTCGTATGTGTGTGGTGCTAAGGATTGAATATAGTTCTTTGTACATGATAAGCACATGTTCTAAAACCACTGGCCTTAACTCTTTCACCTTATTTTGCAGTTTCTAAAATCAAAATTAGGTTTTGTTTTTTTCTTTTTATTATTTGTTCGTGTGCGCCATGAATTGGCAATGTAGTTTGTTGAGGTCAATCCTCTTAAATAATGTATTTTTGTTGTAGAGGAGGATGAGTCAGCATTAAAGAGGAGTGAGCTTGTTAATTGGTACCTGAAGGAAATCGAGTCAGAAATAGACTCTGAAGAGGAGCTCATTAATAAAAAGAGGATCATAGAGAAGGTTGTTCATCGTCTAACGCACTACGTATGTATCTGCTGCCTGGGCTCCAGGGTAATGGGGGGGGGCTATATCAGCAGGTTTCATAGTTGGCTTTTTGGTGGGTTTGTTTTTAATCAGTGGGTCAATGGGGTGTAGTCCAGCAAAGAAGAAACTTCTTTTCTTGAAATAGGTAGAATTTAGGTAAAGGCTGAGCAAGTAGCCTTTTTTTGGGGGGGGGTTCGAGACAGGGCTTCTCTGTGTAGCTTTGGAGCCTATCCTGGCACTCGCTCTGGAGACCAGGCTGGTCTTGAACTCACAGAGATCTGCCTGCCTCTGCCTCTGCCTCCCAAGTGCTAGGATTAAAGGCATGCGCCACCAACGCCCAGCAACAAGTAGCTTTTGGGTCTTATTTTGTAGTGTCTTTGGCTGTACTAGTATTTAACCCTGGGTTTGCATTTGCTGTGTCTATAGCCCCTGTGTGGTCCTTTTTACCCTTTTGTTTCCCCCTGTCCACTTCATTCACACCAGGCTGTGTGGTGAGTTCTCAGCCTGTCTACTAGCATCGCCTGTTGTTTCATCTTCCTTCTACTCCCCCTCCCCAATCCAATAATCATTCTTGTTTGAAGTTTCTTTTCCATTTTGTTTGACAAAAATTGCTTAGGGCCTAAGAAAGGAAAGGACAAATGGCATGTTTTACATTTATTTTTACTTGTTCAGAGAGAAAATTTCCAGATGAGTTGTTTTTAGATGCTTTATTGTTTGTTTACTAGGAGACTTTGTCTCACTGTAAAGTCCACACTGGCCTGGAATTCAGGGTTTTTGTGCCTTAGCCATCTGAGTGCTGGTATTGCAAGGTATATACCACCATAGTGTTAGATTTTTGCTTAAAAGAAGAGGGTGAGACTATTAGACTTTTTTTTTTTTCCGTTTTTTGAGACAGGGTTTCTCTGTGTAGCTTTGGAGCCTATCCTGGCACTCGCTCTGGAGACCAGGCTGGCCTCAAACTCACAGAGATCCACCTGCCTCTGCCTCCCGAGTGCTGGGGTTAAAGGCGTGTGCCACCAACACCCGTCGACTATTAGACATATTAACCAGTTTATTATAGGCCCAGCAGAGTAGAGAGACTAAGAGAGAAGAGGAAGAGGGTTAATGGCTTACCGCCATGGCTGGTCGCCATAGAGAAGCAGGGAGAGCCTAGGTGGGAGAAGAGGAGAGCAGAGAGAGCGTAAGCAGGCAGGGGTCTGTCTTTTAAGGGGTCCTTTGCACCTAAGTGCAGACTTAGTTCCCATGGGACCCGGGGTACTGCCTGAGTAGAGTCCGCCAGGTAACAGAGGCAGGCCAGCATAATGCCTGAACCTTTCACATAGCAGCTTTAGCTCATTGTTAGTCCAGTTAGAAATAGAATCTACTAGCATGTGAGAGGCCCTGGGTATGATACTTCATAAAAATCAATAATAATGGGGCTGGAGAGATGGCTCAGAGGTTAAGAGCACTGACTGCTCTTCCAGAGGTCCTGAGTTCAATTCCCAGCAACCAAATGGTGGCTCATAACCATCTGTAATGAGATCTGGTGCCCTCTTCTGATGTGCAGATATATATGGAAGCAGAATGTTGTATACATAATAAATAAATAAAATCTTTTAAAAAAAATCAATAATAGCTGGGGAGATGGTTCAGTGGTTATGAGCATGCACTGCTTTCCCCAGGCTCCCGGGGTTGATTCCCAGCACCCACATCAGGTGGCTAAGAACTGCTGGAACTCTTGAGGATAGATTTTTAAAAAAGAGAGAAATAGAAATAGAATCTTGCTGAGCATTATGGCACACACTTAAAAATCCTAGTGCTCAAGTAACTAAGGTCAGGAAAATTGCAAGTTTTAGGCCAGTCTGGCTGTATAGACTATCTCAAAGTGGGAGGGGATGCAGTAATTATTAACTGGTGACGTTAAAGGAAACTAAAACATAGATATTAGAGAATTTTTCACAATTGTATAATCTTAAATTTAAGCACAGTTTCCTTTTTTGAAATTGTATAAGTGAGCATTTGATAAAATGTATAGGATACCTTATTAAAAAAAAAAAAACTGAGCTTCTTAGTTTTTCAAGGCCTTATACATGATAAGTTGAGGTCAGTATCCTAGTAAGAAGGGCACTGGTAGCAGTTTTAAGGTTTGGTTCTGGTCCTCCAGGGGCTTTTGGACAGGAAACGAGTATGTGTAAGTAGTAGACATTTAAAAAGTATGGATCTGGGGACTGGAGAGATGGCTCAGGTTAAGAGCACCTTCTGCTCTTCCAGAGGTCCTGAGTTCAATTCCCAGCAGCCACATTGTGGCTCACAACCATCTGTTAAGAGATCTGGTGCCCTCATCTGGTGTGCAGATATACATGGAAGCAGAATGTTGTATGCATAATAAATAAATAAAATCTTAAAAAAAAAAAAGTATGGATCTGGACTAAAGACAAACTGTTCCACAGGATCATGTTCTGATTGAGCTTACCCAGGCCGGACTGAAAGGCTCCACCGAAGAAAGTGAGAGCTATGAGGAAGATCCCTACTTGGTGGTCAACCCTAACTACTTGCTTGAAGATTGAGATGGTGAAGGTAACTTTGTAGCCAGAGATAGGACTTGTGGTGTCCTCCCTCTGCCCTGGAGCCTGATGACACTCAGGAGAGACAGTTTCTGGAGCAGTGCTTGAGGATGGTTTGAAGAGAGCTGAGTTCATGGCCCCAGAACCTCATGCTGGGACAGTTTGGGCATTTTGTGCTTCTTCTCTTATTGGAGTCAGAACCCAATCGTGTTCTTTCTGTAAGACCTTTGTCTTTGTGTATAGGAAAAGCCTGCTGCTTCTGTTATATAGGCATCTGGAAATTGCCTTCTTCAGTTTCCAGCTATTGCTTTTATTCATGAAAATAAAATAAATTGTTCTGCAGTTGTCTGTTGGGTTCATTTCTGCTCTTGATTATTGCCTACATTTCCATGAGTGAATTACTAGTCTTAAATGCTTGGTCCTCTTATTTTTTTCTTCTTAAATATGGAACACTTCATGAATTTGCGTTTCATCTTGCGCAGGGGCCATGCTAATTTTCTCTGTGTCGTTCCAATTTTAGTATATGTGCTGCCAAAACAAGCACCTGATCCTCTTGCTTTAGTTTGAGTGCTGGGATTGTAGGTATGCCACCACATCTGGCTTCTAGTATAAATACTGCTTACCATTTATTCAGTACTGTTTTTATTTCTCTGTCCTAAGGGGAAAATTTTGGAATTTTTTTTTTTTTTTTAAAGAAATCGGCCATTTTTTAATTAAATGTATTTGTTTGGCAGGGGTGTGCATACTGTATCTGTGTGCAAATCCTAGGAGAACTTGCTAGATAGTAAGTCTCTCCTGCCATGTGAGTTCCCTAGATTAGACTCCAGTCATCAGGATTGACGTCATTTGTTTGCCAGCAGAGCCCTCTTACCTTTTGTTTTGTTTTGTTTGAAACAGGGTTTCTCTGTGTAGCCATGGCTGTACTGGAACTCACTCTGTAGATTAGGCTGGCCTTGAACTCAGATCAGATTAGGCTGGCCTTGAACTCAGATCTGCCTTCCTCTGTACCCCTCGTACTGGGTCACCACCGCCCAACTAAATTTTTGTTTTAAATAAAATTAAAATATATGTTGACGTCAGGTAGTGGTGGTGCATGCCTTTAATCCCAGCACTCAGGAGGCAGAGGCAGGTGGATCTCTGAGTTCAAGGCCAGCCTGGTTTACAGAGCAAGTTCAAGGACAACCTCCAAAGCAATATAGAGAAGCCCGTCTTGAAAAAAAACAATACATACATGCATACACTTGCTATGCAACCGTAGTTGAATCCCTAGAACCGGAAGTATAGAGCAAGCCCCTCTACAAAGTTGTCTCTGACTTCCATATAGTATGCTATTGCACATGTACACAGTACTAAATTAGAATCTATAAATTTTCAGAAATATGTAAATAAAGCCTGCTAGTGGTGTCACATACCTTTAATCCCAGCACTTGAGGCAGAGGCAGGTGGATCTGAGTTTGAGGCCAGCCTGATCTACAGAATGAGTTCCAGAGCCAAGTCTACTTAGTGAAACTGTCAAAAAATCAAAACCAAAAAAAAAAAAAGAAAAGTAATACTTAAATAGGCTTCTTAAGGTTTGTATGTGTGTGTTTAAAGAATCTCACTGTGGAGCTCTGTGTGTGTTGTGTTTAATGCAGGGACTGACTATGTTCTGGCTGGCCTGGAACTCAGCCTCTCCCTCCCCAGTAGTAAGGTTAAAGGAATGGGCCGCCAAATCTGACCTCAAAATGTTTCTTCATAGACACTTGAAAACTATATTTTAATGTGAAAACTTGGTCGTTTTGTTTTTTGATACAGGGTTTCTCTGGGTAGCCCTGGCTGTCTTGAAACACACTCTATAGACCAAGCTGGCCTCAAAGTCCACTTGCCTTTGCCTCCCATCTGGCTTGAAAGCTTGTTAGTTTTTATATTGGCTGTTGGGGTAGCTCAGTCATTAAAGTACTTACCTGTTACCCCTCAAACATGAGGGTATGAAAAGAGCAAATAAACCTGGATGTGGTAGTGTATGCTTGTAATCCCTGCCTGGGGAAGAGTCGCAGGTGCTGGTATTTACTTACCAGGCAGCCTAGCCTACCACATCAGTCCCAAGCCAGTGAAAGGGGGCCTGTTAGACCAGCAGCTAAAGCACTGGCATAAAGCGCACACGTGGGGCTCATCAGCTTTTGGCGGAAAAATTTATTGTAACATGGGTGCCAGAAAGCAGACCTGGGTCCTTTGCAAAAGCAACAAGGGCTCTCAAATTCCAGAGCCGCCTTCCAGTCCCACCCCATTTTGTTTGTTCGGATGTTGGTTTTTCAAGACAGGGTTCTGGCTAGCCTCAAACTCCCAGAGAGCCTCTAACCTCAGCCTCCTGAGTGCTGAGTTTAAGATGGCCGTCCCCATTCTCAATGTGTTCATGTTTTCAAAGGGGGAACAGATGGGAGAAGGGTTCATTTTATGTCAAATTCAAACTGATTTGTCAGTAACATGAAAGGTTTTTTTGGTTTTTCTTTTCAGGTATTTTCAAGTTCCTGTCCTTGTATTAAGTGGGGAGCTTGAAGTTTGTTGTTATAACCTTCATTCCTAGCAGCAATGAAGATACTTTTAAGAGAGCTACAGCATCCTTTGTCTAGAGACCAATTGAACCAGGAAGCCCATGGAATTAGGATTTCCCCTGGGATTCCATGTAGCCTTGGGGCAGAGCAAGACAAAAACTGAAGCCAGATGCCAGTCAGGGAGGGAGCTTGTCTTCCATGAAAGAGTTGCACACAGGCACACAGGCCAACACTTCTCAGACCCCTATACAGGATAAATTGAATGGGCCCATGATGGGCAGGACCACACCTTGACCAGAACCTCTAAGCTGTGCCCTTCTTTTTGGGGGGGAGGGGGAGGAGGAGGAGTTCAATACAAGGTTTCTCTGTGTAGCTTTGGAGCCTGTCCTAGAACTCACAACTCTGTAGACCAGGCTGGCCTCGAACTAACAAAGATCTGTCTGCCTCTGCCTCCTGAGTGCTGGGATTAAAGGCGTGTGCCACCACTGCCCAGCTGAGGACCTGAGTTTTGATGCCAGGTATGATACACACCTGTAGTTGAGCACTGAAGAGGCTGGGGCAGGCTGTTCTCTAGGGCTCACAATCGGAAGATACCCAAGATCTACCTCTGGCCTCCACCTTCATGTGCACACAAGTGCATCAACACGTGTATAGAAACACAAAACATCTTTTTTCTGAAGGTTACACTGGTTGAAACAAATTCTGATTTAACTATCTTAGATAACCCAGTTAAATATTGTGTGAATAATCACTGTGTTTACAGCCTCAGCTGTGGCTATAAAATGTCAGGGTTCCTTCCACATGCTTCTAACAGTTCTTGAACATGGATCTGCCTTGGACAGCACTCTTCCTGAGCACTGTCCTCCTGAGTCTGTCATGCCAGGGGACTGACTGGGAATCTGACAGAAATTTTATTTCAGCTGCTGGTCCTATTACAAATGACTTAGTGCTTAACCTGAACTATCCACTGGGAATACAGGGCTCTGATTTGGTAGCTGGTAACAAGGACATCTACGTCTGCCAGCAGCCATTGCCCTCCTTCTTGCCGCAGTACTTCAGCAGTCTTCACACCAGCCAGGTCACCCATTACAAAGTACTTTTATCATGGGCACAGCTTCTCCCAACAGGAAGCCCCAAGAATCCAGACTGGGAAGCAGTGCGGTGCTACCGACAACTTCTGCAGTCCCTGAAGGCTGCCCAGCTTCAGCCCATGGTGGTCCTGTGTCACCAGACTCCATCCACCAGCAGCACCATTCAGAGAAACTTTGCTGACCTCTTTGCCGACTATGCCACATTCGCCTTCCAGTCCTTTGGGGACCTTGTTGAGATCTGGTTCACCTTCAATGACTTGGAGAAAGCAATCCTGGATCTCCCCCACCAGGATTCGAAAGCTTCTGCTCTCCAAACCCTCAGCAATGCCCACAGGAAAGCCTTTGAAGTGTATCACAGAAAGTTCTCTTCTCAGGGTGAGTATATACTGACACGGTGGCATAGCAATAGCCTTCACCACCCTCCTCTGTTTGCTTCCTTAAGCAGGAACTGATGTCTCTCTCACCTGTGTGCTTCAAGGAGACCCCCAAATCTAAGCATTGCTTAGAATCTGTTCCCAAGGGGGACACATAAATGCCCAGCATTTTGTCTGAAACATCTTTTCATTTGAGATAGTATCCCTTGTAGTCCAGTCTGGCTCACTGAGAGGTCAGAAGGTAAGTTTGAACCTCCTATCCTCAACACTTTACCTCTGAGTTCTGAGATGACAGACATGCTACCACATCCAGTTTTATGCAGTGCTAGGGCTTGTGCACACCAGGTAAGCACTGAGCTGGATCCTAAGCTGGAAATTCTCTCCTCTCTCTCCTCTCTCTCTCTCTCTCTCTCTCTCTCTCTCTCTCTCTCTGTCTGTCTCTCTGTCTCTGTGTGTGTGTGCGCGTGCGTGCGTGTGTGTGTGTGTGTGTGTGTGTGTGTGTGAGAGAGAGAGAGAGAGAGAGAGAGAGAGAGAGAGTGAGATTTTTATTATATATAGGTGTTTTGCCTGCATGTATGCCTAAGCACTATGTGCATGCCTGTGCCCTCAGATCCCCTAGAACTGGTGTTACAGAGGGTTTTGAGTTATCATGTGGATGCTAAGAATCAAACCAGGGTTTTGAGTTATCATGTGGATGCTAAGAATCAAACCAGGGGCCGGGCATTGGTGGCACACGCCTTTAATCCCAGCACTCAGGAGGCAGAGGCAGGCGGATCTCTGTGAGTTCAAGGCCAGCCTGGTCTCCAGAGCGAGTGCTAGAATAGGCTCCAAAGCTACACAGAGAAACCCTGTCTCAAAAAACAAAAACAAACAAACAAACAAAAATAACAACAACAATTAAACCGGGTACCACTGGAAGAGCAGCCAGTGTTCTTAACTGCTGAGCCATTTCTCTAGCTCTTGAAAACTATCTTCTAAAACCCTTCCACAGGGTCAAGTCTATGTAATTGTCTTCTGTCCTTCTTGGAAGGGAAGTTTGTAGTCAGAATTCCTCCCACATTCTCCTAACATTTCCTGGAACATGGAGCTGCCTTGGGGAGAAGAGTAGTGTCCTGAGTCTCCACAAGGAGACCCAACTGTGGTTCTTCAGCCTCCATTCTCTTAGGAAAGCAAGACCTTTTAGTTGGAGCTTACAGTGCATCAAGGGAGGCAAAGATAAATAATACACCCATGGGTAATGAGAAGACTAATTTGTGAATGTACAGTAATCACTAAAACTGGGAGGCAAGTGTTCTACAACTTGTATTAACTTTTTACTATTAAGAAATTATGTTTCAGTGACTATTGCTGTGTATAAATTCTTGCCCACCCTCTGATAATTCCTTTTGATAGGTCCTTCCCTTCAAATTGAGATTAGCCAGGTGTGGTGGTGCATGCCTGTAAGTCTAGCACTTGAAAGACTGAATGGGAGGGTTGTAAGTTCAAAGTCAGCCTGGTGTGCAGATCTCTGTGAGTTCAGGATCAGCCAGTGCTACATAGCCAGATCCCCATTGCCCCCTGCAATACGAAGAGATAAAAAATGAAACCATTGCCGAGTGGTGGCGCAAACCTTTAATCCCAGCACTCCTGAGGCAGAGAAGGGTGGATCTCTGTGAGTTCAAGGCCAGCCTGGTCTACAGAGCAAGTTCCAGGCCAGGCTCCAAAGCAATACAGAGAAACCCTGTCTCGGAAACCCCTCCCCCCCCCAAATGAAACCAGTGTTTTAAAATAGCTGTATTCTTTTAAGACCTCAAAGCATAGTGCTATTTATACCCATTGCTACAATGTTTCCATTCTATCCTATTCTGCCAGTTTTAAATGATACAGTATTTTTGTTATACATAATGTGAGTATAAAGAAGTCAACTTTTAGCTGGTCATAATTCTCAAGCCTTTAATCTCGGGACTTGGAAGGCAGAGGCAGGTGGATCTCTGTGAGTTCAAAGCCAACCTGGTCTACAGAGTGGGTTTCAGGACAGGCTCCAAAGCTACACAGACAAATCCTGTCTCTAAAAACAAGAACAAAACAAAACAAAAAGTAAAACAAAATTTAAAAACTAAAATGCAACTTTTTTATAGTTTACTTTTTTTTTGCTTTTTTATTAATTTATTTTTTACGTTCCAATCCCAGTTCCTCCTCCCTCCTCTCTTCTCACTTCCCCCACTTTCCCTACTACCTCTCATCTGCTCCTCAGAGAGGGTAAGGCCTCCTCTAGGAAGTCTATTACGTCTGTCCCATCATCACTTTAAGGCAGGACCAAGGCACCTCTCCACCCCCCCCCCCACTTCTCCCAACACACACACCCTTGTGTCTAGGCTGGGCTAGGTATCTTTATAGAGAATGGGCTCCACTACAGCATCTTTTTTTAAGACTGTCTCTACACAGCCTTGGTAGGCTTGGAACCCCCTATATAGACCAGACTGGCCTTGAACTCAGAAATCCTCCTGC
Organism: Cricetulus griseus; assembly: GCF_003668045.3. Classification (NCBI taxonomy): domain Eukaryota; kingdom Metazoa; phylum Chordata; class Mammalia; order Rodentia; family Cricetidae; genus Cricetulus; species Cricetulus griseus. Next base: position 60,502,277 of record NC_048598.1, read on the forward strand.
TGGAATTAAAGTCATGTACCACCACTGTGCCTGGCTTGATATCTTTCTTCTTGAAGGAACTTAATACAAGACAAAATATAATTCAGTTATTTTATTGAAAAAAACTTTTTTCATACAATATATTCTGATGACACTTTACCCTCACTCAGCTCCTCCCAGAGCCTCCACACCCCTCCCTACCCACCTAATTCACTTCTTTCTTTCTTTCTTTCTTTCTTTCTTTCTTTCTTTCTCTCTTTCTTTTTTTCTTTCTTTCTGTTTTCCTTCCTTCCTTCCTTCCTTCCTTTCTTAAACTAGAAACATACATGCACAAAACACAAAATAGGAAAAACAAAATATACAAGCTAAAGAATAATAATACAGGTCTTTCTAGCCATCCACCATGGTAGGTGGATGAAAGGCCTGAGCTAACATGGGGTTAGCTCGTTAAACAACTATAATAAAGCCTCATGCAGTTTGCATCAAAAAAAAAGAACAATAATACAAAAAGTGCCCAAACAAAGCATCATGAGACATAAGTCTACAAAAATAGCATTGACTTCATTTTGTGTTAGCCAACTGCTCCTGAGCATGGGGCCTATCCTGAAATGTGGCTAGTATACCCAGTCAGACTCCATTAGAGAAAACTAATTTTTCTTTTGCAAGCAAGTATCAATTGCACATAGGTTCTTGGTTAAGGGGGCCTTCTATCTATTAACCCCCTCAGTGCTGGGACCCCCAGCTCCATCTGGCTTGAACCTGTGAAGGAAGGCCCTATGTGTACTGCCATCTCTCAGTTCATATCTGCATCAATCCTGTTGTGTCTAGAAGACACTGTTTCCTTGGAGTCATCCATCACTTCTGGCTGTTACAATCTTTATACCTCCTTTTCTACATGAATCCCTGAGCCCTGAGTGGTATAATTCCATTTTAATTAGCAAAGTGGGGGCTAGAGAGAAGCTTCAGCTGTTAAGAGCACTTGCTGCTCTTGGAGAGGACCCAGATTTGGTTCCCTCACAACTGTTCTAGTTCCAGGGGATCCAACACCCTCTTCTGGCCTCCAAGAGCACTAGTACACACATGGCAAACAGTGGCACAGATACACATACATACACATAAATGAAAATAAATCTTTTTATGAGCAAAATTGCTCAGCAGATAAAAGTACTTGGCTAACAAACCCAGCAGCCTGAGTCCTATCCCAGGAACTCACAGTAGAAAGAAGGAGAGAACTGGTTCATCAGAGCTGTCCTCTGACTCCTACAGGTATGCCCTTACATTCACACCCCTGCACTCACACGTATCACATACACAATAATAATCAATAAAAATTAAGCCAGCCTGTGGTGGCACATACCTTTAATCCCAGCAACCAGAAGGCAGAGGCAGGTGGATTTCTGAGTTTGAGGCTAGCCTGGTCTACAGAGCAAGTTCCAGGACAGTCAGGACTACACAGAGAACCCTGTCTGGGGAAAAACAAAACAAAACCCCCAAAAACCCAAAATTTAAATGAGCAATATAGTTGGGAATATAGCTAAATTGGCAGAGAAATTGTTATGCATGCAGGAAGTCCTGGTTCCAATTCCTGCATTGCATAAACTGGGTATAGTAACCCATGCCTATAACTCAAGCACTGAAAAGGTGGAAGCAGGATGACCAGAAGCTCAAGGCCATCTTGAGACACATGAGATCCTGACTCATAAACTAATTAGTTAACTAATTAAAATGACATAAGTAAAATGTGCGACGAGGGCTGAGAATGTAGTTAAGTCTGTAGAGCACTTAGTGGTGTGCATGGAGCCCTGCGCCATGTTCCCAGCACAGCTTAACTCAGGAGGTAGAGGAAAGAGGAATGAGAGTTTAAGGCTATCCTCAGGTATATAACAAGTTCAAGACAAATCTGGGCAAGAAACAGGATCCAAAGGGGTGGGGGTGGGGGGGCTGTTGAGATTACTCAGTGGCTAAGAGCACTGGTTTCTCTTCCAGAGGACCCAGGTTCAATTCCTAGCACCCATATGGCAACTCACTACTGTCTATAACTCCAGTTCCAAAGGATCAATATGCTCACATAGACATCTATGCAGGCAAATGCCAATGCACATGAAATAAATATAAACAGATTAAAAAAAAAAGGAAAGAAGAGGGAAAAAATAGTCCCCCCCCAAGACAATTTCTTACTATGTAGTTCTGGCTGTCCTTGAACTCACTGTATAGACCAGCCTAGCCTTGAACTCACAAAGATCCATCTGCCTCTGCCTTCCAAATGTTGGGATTAAAGGTGTGTATCATACCTGGCCAGGAAAAACAAAATCCACTTAACAACAGAAAGCAGGAACTGGATATAGTGATATGCCTGTGATCTCAGCACTCAGGAGGACTAAATCCTACCCCAATAACAACAACAAAAAACAGGGGCTAAGGACTTTAGTAGACATCTCTCCAGTGAAGAAATGGAAATGGAAAAACAACAAAAATCCACAAAGCATCAGTAACCATTAGAGAAATGCAAATCAAAGCCATACTGAGTATCCATTTCATACCTATTGGGATGGCTATGAGAGAGACGTTGATGAGGACCTAAAGGTTGTACATCACTGTGCAGAGTGTAAAATGGTGCAGCTGCTATGGGAAAGGGTGAACGTCTCTCTGCTGGGAAGTGCAGATGCACACACAGCACAGGGGAGCACCCCAGCTAACACTAGGAACCCCCACCCCGCTCCAAACAACAACCAATAGAAGAGTTGGCACTGGCAGCTTATGATTAAGTGGTACGTTTTGAAAGGTTGAACACACCATCCCATCCACTTGTGCTAATGCAAGGTTCACTTAAGTGTGGAAATCTAAAGGTTATAATGTGGCCCCATGGGGCTGGCCACTAAATAACTAGAGACAGCTTTATCTTATCAGAATGAAGACTGCTCCCAGAGACGTCCCTATTCCAAGCTTGCTTGCTTGCCTTTCTCTCCCTCCCTTCCTCTCTCCCTTCCTCCCTCCCTCTCTCTCTCTCTTCTTCCTTCCTTCTTTCCTTTCTTTCTTTCTTTCTTCCTTGCTTTCTTTTCCTTTGACACTGACACAGGGTCTCAGAGATCTGCTGCCTCTACCTCACAAGTGCTGGGATTAAAGGCATGCAACACCACCACCACCCAGAAACTTTCTTTTTCTTAAACTTGTTTTATAGGCAGTTCTGGTATACACAACAGCTTGAGAACCATCACCATGTTCTGTGAGAGCTAAGCAAAACAAGTGCATACATCAGCATTTCCTTTGTTTCCCCATCAAGGCCCAGTAGCTACAATGGGGACAAAGACAGAGCAGTATCCTGAGAGCACCCTGACTTTGGGTTCTGTTTGGTTAGGTGGGAGCCTTGGTCCTTATTGGACAGAAATATATCTGGGGATATAGCCAAGTTTCTGATCCTCCTTGCTTCTACTTCTCAAGTGCTGGGATCACAGGCATGCACCACCACACCTTGTTTATGCTGTGGGGATTGTCAAAACCTGGGCTTGATGCAAGCAAGCTCTCTACCAACTGAGCTACATCCTCAGCCCAGAGCACCTTGTCACCTTAGGGTAATTCTTTTTATTCTGACTTTTCCAAGTGCTGTCTGTAGTCTTGATTCATACAAAACAGTCTCTTAGCCAGGCATAGTGGCAAGCACTCAGGAGGCAGAGACGGGCAGAACTCTGTGAGTTCAAGACCAGCTGCCCTACAGATTCAGACTTCCAGAAAGGAAGCCAGGGTCACACAGAGAGACCCTATCTCAAAAAAAAAAAAAAAATCAAATGAAACCCAAAATGGTGTCTTAGACATTATATTGTTAGCCACTTTGCTTTCTAAAGTCTGTCAATTGGCTGAAGATACGTCATGGTAGTGACCTATCTCTTCAGAAGCCTCAGCTGTCACTCAGCTATTGCTCTTTCCTCTGTTTGGTTCTAGGAGGAAGGCTCTCTGTGGTCCTGAAGGCTGAAGATATTCCTGAGCTTCTGCGAGCCCCATCCTCTGCTGCCCTCACCAAGGTAGATATGGCATCTGTAATGCCTAGGGATAACTGTGATTGTATTTATTTATTCTGAGATAAGCCCTCTGTAAGAAGAAAAGAGCATAAGGTCATTCAAAGGCAGTGGGGCAGGTTTGCTTCTGAGTCAGCCTGAGAAAGGCTGTCATCAGAGGAGACTGTGAACATCTCCCACTGGCTAGGGTTTTTATCAGGGGTGGGGAGTTGGGTTGCTCAAAGGGCTGAGGGTAGGTTTGCCCAGGTTTGTTAGTCGTTAATCTAGGACATACAGGAATACTTTTATTTTGTTTTTCGAGACAGGGTTTCTTTGTATTGCTTTGGAGCCTATGCTGGCACTCGTTCTATAAACCTGGCTGGCCTCGAACTCATAGACATCTGCCTGCCTGTGCCTCCCGAGTGCTGGGATTAAAGGTGAATGCCACAATGCCTGGCACAGGAATACTTTTTTTTGTTTTATTTTGTTTTTGTTTTTGTTTTTGTTTTTGTTTTTGTTTTTCGAGACAGGGTTTCTCTGTGGCTTTGGAGGCTGTCCTGGAACTAGCTCTTGTAGACCAGGCTGGTCTCGAACTCACAAAGATCTGCCTGCCTCTGCCTCCCGAGTGCTGGAACTAAAGGCATGCACTACCACCGCCCGGCCAGGAATACTTCTTGTGTTAACTTCATGACATTGATTTAGGGAAATTGAAACTGTTTGTCACAGGAATGGGGCATGGGTGGTGGTGGACCTTAGGATGTAATGTAATCACAGAGAAGGGGCGCTTTTTAGGCCAGAATGGGGGTGCCTCCAAGGTAAGATGGTCATGTGCCTGTTCTCTCAGTCTTAACTATGTAGGCCAAGTGACCTCAACTCAGAGATCCACCTGCCTCTGCTTCCCAAGGTGCTGGGATTAAAGGTGTGTACCACCATGCCTGGCCAAATTGTGATTTGTTAAAAATGAGATTTTTATTTGCTTCTTTGCTTTTTTATTAATTTTAAATTTTTGAGATGGGGTCCCATGTATCTAACACTAGTCTAGAACTCAGTATATAGCAGAAGATTGTCTTGAACTTCTGATCCTCCTGCCTCCACGTCCTGAGTGTTATAGCCTGATTACAGAGCTGTGACACACCTGGTTAATGAGATGCCTTCATAGAACTTTCTGAATGCTGGGCAAGTACTCTACAAACCAAGCTCCAAGCCCAGCCCTGCTTTGGCATTTCTATAAATTCTTCTAAACAGTACTCATTGCCAAGGTTTATAGCTACCATAAAAGGAAATAGCCCTGGCTCTTGATTTGTCATGTTTTAGCTTGGCTCCATTAAGAAACCACAGTTCGAGCTGGAGGGATGGCTCAGAGGTTAAGAGCATCACCTGATCTTCCAGAAGTCCTGAGTTCAATTCCCAGCAACCACTTGGTGGCTCACAACCATCTATAATGAGATCTGGTGTCCTCTTCTGGCATGCAGACATACATGCAGGCAGAACACTATGTACATAATAAATAAATGAATAAACAAAAAACTTAAAAAAAAAGAAAGAAAAACCACAGTTCAGCCGGGTGGTGGTGATGCACGCCTTTAATCTTAGCACTTGAGAGGCAGAGGCAGTTGGATCTCTATGAGTTCAAGGCTAGCCTGGTCTGCAGAGTGAGTTTCAGGACAGCCAAAGCTACATAGAGAAACCCTGTCTTGAAAAAAAAAAAAAAAAAAGGAAGGAAGGAAGGAACAAACAAACCAGAAAACCAGAGTTCAGACAGACATGGTGTTACATGCCCTGTAATCCAGCACTCAAGAGGCAGAAGCAGGTGGATCTCTGTGAGTTTGAGGTCAGCCTGGTCTATATAGTGACTTTCAGGCCAACCAGAGATACATCGTGAGATTCTGTTTTAAACAAAACAAAACAAATATAGTTGGCCACTCCCTCCTGAGTGCTGGGATTAAATGTGTACGCCACCACTGCCTGGCAAAATTATTGTCTCTTAACGTGTTTTTCTCTGTGTGGCATACACCTTTAATCCAGCACTCCGGAGGCAGAAGCAGGCAGGTCTCTGTGAGTTCAAGGCCAGCCTGGTCAGTAGAGCTAGTTCCAGGACAACCAGAGCTGTTACACAGAAAAATCCTGTCTCAAAAAACTAAATAATAGTTCCCTAACTAGAACTAATAAATAATAATAATAATAATAATAATCTAAAAATACAGAGAGAAATAATAATTTTAAAAAATGCACTCCAAGTGCTTGAGAGATGGATCAATGGTTAAAAGCACTGGCTGCTCTTCCAGAGGATCCAGGTTCAGTTCCCAGCACACATGCAATGGCTTACAACCATCTGTAGCTCCAGTTCCAGGGGAACCAATGTCCTCTTCTGCCCTCCTTGGACACTTGCACATGCTGCACAGAAAATAAAAATAAATAAACCTTAAAAGCAAAATACACTTCTTAACATACCATCCTGATTTACATTCTCTGTGTTTTTTTAAAACCTACAACTTGTTTTTTGTTTTTAGAACAGGGGTTCCCTCTATAGCCCAGGCTGACCTTGAACTCTTGATCTGGCTTCCATCTTCTGAGGTCTGGGGTTTATAGGCATGTACCACTATGTATAATTTTAACATATATTTTTTTGAGACAGGGTCTCACTAAGTAGCCCTCGTTGGCCTCTAATTTTGTCAGTCCTCTTGTCCCAGCCTACAGATGCTAAGACTATAGGTGTCTCCACCATTTCCTCTAGTAACTACTTTTAATTATTCACTCATTTATTTGTTTATTCATTTTGTTTTTGAGAAAGGGCCATATGTATCTCAAAGTAGCCTAAAAGTCATTGCATAGCTGAAGATGACCTTGAACTCCTGATCTTCCTGCGTCTACCTCCCAAGTTCTGGGTTATAGGCATGAACCACCACACCTGGTTTGCATCATGCTAGGGATGGAACCTAAGACTTTGTGCATGCTAGGCAAACACTCCAACTGAACCATATCTCCAACCCTGGCCTCCACTGGTCTAAATTAATAGTTTAGGTGAGAGAGGATCCCTGGTAAGAGCCTCCTATTGGGGGACACTCTTTTCATTTTTTGAGACAGGTTTCTCTGTGTAGCCCTGGCTGTCCTGGAGCTCACTCTGTATAGCAGGCTGGCCCCGAACTCAGAACTCAGAGTTCCACCTGCCTCTTCCTTCCAAGTGCTGGGATTAAAGGCATGTGCCACCATCGCCCAGCATTAGAGGACACAGTTGGTGTTAACAGTGGGGAGAATTTTGCTGGAAATATTGAGATACAGGACAGGAGGGATACCAGAGAAAGCAGGGATCATGTAAATGGGTAGGAAGCTTTCGTCAGCATAAGATAGACACAGGGCAAAGCAGGGAGTCCAGGGTCAGAGAGAGGGACACACTGGGCAGGCCCATTGGAAGGCCCTGGGGGTTTTTGTGTCCCAGAGGGAATCCATACAATGTCCTGGGTTTACCCTCAAAGCTTCGTGCTACATGCATGGGGTGAGGTACCAGTTCAAAGGCTGGTGATGGACAAGCATTTTTATGATCAGCCCTTTGGTCTCTTGATAGCAATTATCACTCTTGGTAAATTAGTGTAGATGGTGTCTAGTCAGCAAGAGATTTATTTATCCAGAACCTTATCATGGCTGCTTTTCAAGTTTCTGAGCTGGCAAAAGTGGAATCTGGCGGACACTAGGAATCACTTGATTAGGAAGGCATTGGAGAGCCAGTGCGTGTTGGGGGTCAGGGCTATGGGACACTTGGCTCCCAGATGGTGCCTAGCCTGTGAAACAGCTGACCTGTGGGAGGGAAGGGCAGTCATGAGCTCATGAAATCCCAACCAAGAGAGAAAGAGTGGCCAGGCAGGCATGTGGAGACTGTGTGTGTGTGTATGCGTGCGTGCGTGCGTGGGAGAGAGAGAGAGAGAAGAGACTCACACAGCTGTGTTCTCTGTTTAGATTCTGAATTTAAAATTCTTTAAGCATATGTAAGCCAGAGACTAAGCAGAGTCCTTTCTTTTCTATTTTGATTGTTCTCTCTCTCTCTCTCTCTCTCTCTCTCTCTCTCTCTCTCTCTCTCCCCCTTCTCTCTCTCTCTCTCTCTCTCTCTCTCTCTCTCTCCTTCTCTCTCTCCTCTCTCTCTCTCTCTCTCTCGCTCTCTCTCTCTCTGTGTGTGTGTATGTGTGTGTGTGTGTGTGTGTGTGTGTGTGTGTGCACTAGCTAATGTATTACACGTGTGCGGGTCTACTAACCTATGCATCTGTGAGTGTGTGTTCAGGTGCTTGTTAAGGCTAGAGGTCAACACTTGCTGTCTTCTTCTGTCACTTTTTACACCCCCCCCCCCTTTTTGTGAGACAGGGTCTCTGTCTCTCTCTCTGAAAGTGGAGCTCACTGATTCAGCTAGACTGACTGGCCAGTGAACTCCTAGGGTCCACCTATCTCAATCTGTCAGCATTGGGGTTAAAGACATACTCTTGGGCAAGGCAGTGGTGGCACATGCTTTTAATCCCAGCACTTGGAGGCACAGGCAAGCAGATCTCTGTGAGTTCAAGACCAGCCTTTTCTACAGAGCAAGTGCCAGGACCTAGGATACAAAGCTACACAGAGAAACCCTGTCTTGGAAAAAAATTATTACATTTTTATTTTGTGGGTTGTGTGGTGTAGGTGTATATGTGTTGTGTGTCTGTCTTCTTCTTCTTCTTTTTTTTTTTTTTTTTTGGTTTTTCGAGACAGGGTTTCTCTGTGTAACTTTGGAGCCTATCCTGGCACTCTTTCTGGAGACCAGGCTGGCCTTGAACTCACAGATATCCACCTGCCTCTGCCTCCCGAGTGCTGGGATTAAAGGTGTGCGCCACCAGTGCCTGGCTGTCTGTGTCTTTCTGTAGGTATGCACATGCTATGGCATTTCTGTGGAGGTCAGGGGGCAAGATGGGGAGTCTCATTGCTGTCTTACCATTATGTAGGATCTGGGGTTGAACTCAGGTCATCAGAGTTGATGTCAGTCACCTATATCTGCTGGGCCTTCTCAGGGTTCTCTTCCTCCTCTTCTTCAATACAAGAATTCATGTTGCACAAGCTGGCCTTGAATTCACTAGGTATACAAGGATGAGAGCACTGGATTACAGAAAGGCACCACTGTGCCATGTTTATGTGATGCTGATGACAGACTTAGGGCCATGCACATGCTAAGCAAAAATTCTACCTACTGAGCTACATGCTCAGAAGAGCTGGAGTCCATAGCTAGAATGTGGGTTAGAGCACTGTGTTTCTGCTAGAAGAACTGGTCAAGCCAGGCTTGACTGTGGTGGACTTCAAGCAATGGCCTGAAATTAAAACCAAACCACAGACCCAAGAGGGTCCCAGATATCACAAAGGTCAAGGGGAGAGTGCTGCCTGGGGGAAGCGCCAGACCCCGATTCCCTCCCTAGTGCTCCTCCACTTGTTGGCACCCCACATCTGGCATATCCATCAACACTTAGTTAAGCACACACTCACACTCCTGCTGTAGTCACATGCACACGCATCCCCAGCTTTCTCTTGGGGAATCCCAGGATTGGGTTAGGCATGTGGAGACTCGAAACACACTTCTGAGGAGGGACTTGTTCCTAATGGTTGAATTCCTTATTTCCAGGAGTCGGTTGATTTCCTCTCTCTTGATTTGACCTTTGAGTGCCAAAGTGTGGCGACCCTACCACAGAAGCTGAGTGAACTACAGGTAACATGAGAGCTTTCCCATCTTGATGGTGAGTGGCAAAGGTTTTGAACAGCAGAAATGTGATGCTTTGGCTGTGGCCTGGCCTGGACTGGCCTGGACTGGACAGTCTTGCCTGCCAAACCTCAGGTTCGGAGATTCCCACTTAAAGAGACCATCAGAGTGTAGGCTTGCTGTGGGTTCCCTGTGGGTTCTTGGTGGCACTCCATGTGTTCCCTGTGGGCTCTCCGTGGGATTGCTGTGGGTTCTCTGTGGGCTCTCCCTAAGTTTGCTGTGTGGCTCAAAGCTTGCCTAGCTTGGGCAAAGCCCTGAGTTCCATCCCCAGCACAGCATAAAACAAGTGTAGTAATGCACGCTTATAATCCAAGCACTTGGGAGGTAGAGCAGGAGGATCAGGAGCTCAAAGTCATTCTCAACTAAACAATGAGTTCAAGGCCAGCCTAGGCTACATGAGACCGAGTTTGAGAGAGATGTGTGGGGGAAGAGAAAACATCACTACAAGCAGCCATGAAAAAGGTTGTGTACAGAGGCCACCTAACCCCGACCACTATTAAAACTAATTTCAAGTGAAGTCAGACATACCAGCCTGAGGATAATTTCCATTTAAACTAAAGATGCTAAAAATATTAATAAATAAAGGGAGGCACAGAAAGATCATAAGAGCCAGAGCATCAGCAAATTTGCTATGAGATTGTGTCTCCTAGTAACATCAGAAGCTACAGCCATAAATCACACCAACATGACTGCCCAAACATGAGCTGAGCAAGGACAACACTAATGAATGTGCAAACCTGGATGGAGAAAAGCCCATGAAGCCTCAGCTCTGCACAAAGAACTGCAGACAGCAGTGAAGCTGGGAGCAGGAGGCGTGGTCCTCCCCTGGGAAGAGCACACCAATTGGTGTCCAGTGCCAAATGCTCAGCCCTGAAAACACATACAAATAACATTATATAGACTCAACAGGTTATATTTAGGAATATATGTATATAAACATACTTACAAATACATCTATGCAAGCAATAAGAATTGACAAAAAAGGAGGCCATGAATTTGAAGAAATGAAGCAGGGGTATATTGGAGGGTTTGGCAGGAAGAAAAGGAAGGAAGAAATGTAATTAAATGACAATCTCAAAAATAAAAAGAATGAGGGAAATCAACCACATATACTGAGATCTCAACAGTGACAGTGCCTTTGACTTTTACAAACAATGTGTATGTGTGTGTTTCTGTGTGAATGTATAGGTATTTGTATACATGTATGTTCCTCCTGGTGGGAGGGAAAGGTATTGCGTGTGTGCAGAGGCTGGAAGAGGGCATCATGTCCCTCAGAGCTAGAGTGGCAGGCATTTGTGGGAGGCCTGCCTTGTTACACAGGATCTGAACGCATGATTGTAAAGTGGATGCTCTTAAGCACAAGTCAGCTCTGTAGCTGCTTGTTTGACTTTTTATTACAGAAAGTTTAAAAGAAATCCAAAGTACAAAGGAAAGTTTAGGAACCCGTATGAAGACATGGCTATCTTGCTCTCCCATAACCAGCTTGTTTACCTGTGTGCATCTTTTCTGCTTTCCAAACTGTATATAGTTGAGGCCAGTTTTCATGCAGCCCAGGCTGGCCTTGTGTAGCTAACTTTGCACTTAGGATTCTCCTGCCTCCATGTCTTGAGTGCTAAGATTATCAGTGCGCAACACCACACCTGGTTTATGTAGCACTGGGGACAGAAGCCAGGGCTTTATGCATTCTAGATAAATACTCTACCAACCCAAGTACATCTCAACCTCACAAACCAGGATATTTTTTAAGCAAACCACAGATGCTCACAAACATAGTGATGTAGCATCGTGGCTAAACTTTTTAGGTAGTGCAGGCTCCCGTCACAAGCAGAAACCTTGCTCTTGACCCTAATATTGTTGCTGGCTTATGAGAGGCTCCATCTAAAATGAACTGGTGTGGGTATCACGTTATTTTGGAAGGGTTGGTGGCTGATGGTCACTGACTAGTGTCTCATTCCTTCAGGATCCAAGCCACTGTCCTCAATAAGTGGGATGGCTAGAGGTCACTTCTAAAAGGTGAGCATGTAACATCACACCTTTCCCGTTACTAAAGACACACTTGTTGGTCTTTATCTTTCCTAGAACATTGAGCCCAAAATGAAAGTTTTCATCTATGCGCTGAAATTTCAGGACTGCCCATCCACAGGGATGAGCCCCTCCTCACTGCTCTTCAGCCTGTTTGAAGGTGAGTGGACCAACATGTGACAGACGTTGAGTGATATTTGGTACACTGGTTTGTTGGGTAGTGATGCTGAAATTGGGGGTTCTCATGTGGGAGGGGCCTAGGAAAATGGCTGGACTAGAGCCAACCAAATGAGGTCAAAGTCCCCTGCCTTCCCTGGCAATGAGTTCCTACTGTCCCAAGACACTGAAAAGTTCTGTACAGGTGCCAAGGATGCCCATTATGGACATGAAAACCTTCAGGCCTCAGATGGAAACTGTCAGCATGGAAACACAGTCTTGTGTTCCTCTGTTCTGGGTAGCCCCAGTGACTGCTAAGATGCTAAAAACCTCTACATGTAGGACCTTGTGTTCTAGAACTCATTACGTAGTCCAGTCAGGCCTTGAAGTCAAGGATTGTCTTTTTGGTGCATGCGTGTGTGTGTGTGTGTGTGTGTGTGTGTGTGTGTGTGTGTGTGTGTGTACATATTGATGCAGGTACATGAGTATAGAAGAGGGTGTAGGATCCTCTGGAAATGGGATTAATAGCATTTGTGAGCCATCTGCATTGGGTAGCAGAAACTGAACTCCAGTTTTCTAGAAGAGCAGTCTTCTCCTTAACCAGAGTCATCCTTCCAACCATGTCCAGCTTTTTGTGTGGTTGAGCTTAGGCCCTTTACCAATTAATTTCCCAGCCTTCTTTTTCAAAAATTTCCTAGCCAGGCAGTAGTGGCACACACCTTTAATCCCAGCACTCTGGAGGCAGAGGCAGGTGGATCTTTGAGTTCAAGGTCAGCCTGGACAGCTGGAGCTACACAGTGAAAGCCTGTCTCAAAAAAAAAAAAAAAAGAAAAGGAAAAGGAAAAAGAAAAAGAGAAAAGAAAAAGGAAAGAGAAGAAAAGAAAAAGAGAAAAAAAAACAGATAGGGAGAAAAACACAAGCAGATTGCCCTGAGACTTCCTGGATCCAAGACTGTAAGATGGGTCAGCTGTCTTCTAAATGTTTGGGTGATTGATATGCACTCTGAAATGTGAGGACCATCATTCTAGTCCTAAGCAGGCCAGGCACATCCATGGTAATTTCAGAAGAGCTTAGAATCATCACTTGGAGTTTGATCGCATGTTTGTGCTTGAACTCCACACACAGTCAACTAAGCTGCTTTTCTTACAGCTATAAATAAAGAACAAGTACAGACTGTTGGGTTCGACATCAATGCATTCCTGAGCTGTCCATCCAGTTCTGAGGAGAGGTAATGTTGGCTTGCACAGTTAACTATAAGTAACTGGTATTGTGGGCTCTGCTGTTGTTTATATGGGCAATCTCTTGGGAACATTGTTCTTGTCTCTTGGTTTTGTTTATTTGGTGTGTGTGTGTGTGTGTGTGTGTGTGTGTCGTGCACCACACCTGCGTGTGTATGTATGTGCACCACCTGCCTGAGTGAGCCTGCAGAGGTCAAGAGTGTCAAATCCCTTGGAACTGGAGTCCCCATGTGAATGCTGGGAACTAAACCCAGACCTTCTGCAACAGCAGAAACTGGTCTTAACTGCTGAGCCATCTCTCCAGTCCTATCCTTGCCTCTTAGAATAGCAAATAGGTTATAGCCATTTAACAGATGAGAGATGGAGGCTCAGAGGGAAAGCTGGAAAAGCAGTACCTCATCGAGATGTTCCTGGGCCCTACACACTCTGTGTTCCTCACTGTCAGATTCTCCTGGGTCTGCATATTTAACAGACCTAAGATTCAGATACCGGGGGAAGTGTGCATATATGTGGCAGAGAAAGCAGGTTATCGGGCCAGCTAGATGGTTCAGTGGGTTAAGGGACCTGCAGCCAAGCCTGATGACCCAAGTTTGATCCCTCAGTCTCACATGTTGGAAGGAGACAACTGACACCCACAAATTGTCCTCCTCCTACTTCCACACACATGTCATGTGCACACACACAGAGCCCCTAAGTAAGTAAATGAATGAATAAATAAATAAATAAGATGTAGGGCTAGCTGATGACTCAGGGTAAAGGCACTTGTCTTGTGTCTTAGTTTGCTTTCTGTTGCTGTGATAAAACACTGACCAAAAATAACCTGGGGAGGAAAAAGGAGTTCATTTCATCTTATAGCTTAACAGTTCATCATGATGAGTGTCAGGACAGGAACTCAAGGCAGGAATTGAAGCAAAGGCCATAGGGGAATGCTGCTTGCTTGTTTGCTTTCCATGGCTTGTTCAGCCCTCTTTCCTTTTTAAATATTTATTTTATTTATTCATTTTATGCATTTGGGTGTTTTGTCTGCATGTATGCACACCAGAACTACAGTTATAGACAACCGTGAGCCAACATGTGGATGCTAGGTATTGAACTCAGGACCTCTGAGAAAGCAGCCACTGTTCCTGAATCTCTGAGCTATCTTACCTCTCCAGCCCTCTGCCTGATTTTGTGTACAACCTGGGACTACATACCCACTACCCACAGTGGGCTGGGCCCTCCCACATTTATCATTAAATCAAGAAAGTACCCACAGACTTCTGGACAGGCAGGACTGGCGGAAGCATTTTCTCAGTCAAGCTTTCCTCTTCTCAGATGACCCTAGCTTGGTGTCAAGTTGACAAAAAAAAACCAACTAATCAGCACACCACACAAGCCTGGTAACCTGAGTTCGATCCCAGGTCCCGTGTAGCAGCAGAGAAAGAGAACGGACTCCATGAAATTGTCTATATACAACAACCACAGCAGTACATAGTGAAACCTAAAAAGTAAATAAATGTAATACCTATTTTAAAGGGAAGAAAAAAGATAAGTGGTTTAGGTGTAAATCTGAACGGCCCACTGAAGCTTTGGGAAGTAAGTTCTTGACCTCAGTTCTTCAGTGTGAGATATGAAACGTCTTCCCAGAAGCACAACACTGACTGGGGGAGGTCAGCGAAGAGCCATGCTCGAAAGAATCCTTATTGTAAAAAATTATAAGAGCAATTTGGACTGGAGAGGTCATTCAGTCCGTAAAGTGCTCTTTCTGTAAGCATGGGGGCCCATACACCCACAGAACAAGCATAAAGACCAAGGATGTGGTACATGCTTGTCACCCCAGCGCTGGAGTCAGAGATGGCCCTCCTCCTCTTGACCCTCCTCCCCCCCCACCCAACCCTCTTCCTCATTCTGCCCCTTCTCCCTCTTTCTCTTCCTCCCTCCTTCCCTCCCTCCTTCCCTCCCTCCTTCCCTCCCTCCCTCCCTCCCTCCCTCTCTTCCTTCCTTTGTTGTCTTCTCCTTCTCTTTCCTCTCTTCCTCTGCCTCCTCCTTTCTTCTTCTCCTTACTTCTCCTTCTTCAGGTTTCACTATGTAGCCGTGGCTGTCCTGGAATTCACTCTGTAGGCCATGTTGTCCTCACATTCACAGCGATCTGCCTCTGAAGTGCTGAGATTAAGGCCACGAGCCACCATGCCTGACCCTGTGGTGCATCTCTACCTCAGTCCTTAATTGTGTCCCTTTATGTCACTTCAATCCCACAGCCCATCTTGTTCTCTAACCGAGAGGCTGGCCTTGCAGACTGAGACAGCAGCTGTGCCCTCTTCCCCTGTATCAGCCTACCAGAGGGTCTGGGCAGCTTTTGCTAACCAGTCTAGGGCGGAAAGGGATGCCTTCTTGCAAGATGTGTTCCCAGAAGGGTTCCTCTGGGGCGTGTCCACGGGAGCCTTTAATGTGGAAGGAGGATGGGCCGAGGACAGCAGAGGGCCAAGCATCTGGGACCACTACAGTAACCCGAATGTTCCCGAGGGCCAAGCGACGGCAAAGGTGGCCAGTGACAGTTACCACAAACCAGCCTCTGATGTCGCCCTGCTCCGAGGCCTCAGGGCTGGGGTGTACAAATTCTCCATCTCCTGGTCCCGGCTGTTCCCCACTGGGCAGAAGAGCAGCCCCAACCTCCAAGGTGTCACCTACTACAACCGACTGATAGACAGCCTGCTGGACTCCCACATTGAGCCCATGGCCACGCTATTTCACTGGGACCTGCCTCAGGCCCTGCAGGATCAAGGCGGGTGGCAGAACGAGAGTGTGGTGGACGCCTTCCTGGACTATGCAGCCTTCTGCTTCTCCACTTTTGGGGACCGTGTGAAGCTGTGGGTGACCTTCCACGAGCCATGGGTGATAAGCTATGCAGGCTATGGCACTGGGCAGCATGCACCAGCCATCTCTGACCCAGGAGTGGCTTCTTTTAAGGTACTTCCTCCCATCCCTGCAACTCCTATCAATTAGAACACACATTTGACCGTCTCTCTCCTTCCTGCCCTCAAAAGAAAACCAGAGAGAGGGAAGGAGAAGTACATTTTGTTATCCTTGTCTCATACACCCAGGCTAATAGTGAACTTGTTATGTAGCTGAGGATGACCTTGAACTTCTGATCTCTTGCTTGTGTTCATGAGAGGGGGTCACAGGCATCTATCACCGAGCCTGATTCTTTTTTTTTTTTTAAAGATTTATTTATTTATTATGTGTATACAGTGCTCTATCTGCATGGGTGCATTTATGCCAGAAGAGGGCACCAGATCTCATTACAAATGGCTGTGAGTCACCATGTGGGTACTTGAAATTGAACTCAAGATCTCTGGAAGAGCAGCCAGTGCTCTTAACCTCTGAGTTATCTGTCCAGCCCCCGAGCCTGATTCTTAAGCAGAGATGAGAATAGACCTAGGGCTCCTTTCATAGTAGATAAGCAGTCTACCAGCTGAGCCACAGCATCAGCCCTGGTCAAGTCTTCATGACTCCAAAGACAAGTTCCAGGCTTGGAGGAGTGTTCCTCAGTTGTAGGGATCCTGCCTATCATATACAGGGTCCTGGGTTCCATCATCCCCACCTCCTTGGTGCTGCAATGACAGACGTGCCACCATGTGCTCTCTCTCTTTCTCTCTCTCTCTCTCTATCTATCTATCTATCTATCTATCTATATATATATATATATATATATATATATATGTCCCTTTAAGCATTTATTTATTTGCATTTTTTTGAGATAGGTCTCAGATTATAGCTCAAGCTAACCTGAAAATCACAATTTTCAGTCTTCAGCTCATAGAAATCCTCAGCCTCTAAAGTATAGACCAAGCCACCACACCTGGTTTTTGTAAGCTTTTCTTTCTTTCTTTCTTTCTTTCTTTCTTTCTTTCTTTCTTTCTTTCTTGTTTGTTTTTCGAGACAGGGTTTCTCTGTGTAGCTTTGGAGCCTATCCTGGTGCTCGCTCTGGAGACCAGGCTGGCCTTGAACTCACAGAGATCCACCTGCCTCTGCCTCCGGAGTGCTGGGATTAAAGGTGTGCGCCACCAACGCCCAGCTGTAAGCTTTTCTTATGGCTAAAATTTTCCCATGTGTTTATAGTGGCTCCAGAAGTATTTTACAGAGACTGGGCTGACTCTCCTTCATTCCTGTAGTAGTTACTTCTCTTACTGCTATGACAATATGCCTGTCAAAAGCACTTAGGGGCTGGGTGGTGGTTCATACATTTAATCCCAGCACCCAGGAGGCAGAGGCAGAGGCAGTTGGATCTCTGAGTTCAAGACCAACCTGGTCTATAGAACAAGTTCCAGGACAGCCAGAGCTACACAGAAAAACCCTACCTTGAAAAGCAAGCAAGCAAGCAAGCAAACAACAAAGCACTTAATGGAAGGAAGGGTTCCTTTTGGTTCACAATTCTAAGGTACAGTTTACCATAGCAGAGAAGGCATGGTGGCAGGAGCGTGAGGCAGCTGGTCACATGGCATTCACAGTCAGGAAGCAGATTGATGGATGCTGTGCTCAGTTTGATTTCTCTCTTTTCCTCAGTCCAGGACCCCACCATAGAATGGTGCCACTCACCTTTAGAGTGGGTCTTCCCACCTGGGTTAATCCAGTCTAGAAACTTCCTCAGAAACTGCCTCACAGACATACCTAGGTTTGTCCTCTAGATGATTCTAGATTTTGTTACACTGACATTGTTGATTGTCACACATTAACTTTTTCTTCCCTCTTCTTTTTCTCTGTGGTCCTGAACCTCAGGAGCAGCTAGACAGGTGCTTTGTACCCTGAGCCACACCCTCCTCTTTTAGTTCCTACTCTGTGTTACTCAGGGTCTAATGCCTTGTCTTATGGCTGCTGGGACAAGACAACATAAGCTGGGGTTTAAACAGGTTCCTCAAAGTCCCAGGCCTGAGAGTCAAAGATCAAGGTACTGACTGACCTACTCTGGTTTCCAGTGTGGTCTGTTCCTCTCTATAGGCAGCTTTCTTACCTTGTCCTCCGGGATGGAATGATGACAGACAGAACATGCTCACTGGTGGCTCAGCAGCCTCAGCCTTTTCCTACCCCATCCCCTCCCTAGGGCCTCAGCAAACACTACCACACTGAGGCTTAGGGCTTCACATGTACATTTAGAGGGACACAATTCAGATTCTTGTAACTACTAGTGCTTATTCCCAGTATTGGGCCTCCTTTCCTTTCCTTTCCTTTCCTTTCCTTTCCTTTCCTTTCCTTTCCTTTCCTTTCCTTTCCTTTCCTTTCCTTTTCTTTTTCTTTATTCTTTTTAGGTTTTTAAGACAGGGTCTCTCTGTGTAGCTTTTGTTATCCTGGAACTCACTCTGTAGACCAGGCCTGCCTCTGCCTCCCCAGGGCTAGGATTAGTGGCATACACCCCCCACACCCCTCTGGGTTTTCTTCTGTATTTGCTTTTGTGGTATTTTCTCAGTTGGCCTTAGTTTAGTGATGCTAGTTTCCTCACCACTGTGTCGTCAGTGCTACTCCATACTACTGTACAGCTGCGATGGCTCTTTCCTTGTTTGAAAGACAGCCCATGTAGTCCAGGATGCCTTTGAACTTGCTATGTAGACAAGGACGAACCTCTGAATCTCCTGCCTCCACCTCCTGAGTTCTATGATTATAGTCTTGCACCACCATGCCAGGTCCACGCAGTGCAGGAAATGGAGCCCAGAGTGTTGTGAATATGAGGCTGTCTTCCAACCCAGCCATGTCTGAACCCTGTTGCTGGTTCTGTTGGCTTCAGCAATAACTTGTTGACACTGCTAACATTATTCCTGTTTCCTCCCAAGGTGGCTCACTTGATCCTCAAGGCGCACGCCAGAACTTGGCATCACTATGACCTTCACCACCGCCAACAGCAGCAGGGACGCGTGGGCATTGTGCTCAATTCAGACTGGGCAGAACCCCTGGACAGGGAGAGTCCCCAGGACCTTGCTGCTGCGGAGCGATTCCTGCACTTCATGCTGGGCTGGTTTGCACACCCCATCTTTGTGGATGGAAACTACCCCACCACCCTTAGGGCCCAGATCCAGCACATAAACCAGCAGTGTGGTGGTCCTCTGGCCCAACTTCCAGAGTTCACTGCAGAGGAGAAGCAGCTCCTGAAAGGCTCTGCCGACTTCCTTGGCCTGTCTCATTACACATCACGCCTCATCAGCAAGGCTGGGCAGCAGACCTGCATCCCCAGCTATGATAACATCGGAGGCTTCTCCCAGCATGTAGACCCCACGTGGCCCCAGACTGCATCTCCCTGGATTCGGGTAGTGCCCTGGGGCATAAGGAGGCTGCTTGGGTTTGCTTCCATGGAATACACGAAAGGAAGAGTTCCAATCTTCTTGGCTGGGAATGGCATGCCAGTAGGGGAGGGAGCGGATTTCCTTGATGACTCAGTGAGAGTGAACTACTTCAACCTGTACATCAACGAAGTGCTCAAGGGTAAGAAGGCTGCTGATCCTGAAGCCTGCTGAATAAATGGCATCCCTCTCAGTCTATAGTGGGATACAGAATGGACTGACACTTAGGATAGGACCCCAACCACTGGCTCCCCTCAGTGCATAGCCCCTTTGAGCTCCATCTCCCTCAGGTGGCCATCCAGTGTGCATTGCACGTCCCTGTTGCGCATTTGAGCCATGCATATATGCTCTATCTGACCCCATGCACCTTCTTAGCCAAGCTGACAAGGATGGCAAATGGGTCTCAGCCCATAGGTCACTAAACTAGAGTCAGTTCATGATACCTGTCACTCACAGAAGCCAATGAGCAGGGACAGGGACTGCTCTATTCAGAGGGTCAGCTGCCTGAGAAGACGAGATTAATAGTCTAGCACTGTCTTCCCTATCTTCTCCAGCCACAGATTATATATGGAGAGTGGGGAGGTCAGCCTCACTCCAGTCTGTGCCTCCATCTTCAGGTGAATTTTCCCCTTTCAGACACTTGGACAAGTGTGGTGGTGGGCATCCCTTCATCTCCAGCACTTGGAATCAGAGGCACGAGGATTGAAAGTTCAAAGTCATCCTTGAATACTTAGTGAGAGCCTGTCTCAAAAATAATGGAATAGGCCAGGGGGTATAATTCAGTTGGGAGAGTGCTTTCCTAGCATGCTTGGCAGTAGTGGACTCCATGCATCCCCAGCACTGTGTAAGCTAAGGAATGTGTGCCTGTGGTATCAGTTCTCAGGAGGTGGAGGCAGTGGGCCCAGGAGTTCAAGTTCATCCTTAACTACAGAATTTGAAGCCAGCCTGGGCCACCTTGTTATACAATTTTTTTAAGGTGAACATGCTCAGGGGTGGGGTGGCAGCTAGAGAAATGGCTTAGTGGTTAAGAGCACTAGCTGCTTTTCTGTAGAGCCTGAGTTCAGTTCCCAGTACCTACATGGTAGCTCACACCCCTTGGGAACTCTAGGCCCAGGAGACCTGATGCCTTCTTCTGGCCTCTGTAGGTACGACACTCATGTAGTACCCAGATGTAAATGCAGGCAAAACAGCCATACACATAAAAATGATTTTAAAATAAAAAGTGAGAAAAGAAAACCAAGGGAGATGGCATCCCGAGGTACAACAGCTGAGGTTGTCTTCTGGTTTTCACATGCATTCACACACACGGGTGCACACACACACACATATGCATGCATGCACCTGCACACATATGACTTTTGCTTTCTCTTTATAGCTGTCAAGGAGGATTTGGTGGATGTCCGTTCATACATTGCTCGTTCCCTCATTGATGGTTTTGAAGGACCCCCAGGTTACAGCCAGAGGTTTGGGCTGTACCATGTCAACTTCAGTGACAGCAGCAGGCCGAGAACGGCCAGGAAATCTGCCTACTTCTTCACCAACATCATTGAAAAGAATGGCTTTCCTGCCGAGAGAATAAGAAGAAACCCACTGCCTATGAGAACTGGCTTTACCTCCAGAGCCACAACCGTCCTCAACTTCCCATCTGAGGTACCCTCCAAGGCTAAAATAGTGTGGGAGAAGTTCTCCAACCAGCCCAAGTTTGAAAGAGACCTGTTCTATCATGGCACATTCCGGGATGACTTCCTGTGGGGTGTGTCCTCTTCAGCCTATCAAATCGAGGGAGGTTGGGATGCTGACGGTAAAGGCCCCAGCATCTGGGACAACTTCACCCACACTCCGGGGAACAACGTGAAAGACAATGCCACGGGAGACATAGCATGTGACAGCTATCACCAACTGGATGCCGACCTAAACATTCTTCGTGCCCTGAAGGTCAAGGCCTATCGGTTCTCTATCTCCTGGTCTCGGATTTTCCCAACAGGAAGAAATGATTCCATCAACACTCCTGGTGTTGACTATTACAACAGGCTGATTGATGGCTTGGTGAAGAGCAACATCTTCCCCATGGTGACACTGTTTCACTGGGACCTGCCCCAGGCCCTCCAGGATATTGGAGGTTGGGAAAACCCTTCTTTGATTGAGTTGTTCAACAGCTATGCAGACTTCTGTTTCAGGACCTTTGGTGACAGAGTCAAGTTCTGGATGACCTTTAACGAGCCCTTGTATCTGGCACTGTTAGGCTATGGTTCCGGGGTGTTTCCCCCAAATGTTCAGGACCCAGGCTGGGCACCTTACAGGGTCAGCCATGTCGTCATCAAGGCTCATGCTAGAGTCTACCATACTTACGCTGAGAAATACAGGCAGGAGCAGAGTGGGGTCATTTCACTGAGCCTCAACACTCACTGGGTGGAGCCCAAGAACCCAGGGCTCCA
Source organism: Cricetulus griseus (assembly GCF_003668045.3). Taxonomy (NCBI): domain Eukaryota; kingdom Metazoa; phylum Chordata; class Mammalia; order Rodentia; family Cricetidae; genus Cricetulus; species Cricetulus griseus. The sequence goes on from NC_048598.1 coordinate 60,524,159, forward strand.
AAGAGACGTGGAAGCTGCTGACCGGATGCTGCAATTTTCCCTGGGCTGGTTTGCCCACCCCATTTTTAGAAACGGAGACTATCCAGATGCCATGAAATGGAATGTGGGGAACAGGAGTGAGCTGCAGCACCTGGCTGAGTCCCGCCTGCCCAGCTTCACGGAGGAGGAGAAGGCTTACATCATGGGTACCGCTGATGTCTTCTGCCTCAACACCTATTCGTCTGAATTTGTGCAGCATAGCACTCCTAGGCTGAATCCACCCAGCTACGATGATGACCGGGAGCTAACGGTCAGCAGTATGGACTCTTCATTGATCTCCACGACAATGCATGCAGCCGTGCCCTGGGGGATGCGGAGGCTGCTGAACTGGATCAAGGAAGAGTATGGTAACATTCCCATTTACATCACTGAGAATGGACAGGGGCTAGACAACCCCACGCTGGACGACACACAAAGGATATTCTACCACAAAACCTATATCAATGAGGCTCTGAAAGGTACATGAGGCTTCAGCGCCTCTCAATAAACCTCCCAGTCTCCCTGTCTTCCGTCTTCATGTGTCCATTCTCCCTGTCCTCCGTCTGTCATGTGTCCATTCTCCCTATCCTCCATCTGTCGTGTATCTAGTCTCCCTGTCCTCTGCTATCACATGTCCAGTCTCCCTGTCCTCCATCCATCATGTGTCTCCATGCTTTGGCAGGCATTCCTTGTGGGCATGGGACAGGGCTCAATTAGTAAAGTGTCTTGCAAGCATGAAAACCAGAGTTCAATTTCCAGGGAAAGCCTAGAAGGGTACATTTGTAATCTCTATGTTGAGGAAACAGAAAGGGGTGCATTCTTGGGGTTCTCTGGCCAGCTAGCCTAGCCCACTTAGTAAGCTCTAGGTCAAATGAGAGGCCCTGAAGAAGGAAAGCAGGTGATGCCCCAAAAGTGACTGACATCTGAGGTTGTGTTCTGGCCTACACACACACACACACACACACACACACACACACACACACACACACACAAACACACAGAGATAAATAAATAAAAATGTAAGTCCACTTCTAGGGCTGGGAATGTGGCTCAGTTAGTAAACTGCTCGCCTAGAATACAAAGCCCTAGTCTCTAGTCCCAGCCCTAAAGTGGGCATGGTGATACACACTTGCAATCCTACTGCTGGTGGGATAGGGGCAAAAGGAACAGAAAAACAATCCAAGTTTATCCTTGACTGTACAGTGAGTTCAAGGCCAACCTGGGCTACATGAGATCCTGACTTAAAAAATTTTAAATGACATCAAGAACTTCCCACTGTGTACTTACTGTCTAAGAAGAACTGAGGCTCTTGAACTTGAGGCATATCTCTTTAGCTTAACAAATAACACTTGCTGTAAGGTAATTGAGGCTAGCAAAGTAAGAGTGAAAGCTGGTGGTGAGGGCACGTGCCTTTAATCCCAGCACCCGGGAGGCAGAGGCAGGCAGGTTTCTGTGAGTTTGAGGCCATCTCGGTCTACAGAGTGAGTTCCAGGACAGCTAGGGCAACACAGAGAAGCCATCTTAAAAGATAAAAACACAAAAACAAAACAAAAAGCAAAAAGTGATGAGGTGACATGTTCCTTTCCCAGGAAGCATGTGACTGCATGCTTCTGTGGTTTAGAGATATAGCCTAGAGTCCAGTACCAGCACATGACTGGCCTTCTCGAGGCTCCTACTTTGTCTGATCTCTTTGTCATATCCTAGCCTACAGACTGGATGGTGTGGACCTTCGAGGGTATTCTGCCTGGTCTCTGATGGACAACTTTGAGTGGCTGTCGGGCTACACAGTCAAGTTTGGACTGTATCATGTTGACTTTGACCAAGTGAACAGGCCTCGAACTGCAAGAGCCTCAGCCAGATACTATACAGAGGTCATTACCAACAATGGCATGCCCCTGGCCAAGGAGGATGAGTTCCTGTATGGAGAGTTCCCCAAGGGCTTCATCTGGAGTGCGGCTTCTGCTGCATATCAGGTGAGGAGCCATGGGTTCACTTTCCTCCTTGCTGCTGGGAGCCAAGCATCTGCACAGTGCTGGGGAGGTCGAAACACACAAACTGGAGCCTCCAGCTTCCAGTGCTCACCCCAGCATGTGAAAAGTCAGCTACAGTTCTGCCAGACTGTCATGTAGTAGGTAAACATTAACTGCCTGTTCATTTGTTCTATTTGTTCAGCTTGAGGTCTCTGTTATGTGCTCTGGCCAACACCTCACACTAAGGCTCAGTAGGAGCAAACACCAAGACCTCAAAGGCTTTGTCCTGTTGGGTTTCTGGCAGACAGCATCAGCCCTCTGTAGCAGAATTTCTCAACTTGGGTCTGTTCAGCATTCTCTTTTTAAAGAACTTCCTCTCTCCCCCTCTCTCTCCTTGTGTAGCATGAGTTCTAATAGGTCTTAATAATAAAAGCCCGTCAGGTATAGGGTTAAATGCTGAAATATCAGAGAGAGACAGGAGCAAACCATGGCCACACCTTACCTCCTCAACTTCCCAGCCAAAAAGAGACTGAGCTCCTGTCTCCTCCCACCTATATTCCTCTCTCCGCCCAGCCATCTCACTTCGTGTCTGTCTGTACAGACCTCCAGACCTCTATGGTTAGCTACTGGCAAGCTCCACCCTATGATCTTCAGGCAGGCTTTACTTGTTAGAGTACAAACAAAATATCACCACATTCCCGTTTCCCTCCCTTCCTCCCTTTCTCCTCCTCTCCCTTCCCCTCTTTCCTCTTCTTTTCCTCCTTTTTTCTTTCCAGTTTTGTTGTTGTTGTTTTGGAGACAGGATCTCATAGTTCAGGCTGGTCTTGAATTTGCTGAGCACCCCAGAATTCTTGGATTCTTGACCATTCTGCCTCCATCTCCTCCAATGCTGGGCTTCCAGGTGTGCAGCACTAGGCCTGGTCTATGCAGTGCTGGGGTGGAATAGCCCAGGGATCCATGCATGCTAGGTAAGCCTTGACCAGTTAAGCCCTGGCTGTTTTTCACAGCAGCCAGAAGTCTGGACACTTGTATCCTCACTGCCCCTGGAGTGTCACAACTTATAGATCCTCTCAGTAGTCAGAACTGAAAAACACATGGATGTACCCACACATACATTTGTGCAAATTTACACAATTAATTAATTATAGACCAGACAGGGTCTTATGTATTCCAGGTTAGCTTCAAATTCACTCTATAGCCAAGGATGACCTTGAACTTCTTATCCTCCTGTCTCTACCTCCCAAGTGTTGGGATTACTGGCATGCACCAACACTCCTGATATATGCATTGGTGCTGGGGATAGAACCCAGGGCCTCATGGGTACCATGCAAGGCCTCTTCTAACTTAGCCACATCCCCCAGTCCCACACCTTGTATGATTAAAGCCATGAGTTCATATCCATACATCCAGTTCAAATATGACTCCATAGGAAATGCTAGCTCTTTCATTTTCCATATGTGTATCTCCTTCCTCCAGTGAAGAACTCTCTCTCTCTCTCTCTCTCTCTCTCTCTCTCTCTCTCTCTCTCTCTCTGTGTGTGTGTGTGTGTGTGTGTGTGTGTGTGTGTGTGTGTGTATTAATCTAGCTTCTTACTGCCTTAGCTAGTCCCTTGATTCCAGCCTCCTCCACCTCCACACAGATGGTTCCTATGGCGATGCTCCTGCTGGCTCCACTCCACCCCCTCCCGGCCAGGACTGGATATGCATTATTGGTTAGAATGCCAACACCATCTCAGCTGTGACACCATATTTGTTGAAATGTTTGAAAGTAAATTACAGAAGTGGTACCTATTTACCAACTGAATGCCACAGATAGGCGTTCTCCAATGTCTTATTAGAAGGCATTTAGGGAGGAGGAGAAGAAAGAGGAGGAGAAAGAAGAGGAGGAGGAGGAGGAGGAAGAAGAGGAGGAGGATGGAGAGGAAGAGAAAGGCATAGAAATGGTCATGTATGTCTGGACTATAAATACTTTCTCCACACCAGTATCCTTGCAATTTTCTTGGCTGTGGTTAGAGGTGGTAGGGGATGTGAAATTGTTCACTCAAGATTTTAAGTGAATACCCCCCATATGCCACACCCCACTGCCAGCATTAATTGGGAAACTAAAATGAAATACACAATCTTAGAACTGGGGATGTGACTCAGTAGAGTATTTGGTTCCTTTGTTACATAAGAGTTCAAAGCCAGCCTAGGCTATATGAGATTCTCTGTCTCTGTTTCTCTTACACACACACACACACACACACACACACACACACACACACACACACACACACACACACAGATGCCTATACTGCATGGTGATATGGGAAGCCAGCACAGTAGCAGAGTGCAGTGTGATGATGCCATGTGTGCAGGTGACTAGAAAATTGGCGGCAGGGTGTGTGGAGAAGGCTCCCCAAGGTGATGCAGAAGGCAATCTGTGTTTGGTCAGATGACTTAGACTACCTCTTGTTATCTTGAGATTGAAGGTGCCTGGAGAGCAGATGGCAAAGGACTCAGTATTTGGGACACATTTTCCCACACGCCACTGAAGATTGAGAATAATGACAATGGAGATGTGGCCTGTGACAGTTACCATAAGATTGCCGAGGATGTGATGGCCCTTCAGTACCTGGGTGTGTCCCACTACCGATTCTCCATCTCCTGGCCTAGAGTCCTCCCAGACGGAACCACCAAGTTCATCAATGAAGCAGGACTCAACTACTATGCTCGATTCATCGATGCACTGCTGGCTGCTGGCATTACACCACAGGTGAGGGTGTGGTCCCTGGAGGCAATGAGTAGACAGGACCCCATTTATTATGTAAACAAAATGATGGGCTTTTATTTTATTTTTTAATCTATTTTTAAGGTGCTGTCTGCCTCATATCCACTTATTTATTTTTCAGATAGGGGCTTATCTATCTATCTGTCTATCTTGGAGAGAAGGCCTCCTATATCAAAGGTCTCTAACTCCCTATGTAGCTGAAGATGTCCTTGAACTTCTGATGTGTCTGCTTTCATCTCATGAGTGCTAGGCTTTCAGGTGTGCACCACCATGTCATATATGTGGTGCTGGGGATGGGGCCCAGGGTGTCATGCATGCATGCTAGGAAAGCACTCTATCAACTGAGTCATATTGCCAACCCCCAAAAGGTAGGTAGGTGTGTGTGTGTGTGTGTGTGCGCGTGCGCACACACACACAAATTCACAAGAGTGACCTCTATCCTTCCGCCATGTGGATCCTGGAAGTTGAGCCTAGATCATCACGTTTGGTGGCAAGCACCTTCCCCTGCTGAGACATCACCCCAGCACCAAGTGGCTTTTCCACTTGGGTTTTGAATTGCCCATAAATTCACATGGTACAGAACCAAAGAATGAAACATTTTCTTCCCCGTTCTGGAGATAGCGCAGGACTCCCCGAGCCTTTCCATGTCATTGTCCCTGCATGTCTCATGTTGCTAGCTTCTTGAGGAAATGGTTGATAGAACATTGATCTGGCTTCCCTGCCTCCTCAGGTGACCATGTATCACTGGGACCTGCCCCAGGCACTGCAAGACATCGGGGGCTGGGAGAACGAGACAATTGTGCAGCTATTTAGGGAGTACGCAGATGTGCTGTTCCAGAAGCTGGGGGACAAGGTGAAGTTTTGGATCACACTGAATGAGCCCTTCGTCATTGCTGCCCATGGCTATGGCAGTGGAGTGTCTGCTCCAGGTAAAGGCCCTAGGTCCAACTTGTCACCACATTCTTAACACATTGAAGACCTGGAATCCAGGTGGCATGAGAAGTCATGGCAGGCGGTGTGTTGGAAATCCTACCTCCACAGGCCTGGGGAGAGGGTAAAGTGCTCACCATGCAAGTATGGGGGTCTGAATTCTCTTCCCAGAACCCATGCAAAAAACAAAACAAACAGAAAAACCATGGATGGTGACACATTTGTAATCCTAGCCCCGGAAAGGCAGAGTCAGGTGGCTCTTGGGGCTCACTGGTCAGTCAGTCTAGCCTAGTGTAGGCCCACAAGTGACCCTGTCTCAGAGAAATAGATGGTCTCTGTGAATGGTACCTAAGGCTGTCCTCTGGCCTCCACCTATACTTGCACATGTCCCTACCCACACCACCAACCCCGACACATACTTTAAGCTTGAAATGTGGTGGGGAGGTAGTTCGCAAATCACAGATGAATGTGTCTTCTGTGGCTCTTAACTGGCATTTCAATTTGAGCACTTGTTCACGTGACGTGTGTTATTGTTGCCATTGGGTGTGTCCTCCAGTCCTGACTTGATAGTGGCCCCCTTGAGCTCCAGGATGTCAACTTCTGAGCATACATCATGGTAGACGTCCCACTAGAGGAGGGGACATAAGCCAACTTAGGTCAAGTACCTTTTCTCATCCAGAGTGCTGCTGGCTGCTGCCCATGAACCATCTGGGTCCTTTCTTACATGCACTCCTTGCTGTATATATTCTACTGGGAAAGACACTAGAAGCTGACTTACTGTCTGCCATCCACTAGGAGGGAGATCTGGGATTGGAATGCCAGTCTCCCAGGCATCAAATCTTTCCTCCCATGCATAGAGAAGATGGTGTTTTCTGTTGACATCCCTGTGTGTATTTCCAGGAATCTCCTTCAGGCCTGGCACGGCTCCATACACTGCTGGCCACAACCTAATAAAGGCTCACGCTGAGGCTTGGCATCTCTACAATGACAAGTACCGCGCCAGCCAGAAAGGTGTGATTTCCATCACGATCAGCAGTGACTGGGCTGAACCCAGGGATCCCTCCAAGCAGGAGGACATTGAGGCCGCCAGGAGATATGTCCAGGTGTGTCCTCTGGGTACCACCTCTTCTTGGCTATCTTCTCTCCCACTATGCTTTGGAGACCAGGAATCAAAGCTTTTAGATCTAATCCCGCTTCTGCTCTTACTTGATGTTGTGAGCTTGAGGGGAAATGCTTAACTGTTCTGTTCTTCAGGTTTTTCATCTGTGAACTACATGTTTCTACACAGAGATTTGTTGTGACAAAAGGGATGAATTATAAGAGGCTGAGTTTTTTAAAGATTTTGTTGTTTGTTTGGTTTTTTTGGAGACAGGGTTTCTGTGTGTAGCTCTGACTGTCCTGGAACTCGATTTGTAGACCAGGCTGGCCTAGAACTCACAGAGATCTACCTGCCCCTGACTCCAGAGTGCTCGAATTAAAGGTGTGTGCCACCACCACCCAATTTATTTTATTTTTAATTATGTGTATGTATGAGTGCCTGTGAGTGCATCTGATATCCATGAATGATTGTGAGCCACATGAGCCAGGCACTGGGAACCAAACTCAGGTCCTCTGGAGAGCAGCAAATGCACTTGACAACTGAACCTCTTCTTCAGCCGGGGACTGAGTTTTTTGTTTGTTTGTTTTTGTTTTTCTAGACAGGGTTTCTCTGTGTAGCTTTGGAGCCTATCCTGGCACTTGCTCTGGAGGCCAGGCTGGCCTCGAACTCACAGAGATCTGCCTGCCTCTGCCTCCCGAGTGCTGGGATTCTTTAATCCCAGCGTTGGTGGCGTATGTGCCACCAACGCCAGGCCCAGGGACTGAGTTCTAAGTCTTAAAAAATTGTCTGTGGGTTGACAAGATGACTCAGTGGGTGAAGGAACTTTCCAATGCAAGCCTGGTGACTTGAATTCTGTCCTCAGAACCCATGTAAAGAAGGAAGGAGATGGGGCTGGAGAGATGGTTTAGCAGTTAAGAGCACTAGGCTGCTCTTCCACAGGCCCAAGTTCAATTCCCAGCACCCACATGGGCAGCTCACAACTGTCTGTAACTCCTGTTCCAAGGAACCCGATACCCTCACACAGACATATGTGCAGGTATGTACATAAAATACAAATAAATTAAAGAAAGGAGGGAGAGACTCTACAGAGTTGATTTGTGATCTCCACATGTCCATGATGGTACCTGTCCCCACTCCACATCACACACACAGATGCACAAGCCACCGCCACTGCTGCCATTGTCACTTCTACTGATGATAATTTAAAAAAAAAAATTGTTAGTCCAGGGCAGGGCAGGTAACTCATTTGACCAAGTGCTTGCTTAGCATGTATGGAGCCTGAGGTTCTGTCCTTGTCACTGCATAAAACTGCTTATGGTGGCACTTGCCTGTGATCCTAGCACTTTGGAGACTGAAGGAGGAGGATCAGGAGTTTGCTGTCATCCTTCGCTACATAGCAAGTTTGAGGCACATCTGTGCTACAGTGAGATCCTGTTTATATGTAGTCTCATCAGACGCAACACTGGCTTGAAGCGAATTTCCTCCACTCTCCATCCACTTTGACTACAGTAGGTTTAGAGCCAGGCTAGCTGTCACTGCTGGGTGTCAAGAATTTCTTAAATTCTGAGGAATTCTTTAGTGCCCCTAATTTTCTAGTTTTCAAGACAAGGATATGCTTATACTGTCCCTGGAAGTCTATAGAATGGCAAACAGAAGCCAGCATGAGAAACACTCATGTTCAGTGGAGGCCCTGACAGGAGGGAGGGAATGACCTGACGGTATAGCCTCTGCTAGGCCTGCTTCATCCCAGGAGAGGTGAGATACCTCTATCCCATGTCATGTCAGCCTCAACGGACATTTACCTCCACACACAGTTCATGGGAGGCTGGTTTGCACACCCCATCTTCAGTAACGGAGATTACCCAGAGGTGATGAAGACACGGATTCTTGAGAGGAGCCTGGCAGCAGGCCTCAACAAGTCAAGGTAAGTGCTGTGTCCATTGATGTGACTGAGTGCTGTATCAGTGCCAGGCAGGGCACCATGCCTAGGGCTTGTTTCCTTGCTAGGAAGATAGCTTGTGGTAGCATGTGTAATAGCTGAGTCCTGTTGTGTCTGGAAGACGCTGTTCCTTGGAGTCAGCTATCACCTCTGGCTCTTACAGTCTTCCCACCTCCTCTCCTACACATAGGTCTCAAGGGGAGGGAGGGTTTGAGGAAGACACCCATTTAGGACTGAGTGCTCCACTCTGCAGTTTGTCCAGTCAAGGCTCTCCCTTAATTCCCATCTACTGCAAGAAGACGCTTTTCTGAGAGTTGAGCCACATGCTCTTTGTCATTTGGCCAGCAGATGGCAGTGGTTTACAACAGAGCATTTTTGCTTCCCTGCTCCTGTGAGGGGCAGCTATCAGTTATGGCTTCCAAGGTGCTTTTATTACTAAAGATGAGTAACAAAGGCTAAGGCAAGAGTGCTCCACCACCAAAGTGATGTTCATAACAAGGCTGCCTGTACCAGGCTTCTTCTTTTGGGCCACCAACCAGCTCCCAAATTATGACATGAAGACTTAACAGTTTTGAATACTTGGCCTACCTTAGGCACATCTCTGGCTAGCTCTTTTAACTTAAATTAACCTGGTTCTCTTTATCTACCTTTTGCCTCGGGGCTTATTGCCTTTCTTACTTCTGTATATCTAACTGACACTGCTTCTCTGGCTGCCTGACTTCCTGCTCTGTCTCCCTTGTTCTCCTCCTCTTCCTCTTGTTCCTCATCATTCTTCTCTTTGAGCCTAGATTTTTTTCTCCTATTTATTCTCTCTTCCTGGCAGCCCAGTCTGTCCTTTCTCTGCCCAGCTATTGGCTGTTCATCTCTTTATTAGACCAATCAGGTGCCTTAGGCAGGCAAAAAAACAAATGCAGCATAAACAAATGTAACACATCTTTACATAATTAAAGTAATATTCTGCATCATAAAAAACGATAACACATCTTTGCCAAGTTAAAATAATATTCTATAACAGCTGCCTGCCTCCAAAACTAACACCCAGTTGGCACTGGTGGTGTAGTATTGGCAAGGCACAAAAAGATGGTCCCAGGCTTTATGGGGATGGGTTCATAGTGCTCCTCTAGCTCACGTGCCAGCAGAGGGTGAAAGGGATTCGGCAGGTATGCACTCCTAACAGCCTTTGTGTTTTTCCCCCAAACCCACCACCTCTCCCATCTTGGAATGTTAGACATTCTAGTTCTTACCTTGTAGCACACACCTGGCCTGTAGAGGGCAGGGCAGGTCCTGAGGGCAAGGCTATGCCAATGTGTCTGATGTATCAGTGTGCAAGTGCACATTCTGGTCCCTCCACAGCGCTTTAGCTGAGCAGCTACTGCACATCTGGGTCAGAACTAAGTGAGTAGGGGCCACAGGCAGAGTCTGGCTCCTCTAGCTGCTGACAGGCCATTAGGGAAGAGGAGATGGCATGGGATTCTATTCCTCAGGCTCTTCAGTAGAACGAAAACTCCAGTGAGACCTGGAGGCTGGCAGACCTGGAGATTTAGGAGCCAGGGCATTGGTAGAGCGGGGACTTCAGAACGATAAGAACTTGGGGGAGCAGAAGTCACTGTGTCTCAGGGTTATGGGTACATACAAAGAATAAGCAGAGTATATGCAGGAGAGTTGAGGCAAGCCTTCTGCAGGGCGGGCAGGGCCACACGGAAGCCACACAGGGCCCTGGCCTTGAGGCCACCAGCTGAGGAGCTATTACAGACTCCAGAGAGAAGCAAAGGTTGAGAACACAAGTTCGGTGAAATCATCAGAGCAGAAAAGTGCAACTCTCAGTTCTCGAGACTTCCCTGCTAGTAAGTTTAGGCATCAGAGCATACTGAATAAAGCCGTCTGGGAAAGTGCAGGAACCGAGGTTGGGCTGGGAGACACAAAGGACAAAGACTAGATTTCAGAACATAAAGGAATTGTTCAAAGACAATTAATTACCTCAGATGTGCTCTTGGTTTTCAAACGTATCATACATGGTAAAAATCAGAATGTATGGGGAGGGGACAGCCTGCGGGGAGCTTACACAGGGCAGTGAGGCCAGTGGGCAGAGTGGCTCTTTGGGGAGAAGGGATGTAGCAGCAAGCAGGAGCACCACCTGAAGGTCTTCCCTTTCCAGAGAGCTGCTCTACTCACAGCCAAGGGCCTGGAGTTCTGAGTGCACCTTACCCTCCCCTGACAGTCTCTCCTCAATGTGTGATTCTTCCTGAAGCTTCTTCCTCCCCTAATGGCTCCCTCTTCCCAGGCTCCCTGAGTTTACAGAGAATGAGAAGATGAGGATCAAGGGTACTTTTGACTTCTTCGGGTTCAACCACTACACCACTGTACTGGCCTACAACCTCAACTATCCTGCTGCCATCTCTTCTTTTGATGCAGACAGGTAAGATGACCCACAGGGCACCTGAGGCAGAAAGGGTCCTTCACCCAGCTTGGATTCAAGCTTGTCTGGCCTCAGAAGATACTTGATGGTATGTATACCAGGGTTTGCTTGAGAGCTACAACAAGTGACACCATCTAACATTGCATCTCCCAGTTGCTTTCTCTAACACACGTCTTTGGCCTTCAATACAAAGGCCCAACTATTATATCTGTGCCATATGATATAAATAGTGAATGTTCATGGAGGAAACATTAGGAAATGAGAATAAGAAATTCTTGTGTGAATGATGTCAGAAGTGATGCAAAAGGACATTGATCCATGTTTCCTTAACTATTTTCTTGCAATATATGTGATTAAACAGCAAGGGTTCTATGTATGCACATGAATCTTTTTGTACCTTTTGTGTATGTGAGTGTTTGTGTGTGCAGAGGGATCTGCCTGTCTCCACCTTCCCAGCACTGGGAATACAAACAGGTGCTGCCATGCCCAGGCTACCCCACTTTTTAAGAACATGGACTCGCTGGGCAGTGGTGGCACACACCTTTAATACCAGCACTCAGGAGTCAGAGGCAGGAGGATCTCTGTGAGTTTGAGGCCAGTCTGATCCACAGAGCGAGTTCCAGGACAGGATCCAAAGCTACACAGAGAAACTCTGTCTCGAAAAACAAAACAAAACAAGAACATGGAGTCATGCTTACAAGGCAGGCACTTTACTGAGATACCTTCTTTTGTATCTTTTTACACCAACATCTTTCTGGTTCTGTCTTCACAAACAAGCCTCATGTCCTCTACCCCTCTGCTTGCTCCCTCTGAGTCCCTCCACCAGAGACTATGAGATGCAATGGTCAGTTCGGCTAAGTGCGATCAAGTGCTGTGAAGAATTTGGGGATAGAGAAGTCTTTGTCTATGGAAATACAGGGCTCATCAGATACCTCAGCCTTTGTCTCCCTCCAGCAAACATTCCTCTGCATTGATGGTCCTCCCTTCTTTTCCATCAGTCCAGAAGGGTCAGGGATGTGGACATTTGGAGTGCTTCCCATCTGTCTGCCCATCACTACACAGATGAGGACCTCCAGAATGGGGGTCATTAACTGGACAGGTGATTTGGGGACCCATTCTCTGAAGGTAGCACTTATATTCCATCAGGAGACAGGAGCTGGGGACATGCGGAGCTGTTCACTTATGTGTGAGATGCCCTCTGTGAACAGGAGCCTTGGAAGGTTAGGTGCCACAACGAAGACCATCCCCAGGGGCTTATAAACAAGACCTCATCCTTACCTTGTGAACTTGCAGGGGAGTTGCCTCCATTGCAGACAGCTCTTGGCCAGACTCTGGCTCCTTCTGGCTGAAGGTGACCCCTTTTGGCTTCCGGAGGATCTTGAACTGGCTGAAAGAGGAATACAAAAACCCTCCAATTTATGTCACAGAGAATGGAGTGTCCAGACGGGGAGTCCCAGAACTCAATGACACCGACAGGATCTACTACCTCCGCAGCTACATCAATGAGGCCCTCAAAGGTAAGAGCTCCCACTTCTGGCCTGCCCGGCCCCAGTGAGCCCCTTCATTGCTGGAATATCACAGTGTCTGTAGGATGGCAGTCTGGCATCCTAGGGGAAACTAATGAGAAGGCCCTTTGCTTGAGTGAGTTTGAGCATTTGGTTAAGGCTAAAGGTCTTTTTCCTTCCTAGATTTACCTACCCACTGAAAGTAAAGCCCGAAATGGCTCCACCTTAGGTCCTGACCCGAGTCCTCTGTAACCCCCAGTCTTTCTTGCTGTTTGGCTCTCTGCACATTACTCTCCTCTGTGAGCAGGCCAAGAGTTGTTTGGTGGCTGGCTCTAGGGCCTTTGTCTGCAAGGCAAAGGATTGTGGAGGTAGCTCAGTTGGTATAGTGGTCGTTGTACAATGGTGTGACCCGAATTCAATCCCAGACACCATGTGGAAAGCTGGGCATGGTGGTAGGTGCTTGTAATCCCAACACTGGGGAGATAGAAAATGGAGGACCTTGGGGCTCTTTGGCTGGCCAGCATAGCCTACTTGTCTCAAAGAACAAGGTGGACAGCACCTGAGGCTCACCTCTGGTCTCTACATGCACCCACACATAGCACTTATGTGGACACATAGCTACAAACTATGTGGGTGATATATGCAAACCCTGGGCTCCAGGTCATATTACAGCTCAGATCTTTTACTTCTAAATGCTCCCACTGCTCCATGGATTAGGAATATTTCAAGGTTCTGACTCAGACCAATCCCCTGAGCTACAGAAGAGAGTTGTACAGGCAGCTCAGGCTATCCAAGTTCCATTCAGACTGAGCCTTTCTAGAAAGATACTGATGACCCTGCGTACCCACTAGAGGACCTGCTGGCGCACAGGAATGGGCCTGAGTTGGAACTCACACTCTACAAAGCAGGACAGTGGGGACAACTTTGAGTACAGCTTCAGGCAGCCTGACACACAGGTGTCTTGATGTGACGTGTTCACACCAGATCTGTGTTTGAACAGCTGTGCAGGATAAGGTGGACCTTCGAGGATACACGTTATGGAGCGTGATGGACAACTTCGAATGGGCCACAGGCTTTGCAGAGAGGTTTGGTGTACACTTTGTGAACCGCTCTGACCCTTCTCTGCCAAGGATCCCCAAGGCATCGGCCAACTTCTACGCTTCTGTAGTCCGCTGCAATGGCTTTCCTGACCCTGCACAAGGACCTCATCCTTGTCTCTACCAACCAGAGGGTGAGGGGCACTGGGAGGGACCAACATTGAAGGGTCAAGGGTGAGAGGGACCTGCTCTTTCCACCCACCTTCCTCTAGTTCCTGGCCTTCTTCTACCTTTCTGTTCTCTTCCTTCATTTATTAGCAGGTGCTCCAGGAACCTTTGGTCTGCTACAGGACTCTCCAGAGCCTGCCTACCCCTAGAGACTGGGCTCTGCTGTAGGAAAGAGCAAATCTAGATTCCTCTAGTCCTACCTCTAACTTACTGTGGCACCTTCCTTGAGAAGGACAGAGGCTTCCAGGCAGTTTCTAGGTCAAGTTAAAAGATTGTATAAACACTGGGGCTAGTACTTATTGGGTGACTAAAATAATGTAAATGGCTATGACAATAAAAGACCATTATCCCAGTTTAGTTGCCCAAAATGATACTTAAAACAGGGCGCGGGATGTGGCTTAGTGGGTAGAGAGCTCATCTAGCATGTCCACAGTGATGGAGGTGCAATACCCAGCACCACACAAACAGGGTACCGTGGCATAGCTCTGTAATCCAAGCACTGAGGAGACAGAGGCAGTAGAATTTGAAGTTCAAGGTCATCCATGGCTACCTAACTGGCTTGAGGCCTCTCTGGGCTACATGTGACCAGTCTCTGGGGAAAAAGGGTGTGGGTGTGGGGGCACAGTGAGATGGCTCACGGATCGGTAGGTAAAAGCACTATGGTATGAGTTCAATACTAGGAACCCAAAGTGAAGAGAACTCCTGAAAGTTGTCCTCTGCCCCCACACGAGCATCATGGTATGCACATGGCCACAATAATAAAAAACAACACAACAGTGAAGGGGACCCATGCTGACACCACAGCGATGAACTTGCTTTTGCTCTGTATGTTGGGGCAGGGGTACGGGGTAGGGGTAGATACTATGCAGCCTCTGGACTGCAGGTTTAGGGGACCTTCCCAAAGCTGTGGCAGTCTGGGAGCTAATAATACCAGAGCCTGAGCTGAGCCTCTCTTGTCCTCTCCTAGAAGCTGGACCCACTGGCAGCCCAGTGAAGGCAGACGTGCCCTTCCTGGGGCTGATGCTGGGCAAAACAGAAGCACAGACGGCGTTGTATGTGCTCTTCGCTCTTCTGCTACTTGCAGTCTGTAGCTTGGCATTTCTATTCTACAAATACTGCAAGCGCTCCAAGCAACGGGAAACACAGCCAAATCACCACAACCTGAGTCCAATTTCCTCCTTCTGACAAGTCACCACCTCCTCAGTTGAGTGAGAAGCCGGGTTCTTTGGACAGGTCTGCTAGCACAGACTCCTGCCCACAGGGGACCTCCTCATCAAGGCCTCCTGCACTGTGGGAGGTGATTTCCATCTTGAAGTTTTCAAGTTCTCAAGGGAATCAGTACCAGCAATTTCTCTGTGAACTCTGAGAAGCCTGCAAGGTACCCCTGTGGAAATGACTGAACTGTCTAGTGGTTCTGTGTGCTCATTTCAGTGATGGTAGACACTTAACTCAATGAATAAATAAAAATAAAAAGCAGCTCTAGCTTATGATAGTACATGTCTGTCTATAATCCTAGTACTCAGGAGGCAGGGGCAGGAGGCTCTCCAATTTGAAGCCAGCCACAACCACATCGTGAAATCCTGATTGGGGGTGAGAGGGAGCAGGGAATGGGGACAGCAGAGGTCAGGGACATAGATAGTAGCATGGTGGCAAACACATGCCTATCAGATTCAAAGATCTGGGTTCAATTCCTAGCCCCTTACCCCCAGTTTTTAGCTAATTTTAAAAGATTATTGTGTGGTTAGAGATGGCTCAGCAATTAAGAGCACTGGCTGCTCTTTCAGGGGACCTGAGTTTGATTCCCAGTGCCCACACGGCAGCTGGTAACTCCAGTTCAGGGGCTCCAATGCCCTCTTTGGGCATCCCTGGAAACCAGGCACTTGTGATGTACAAACATACATGCTGGCAAGATACCCATACATATAAAACAGTAAAAATTTAAAAGATAAGTAGGAGTGATTATGTCTATAGTTTTGTTTCTTACAAGCATTCCTAACCTAAGGTATACCCATAGAAGTTTCCTATCCAGGGAGCTGAAGACATGGCATTAAGAGCTTTTCTAGGACTGGGCGTTGGTGGTGCATGCCTTTAATCCCAGCACTCAGGAGGCAGAGGCAGTTTGAGGCCAGCCTGGTCTCCAGAGCGAGTGCCAGGATAGGCTCCAAAACTCCACAGAGAAACCCTGTCTCGAAAAACCAAAAAAAAAAAAAAAAAAAAGCTCGGGTTTGATTCTCAGAATCCATATAGCAGCTAACAACTGTCTCAAACTTGAGTTTGGGGGATCCAGTGATCTCTTTTGGCAATCTAATAGCCTCTGTGGGCATTGCATGCATATGGCACACAAAAATACATGTAGGCAAAACACCCATCCATATATATTATCTTAAAAAAATCTTATTCAAAGGTTCTAGCTTGGCAGTCAGGACTTTTTTTCTTTTTTTGAGACGGGGTTTCTGTGTAGCCTTATCTGTCCTGGCACTCGCTCTGTAGACCAGGCTGGCCTTGAACTTATAGAGATCTACCATTGCCTGGTGTAAAGGGTTTTCTTATGTGCACAGAGTTTCTACAAAACAGTAGGAAAAATACAAAAGTAAAACTGGAAGACAGTTTCTAAATGAGGGAGGCCTTGTCTCAACCCCCACCCCCAAAGTCCATGTTCATTCAAGATCAACAGTGCATATACATTACACATAACTTTCATCTAGAGTGTTGACAAAGATGAAGGATGGCACAGATGTCATAGGGGTGGGATCTAATCTCACACACTTATGGAGAAGTATGTCATCATACATCCTTTAAAGAGCTCACCTGGCATCTCTCATAATCCAAACCTCAAATATCCTTTAAAGTAGCAAACCATATCCCATGGTTCCCTTTCTCAGTCAGAGTACATCGGCCCTTCAGGTATAACAGAAAACCCAAACAAGCAATTTTTGTTTTGTTTTAGAGAGATGGTCCTACTGTGTAACCTGAGTCAGCCTGGAACTCAGTGTGTAGACCAGGCTGGCCTCAAACAGAGATTCTCCTCCTTCTGCCTCCATAATGCTGGGATGAAAATCTTCTGCTACCATACCTGGTCTAACCAACTTTTTTTGTTTGTTTGTTTGTTTCCATTTTTGTTTGTTTCCATTTTTCGAGAGAGGGTTTCTCTGTGTAGTCCTGGCTGCCCTGGAACTCACTGTGTAGACCAGGATGGCCTTGAACTCAGAGATCCACCTGCCTCTGCCTCCCAAGTGCTGGGGGTTAAAGGTGTGTGCTACCACTGTCTGACTCAAACCAAGTAATTTTTAATAAGCATAGAATACAACCAATGGTGGGTAATCAGTTGGGGCCTTACGTTTGTCAAAATGCTACAGACAATAGTAAGAATGGCAGCTAGCTGTGTGTGGACAGGTCAAGATCTTCGAGACTATAAGGAAGGAGCAAGATACAGGGTAGTACATACAATATGATCCCATTTATTTAAAAATAAAGATTACATATTTGCTTATATGCATAAAATTTTTCTGAAAATTACATTAGAAATTATTAATAGAGGTTATCTTGGGGAATGGTAGATGCCAGGACAGAGACACCATTTTCTTATATTTTGGAGCTTTTTCAACCATGTGTACTTTTGTAAGAGCTAAAGTTAAGAAGGAATCCTCTTACTGAAACATGAATTATATACATTTGAAGATTTGTATTTGATTTTCTGCAAGACAAACTTGAGGTACTTAATGTTTTTCCAGGATTCATACCCACTTGAAAGTATTTTTTTTTTTTAAATCATATATTGCCTTACTATTGCTATCTTATTCAGCCTAGGCTGGACTTGAACCTGTACCTGAGGATAATCTTGAACTTTTGATACTCCTGCCTCCTCCTCCCAAGTACTCAGACTACAGACATGAGATGACACACCCAGCTTGCTGCATTTTTAGAAGACTGGATTTTAAATGAGATGGTTGCTAGAAAAATTTAAAAGCTCACATTTTTGTTGTTGTTTTGAGACAAGGTTTTACCTTGTAGCCCTGGCTGGCTTGAACTTGCTATGTAGACCAGGCTAGGCCTTGAACTCAGTCTGCCTCTGACTCCTAAGTGCTGGGATTTTAAGTGTGAGCCACTACACCTGGCAAAACGATGATCAATGCAGAAGACTGGAAAAATTTAAGAGTACAGGAGAACTAGGACATATAGCCATCCATTAACAATGTCTTCTTTTTCTTTACATACATGTTAACACACTGTCCTCTACATACAAAACTTACAAAGCTGGACTCATCCTATGCCTATGCTATGTCTCCTACCTTCTTTTCACTAACACACAGCAGGCATTCAGTAAACATGCCAAGTGTTGCATTAGTATGTACCGTTTCTCAACAGAAATTATGTCCACAGAGGGTGTTTAGTTGTTTTCAGTTTTGAAGTTAGCTACTAATTAGCTCTATACATAACTAAACTTTTGCAATGATGATCACTACTTAGAAAAAGTTATTGTGTCAAAGTATGGAAATATTTAAAGCTCTGGGCATGTTTTCAGAAAGGTTCTGTACCCCAGCAGCTCAGCAGCTCCTCTGTTTCCTGCCAGTACTATCATCTCACAAGCCTATTATCCCACAGGGAAGATAGTTCCTCCTCCTATCACAAGTCCAAGTCAGGGTTCCCTGACACACAGGCACTCTAAGAACAGAGGAATGGTTATACATACCCCATGTTTCAAACCTCACGACTTTTAGTGGAAGAAGCAGTAAGTTAGAGAATGTCTTCCAAACTCTTAGGAATAACCACAGTGTAGGAAGGGGTGTCTTTGCACTCTACCCTAATCCCACACCTGGGTCCTAGAAGTGATTGCTGAATGTGCAACTAGTACCAATGTGAGTGTGTAAACTAAACTGCAGACTAGTCATTCTCAACTGTTCCGCATCGACTAGAACAGATTAGAAAGCAAACAAATGCATCAATGACCTAGAACACTTGAAACCTGGTGTCCCTTAAGATCTAGAATCCCTAGATTTTTCTTTTTTAAGGGAAGGGAGTCAGTTATTTTGCTGACATCTTCAGGGCAGCACTGGGAGGAGAAAAGTCAGACAAAGTGACCTTGATACAGCCCTGTACAACAGAAAGATGCTTACAGCAAAAATAAGATTATTCTCATTTTTGGAAAACTTTTTTTATTCAAGGTTTAAGTAAGATCAAAAACTACAAGATTTTGTTTGCAGCTGCTGAGTGCAAAGAGAAATGCTAAACATCGGTTATCACCTGATTAGCTAGTTGAAGTGCTCTAGGGTCAGATTACCCAGTGACATACCAATTACGTTGTGTGGCTTAAAAGTCTTGCAGCAAAAAGTAGTCTAAATGAAACATCAGGCTAGAGAGCTGTAAAGTTTGCGTAGGAACTGGTAGGTGGCTGGGCGAGCAGCTGGTTACCCTATTCAAGGACCCAGCATCCAGCTGTTTCATGTTTGACTTTTCAGGTTAAACAACTTTAACTCATAACCTCTAAGCAGAAATAAAGACTGTATACATGTTCTGAAAACATAAGCAGACCCACTTCTCCAGCAGAAGTCTAGCGGAGTGGAACCCTAAGGGAAACAGTGATGACTGTACACACTGTGCTCACTATACTACATCTGCTGCGTAGAGTTTCCATTCCAAGTGTTGTTCTCGTCTTCGCCATCATCCTGAGTCCTCAGTCTGTATATTTTCCCTTCCTTTTTAAAGTCCTCCCCTCGTTTTTCCAGCACTCTTTTTCGGACTGGTTCCCTGATATGAAAAAGAGGGAGAAGAGGGAGGTGACATAAAATACAAACAATACACAGCTGTTTCTTCACATTTCTGCTAATATAGCACTGTTAACTATAGTTTTTAGCTCAACAATGAAGTTTATGGGTGATATCTGTATCTTCTGCAGTAATCAATCTTATTAGTCTTTTATAATTTAATCTTCTCAGTTCTCTAAGTCAAACCAGCCAAATCATATTGTTCATTTTTCTGATGACTTACTAAACCTCCGAACATGGTCATTTGCTAACTATATGTAAACACCTTATACAAGCTGACACACATACTAAGATAAAACTTACAGACCACCCTAGAAGATATACAAAGCTCCAGCTGTACTTTACCTGATAGAAATCGTCAGCCATTTGCATCCTTTACCAATGGCTTATAACCAAGAACAAACAGGAAGGAAAGAGTTTAAGTTTAAAGAATGTGTTTGTTTGACAGGGTTTCTCTGTGTAGCCTTAGCTGTCCCAAAAACTCTCTCTGTAGACCAGGCTGGCCTTAAACTCTGAGATCCCACTGCCTCTGGCTCCCAAGTATGGGAATTAAAGGAATGTGCTGCCGCCACCGCCACCACAAGTTTAAAGAATTTTATTAACAACAGAAAATGGAAAGATGGTGGAACATAAAGCCTAACCCTTTCACATACACACTCTACCCAGTCTCAAACTCAAGCCCCTTTCCCTCACTTGAGAAAAGTATTAACAGTTCACATTGCATCCTATCCCATACTATAATAACTACAGAATTAAATATTTCCACCCACTCTGCAGCAACACTAAGGGTGTTATTGATCTTGTTGCCTAACACTCAAGATAAAGGCCATATCAGCTAATCACAGTATTCAGACAAAGCACCATCCAGTCAGTGGAACATCAGACTAGGTCTCTCCAGACAGTAGAGGAATGGCTCCCAGGGCTGAAAGATTTGCTACAATGTCTATCATAGGCCCAACTACAACTCCAGTACTTGGGAAATCGAGGCAAGAGGAGCAGGAATTCAAAGTCATAGACAGCTAAGCCAGCCTGAGCTATATGGAACCCTGCATCTCAAAACACCTCACCCACTTCAAGACAAATGCTGAGAGTGTGTTTAACAAGAAAAAGCATCATTTGTCAGAGATGGTTTACCCTCACCTTCTTGACAACACTTCCTGTTAAGATATTTAGAATATGCCATCAGAGTATGGACTAGAGCTATCAGTGCTGTCTGTTCAACCAAATCTTTGATCTGCAATGAAAATAAGGCCTTGTAGTTAAAGAATTAAAGGTAAGTCTGAAGGCATCATTGTTCTTTTTCTTTTCTTGTTTTTCATTTCCTGTGTGGCTCAGGGTTTCACTGTGTAGCCCAGAAAGAACTCAAATTCATGATCCCCACTCTCCACCTGTCTGCCCACCAGGCTCTCAAATGCCAGAAATTACTATGTACCCCAACAAGTCTGGCTTAGAGGCACCATATTCAAGGGAGTATTTAGTTTTTTTTTCAGTGTGATTTACTTCTGAGTGACCCAGACAAGAAAATCAGCCAGTAGATAAAAGAAAAATCAGATTAAAATCCTCCATACACAGTTTCCTGTAAAGAAATTATGCAAGATTTAAGTAACCAGTAGCACTGTACTAGGCAAAACATGGCTGGTAACAAGATGGGTATGGTGGCACAAACCTTTAATCTTGGCAACTGGGAAAGCAGAGAAAGGAGAAGGAACAGATCAGGCTGTGTGTATGAGGCCAGCCTCATCTACATAACAAGTTCTAGGCCAGTCAGGGCAACATATTGGCTAGCAAGAGAGAGATCATATACAAGGGAGGAAAACTTGTACTGGTAATTATGGAATAAAGAGAGTTGAGTGAATGGAGTGGGGGGTGGGGAGAAAGTTGCTTTCCTAGCACAGAGGAGTAAGAAAGCTACTGGACATGACTTGGGTATCTTACCAACAGAGAAAGCAAGAACATATACCTTTTCTCTGACTTGTTGGATGATGCAGGGTTTGAAGGCTCTGAAGATGTGGCTCTTACTGAAGTCTGTGCAGGAGGAGGATTACTAAATAAAAAATTGCTAATTAGTCTCCATATGGCCAGGAATGGATAGAGCACCGTCCCCAGTAATGTCCAGATGTCTCCACTGGAAGGATGGACAATGGATGTGGTTGGCCGTCCTGCCTAGAAATTTAAAAAATGAGAAGTAAACAAGCAAGTAAAGACTATCAGCACAATCAAATCACACTCAGGTTTAGAAGCTTCTTCTACCTGAAAATTGGAGTCTATTTACTGACTTTGTCTCAGTCTAAGGAAGTAAAAACGGTCATCTTTTATTCATGGGGACTACTAGAGCTGTCTGTCTGTCTTTGTTTCTTTCTATTTTTCAAGATGGCTCTCACTATGTAGTCCTGGCTATCCTGGAACTCACTGAGGTCCACCTTTCTCTGCCTCCTAAGTGCTGGGATTAAAGGCGTGCACCACTGCTGCCCAGCTGTTTTTACTTTTTAAAACAATTTTATGTGTGGTGTGTGCTTTTTAATGCATGCATGTGCATCACATGTGTGCATGAGCCCAAAGAGGTAAGAAGAGGGCATGAAATCCCCTGGAACTGGAGTTAGAGATAGTTGTGAGTCACCATGTGGACACTAGCAACCAAAGCTGGTTAAGTGCTCTTAACTGCTGAGCCATCTCTCCATCTCACAGTGCAACACACACTGCCCAGAAGTCACTATGTGAACCAGACTGGCCTTCAACTCACAGAGAGATCCACCTGTTTCTGCCTCCCACATGCTGGAGTATGCCACCAAACTTGGCTGAATCAACTCAAAAAAAAAAAAAAAAAAAAAAAAAAAGAAAGAAAGAAAGAAAGAAAGAAAGAAAGAAAGAAAAGAAAAGAAAAGAAAAGAAAGTCTTCTTTTATTGTGTACTAATGGTTTACCTGTTATGTATGTGTACTACATGTGTGCCTGGTGCCCAGGTAGATCAGAAGAGAACATCAGATCCTTTGGAACTGGACAGCTGTGAGCTGCTATGTGTGTGTAAGGAACTTAACCAGTGTTATCTCGGAGAACAGTACCTTCTCTTAATTGCCAAGCCATCTCTCTAGCTGTGAACCAGATGTTTCTAAGAAAAGTAAACTTTGGGCTGGAGAGATGGCTCAGCAGTTAAGAGCACTGGCTGCTCTTCCAGAGGACCAGGGTTCAATTCCCAGCACCCACATGACAGCTCACAACTGTCTCTAGCTTCTGGTTCCAGGTGTTCCAATGCCCTCCTACAGACATACCTGCAGGTAAAACACCACTGTACATAAATTTAAAAAAACTTAAAAAAAAATCAAAACAGCAAACTTTGCCAATAAAATTAACAACTTTGATAATAAAAGTCTCACTAATTAAAGGTTTTTTTTTAAAAAAAAAAAACAAAGAAAAATAAATAAGTAAAAGACTAAGATTTCAAATCCAGTGAACACCATGAAATTCTGATTGCAGGGCAGTTTCAAGTTGATGACAACTATAGTTTAGGGCACGGAAAACTACACATAAAGACCCAGCTGATACTTCAGGTAGGACCTTGGCAACATCTTAGCTTCCTGAGCCTCTTTTCTCCTGGAGAGATGAAAGTGCTATACTTATTAGATCCATGGTAGCACACGATTTTAGTCCTGGCAATCAGAGGCAGGAAGACCTCTTTGAATTCAAGGCCAGTCTAGTTTACACAGTGAGCTCTTGGACACAATAAGACCCTGTCTCAAAAAAAAAAAAAAAAAAAAAAGTAAGCTATACTTGAAGAATTAAATGTTATTTTTATGTTATACATATATTTTTAGTGTGGTAGACAGTAGAATGATAGGCTAAGAGTTCACAGAGAAAAATCAGTGTTTTCTTCTGTTATTTTTTTTTACATAACAAACAGTTGAAAATCAAAGCCTTACAAAACATTAGCCTGCAAATTTATAAAACACAGAATAAATGTACTATAAATTGATCTAATTTTGGCTACTCTGTATTTTAATTACCCACAGCCTTTTTTTCCTTTTCTGCCAAGTCTAATGACCAAGAATAGAACAGACAGAAAACCCAAAGAGCAGAACCCAGAACTGTGAGCATACTGGCAGAAGCACCACGGAGGCACTGGGGGCGAGCTCTAGATCCAGTAGCTTCCTCTTATAGTCTTCTCTGGTGAACTCCCTCCTGGGGAACATGGTTGCTAGTGAAAAATTACCATAGGTGTTGCCAACAGTCTGGAACAGAGAAGTAAATTTTAAACCTTATAAAAGGTGACTTTAAAAAATAAGGTACCAACAATATGCATCATTTTAGATTCTGAAATGATTGGTAAAGTTGCCTTAATTTACAAAGTTCAATTAGACATAAATTTAAAAATCACTTAGCAAAAAACATGTTTTAAAAAGTAGTTGAGACATACCAAGTCCAAATGGTTTAACAAGGCTTTTGATACCTAAAATATGACCAGTCTTACTTTATTCCAACTGCTACAGGTAAATGGAGACTGTGTGGGAACACCAGTTCTCTTTTGTGGACCAGCTGGAGGGCTCCCTGGCTGAAAGTGCTTGCAGAACTTACTTTTCAAGTGGTCCTAGGACCCCCACACCCCCATGTGCTATGGTGCACACATGTTTCCCTCACCTCCCACACAGTACTGCAAAACAAGCAACAAAGTGGCAGCTGTGTCTTCACCAAGCTAGCAGCAGCTGGGGTCTTCACTAGCATTTGGAAAACTTAGGTTAATGACTCACCAACACACACAGATGCCTTTTAAAGACGTTAAAGCATTTATTTTGTGTGGGAAGTGGGGGGGGGGGAGACATGTGTGCACCACAGCACATGTGTGGGGGTCAGAGGACCACTTGAAAAAGTCAGTTCTCTCCCTGGACACCTAACTCAGGTTGTCAAGCATGGCAGCAAGCACTTTCAACCAACAAACCCTCCAGCTGGTCCACAGAAGAGAACTGTTGTTCCCACACAGCCTCCATTTACCTGTAGCAGTTGGAATAAAGTAAGACAGTGGTCATATTTTAGGTGTTAAAAAACCCATTTGGATAATAAGACAAGGCAGGGATGCCTTGTTCGGGTCCTCAAGACAGCAGAGCAATGAACAACTACCTCAGTAGGGTTCTGCAGCACTGAGGCATCTTCTCTTGTGACTCAACATGGTGGAGAGACTATTTTGAGTAGTTTGGTGAAAAGATTTGAATCCAATATTCCAACCTTTTTCTTTTTTCATTTTTGTAATAGGGCTACATTGTCCTTATGAATATAAGAATATATTGTAAAATATCCATCCATTGGGCTCATATTAAATTTTTTCATTTATTTTACATCCTGACCACAGCTTCCCTCCCTCTTCCCCTTTGACCCTCACCCCTAATCCAGCCCTCTTCCACCTCTGTTCAGGAAGGGGCAGGCCTCCCATGGGTGACAACAAAGCATGGCCTATCACCAAGATATTCCATGAAAAAAATAAATTTAAACAATACCTATATACAAAGCCAGCCCTAGAGAAGGTATTAGAAGGAAAACTCCAAACAAAGGAAGTTAGCTGCTCCCATGAAAATGTAGCCAACTTTCTAATTTTAACCTTGAAGTTATGAGAAAAATACTGGTATGTACAAAGAGTTTAGATCCTAAAGATTGATTTAACCAGAATTCATTGAGTCAGGACTAAAAGAATAACAAGTACTGGACATTACCCTATCTTACTTCCTATGTTATCAAATTTCATATGCCACTTAGATTTTGAGTATTCCCACACTAATCTTTTGTATTGGAAACAGAAAAATGGCTAAGGTCTAATCAAGCATCAGAAAATAAAGAGAAACCACTTCCTTTCCAGGACAGATAACTCCTCAGATCAGATGTCTAAGAGGCCACTAGCTTTTCATGCCTCTTGTTAATCAAGCATGCTAATAGAACTTTCTGAGCCAACTGTGTACTGTCATCATGTATAATACAAGTCAGAATCCCCTCTATCTCAGGCTACTTCCTGTCATTCAAGTTCTGCTTTGAAGCGTCTCCTGAAAGATTTTAATACCCACACATGTCTTTATGAACTCACCTGTGCAGCAAACTGCCTTGCTTCTTCTAACAGAGCATCGGAAGGAAACTGATTTGTAAAGGAAGAGCCATCAGGCAGCCGGAACTGAATTCTTGCAACGGTGCTATGAAAAAAGAAACAAGTCAGGCTGCAGTCAGCATCTTCACCTACAGATTCTCCAACAGTGTTATTAACCAAAGGGCTGGTGAGCTTGATGATATGACTTTGATCTTCATGGTGGAAGGAGAGAACTGACTTCACGTGTCATGACCTCCACGCATGTGCCACAGCATGCTGCTCCCACCCCCATAAATAGTTTGTTCTTTCTTCCTTTCCTTTTTTTCTTTCTTTCTTTCTTTTTTTTTTTTTTTAAATTCAGCTGAAAACAGAATGTACATTTTCAGGCAGGCAAGATGGCTCAGCAGGTAAAGTACTTGCCATGCAAGCCTGTCAACCTGTAATCCTATCACCCAAGAGGCTAAAACAGGAGGATCCCAAGTTACAGGCAAGCCTGGGCTACATACCCAGTGAAGTCTGGTCTCAAAAACAAAACAAGGGCCTGGTGAGATGACTTAAGTTCAACTCTAAGAGCCTACCTCTGTGGAGGAAGGTGAGAACTAATTCCTGAAAGCTCTTGTTTTACATTCACATGGACAACATGGTACATATACAACCCCATCCCAAGCCCAAAATAAATGTTAAAAATTCTCTTTTAAAGATTTACTTATTTGTTAAGTATACAGTATTCCATCTGCATGTATGCCTGCAGACCAGAAGAGGGCACCAGATCTCATTACAGATGTGGTTGCTGGGAATTGAACTCAGGACCTCTAGAAGAGCAGCCAGTGCTCTTAACTGCTGAGGTCTCTCCAGCCCCTATTTTTTAAAAAAACAACAACAACAACAACAAAAAAAAAACAAAACAAAAAAACAAAAACAAAAACAATAAACACAGCCATATAGTTATCACACTAACAGTAGGATATTTCATTATCACGTCCCAAAATAACCCTGAGCCTATTAGTAATCACTCCCATTCCTCTCCCAGGACCTAGCAACCATTAACTGATTTGCCTAGTTGGAACCTTTCATCTAAAAGAACCATATTATATGGGATCTTTCATACACCATTATGTTTTCAAAATTCATCCAATGTTCGATCAGTTCACTATTCTTTTATTGCTGAATCTCCTCTTAAACTGATGTAATTTATGATCACACTTTGACTTTCTTCAATGCCATGAGTATTTATATACAGGTTTTTGTGTGGACATATCTTCTTTTTCTTTTTTTTTCTTTTATTTGCATTGCTATTTTGTCTGTATGTATGTCTGTGTGAGGGTGTCAGATCTTAGAGTTACAGACAGTTGTGAGCTGCCATGTGGGTGCTGGGAATTGAACCAGGTACCTTTGGAAGAACAGTCAGTGCTCTTAAATGCTGAGCCATCTCTCCAGCACCCATGTGGACA
Source organism: Cricetulus griseus (assembly GCF_003668045.3). Taxonomy (NCBI): domain Eukaryota; kingdom Metazoa; phylum Chordata; class Mammalia; order Rodentia; family Cricetidae; genus Cricetulus; species Cricetulus griseus. The sequence continues at coordinate 60,551,337 of NC_048598.1, forward strand.
TATTTTCAATCCTTGTATTGGCAGGATTTATGTCAGCTTGATACCAGCTAAAGTCATCAAAGAGAAGGGAGCCTCAATTGAGGAAGTGTTCCCATAAGATCCATCTGTAAGGCATTTTCTTAATTAGTGACTAATATGGAAGGACCCAGTCCATTGTAGGGAATGCCATCTGCATGCAGGTGGCCCTGGATTCTGTAAGAAAGCTGGCTGAGCAAGCCATAGGGAGCAAGTCAATAAGTAGCACCCATCCATGCCTTCTGTATCAGCTCTTGCCTCCAAGTTCCTGCCCTATTTGAATTCCTGTCCTGGTGACTTCCTGTGATGATGAATTGTGACATAGAAGTGTAAGCTGAATAAACCCTTTAACTCCCCAAGTTGCTTTGGTCATGGTCTTTCATCACAGTAATTGTAACCCTAACCAAGACAATCCTCTTGGATATATGACTAAGAGTGAGTACTCGGTCACCTGGTGACTCCATGTTTAATATTCTGAGGAATTGCCAAATGTTTTTCTAAAATGGCTACACCATTTTATAACCCACTGATAATGCAGAGGGGCTCCAAATTCTCTACCTCCTTAGCAACACTTGTTACTGTTGTTAATGTATTTTATTGAGACAGTCTCACTGTGTAGACCCTGCCTAGCACTTGCTGTTCTGGCCTTGAATTCAGAGATCAGTCTACCTCTGTTTCAGAATGATAGTATTAAAGGCATGTGCAATCATGCCAAACTGTTACTGTCTATTACAACTGAGTTATCCTAGGGGGTATGAAATGTAATCTTTTTTTTTTTTTTTAAGACAGTTTTGCTGTGTAGCTTATGTTGGTCTGGAACTTCATATATAACCCAAGCAGCCCTCAAACTTGCTGTGTTCTTGATTGAGATTCCCAAGGGTTAAGAATTATAGGCATATGCCTAACAGCTTGCTTTCCCAATCCTTCCCCCATATAGGAGTTATCTTTTCATTGTTGAGTTATACAAATGATTTTTATAGCTCAGGTATAAATTCCTTATTAACTATACACTTTGAAGTATTTTCTCTAATTCCTTATAAATTTCAGAATTAAAAATTTTGTAAAAGTCAGGAATGGAAGATGGCTTAGGAGTTGAGAGAACTCATTGCTCTTGCAGAGGACCTGAGTTTGGTCCCAGCTGCCATGGTTGTGAGCTGACTTATCTGTAGCTTCAAGGCAACCAACCAACAGCATCTTTCTGGGGTCCATGGAAGTTCCTTTTTAGATTAGAACACAAAACAAAACAAAGAGGGATGGACTTAATTTGTATGTGTCTATGGAGAGTATATGCAAGCATGTATGTTCATGTACCTTGGCAGAGGCCAGAAGAAGGCATGGGATGTCTGTTACTCTCCACCTATTCCTTTGAACGAACTTGGGGCCTATATTGTCTCAGCTAGCCTGTAAGTCAGCAAGGGTAGCCATCCTGGCTGCTCCGTTGGCGGACTCTGGGCTTGTTACATGGGTCCTGGGATCTAAAATCTAGTCCTCAAGATCACACAGTGAGCACTCAAGTGATGAGCCATTTCTGTATTGTGAGACAGGATCTTAGCCCTGGCAGGCCTGGGACTCACTATGTAGACCAGACTAGCTTCAAATTCAAAGAGATCAGCCTGCCTTTGCCTTCCAAGTGCTGTGATTAAAGTCGTGCACCCAGTCATACTATTTGATTATGAAAGCTAGCAATTGTTCCAATATCAAAAAACACATAAAAAGGAGCTGGGCTTGGTGGCTCAGCTTGGTGCCTTTAAACCCATTAGTTGGAAGAGGAGACAGGTGAGTCTAAGGCCAGCCTGGCCTATATAAGGAGTTTCAGGTTAGCAAGGGCAATATAGGGAGATTCTGTTCAAAATAAATAATAAAAATGCCGGGCGTTGGTGGTGCATGTCTTTAATCCCAGCACTTGCAAGGCAGAGGCAGGTGGATCTCTGTGAGTTCCAGGCCAGCCTGGTCTCCAGGGCGAGTGCCAGGATAGGATCCAAAGCTACACAGAGAAACCCTGTCTCAAATAACCAAATAAAAATAAATACATAAATAATAAAAAATAAATAAATAAAATAAACATTAACCAGCCCCAGATGCCAGGCTATTTCAGGGTGACTTTCATAAAATAAGAAGTACCTTCTGTCTCGAGCAGAAGACTCCCTTCTGACTTCTGCTTCTGCCTGTCTGGCCAGCAACGCAGCAGCTTTGGCGGCCTCTACTTCCTTTGTCTTTGCAAAACGAGCAGCTCTCTCTGCACGATCCTTTGAAGTAAAACACCATTAGACACATTACTTCTTTCAGAACCTATACATTTCTGAACACAAGGAATAAACACAAATACATGAATTACCATAAGTTCACATGCAGACTTTACACATTTAAGATTTGAGGTTTTTCTGTTTGATTTCTTCATTTAGGCAACTGTCAAGAATCTGAGTTGTTATTACAAAGAGAGAGAGAGAGAGAGAGAGAGAGAGGGAGAGGGAGGGAGGGAGTGAACTGGCTCCATAGCCAGGAAAAAAGTCTGGCACAAAGTTGATGTTTAGCGAGTGTTTGTTGAATGACCACATGAATAAACAATATTCATATATATGTATACAATAGCTTTTTATGGCTCAGTGGTTCAGTGCACTGACTGTTCTCACACAGGACACAGGTTCCCAGCATCCACATGGAAGCTAACAAACCTCTGAAACTCCAGTCCCAGGGGACCCAAGACCCTCTTCTGGCCTCTGTGAGCACTGCAAGTATGTGGTATACATGCATACACATATGCAAAACATGCATACACATATGCAAAACATGCATACACATAAAATAAATAGTGAAAAAAGAAAGCAACTGCTGCAAAACCATCCCAAACTTTGGGCTGTGTCTAAATCCTTTGAAGCGTATTCTCTCTCTCTCTCTCTCTCTCTCTCTCTCTCTCTCTCTCTCTCTCTCTCTGATAATGCTTTATTAAGACCTGTATAAAGTAACAAATTCTTTGTTTGTTTGGGATTTTTTTTTCCTTCACACAGGGTTTCACTGTTTGGTCCTGACTAGCCCATGACTCCCTTTGTAGACCAGGCTGGCCTTGAATTCACAGAGTTCCATCTACACGCCTACTGAGTGTCAGGATTAAAGGCATGAATCACCACACCCAGCTAGACAATCTTTTAAAGCTGTGCTTTCTTAGAAAATTCATAATAACAGATGGGGTGGAGTGGTACATACCTTAAAACCCAGCACTTCACAGATCTCTATGAGTCTGAGGCCAAGCCTGGTCTATACATATCATGTTCCAGTGAGACTGTCTTAAAAAAATAAGTAAAATGGAGAAAACAACTTTAAAGTGGTTTTGGGTAGCCAGAAAGACAGCTCAGTGCTTAAGAGCACTTGCTGCTCTTCCAGAGAACCTGAGTTCAGCTCCTAACACCGATAAAAGGACGCTCACAACCATATGTAACTCAAATTCCTGGGGATTTGACATGTCTGGTTCCTGAGAATACCTACACTCTCCTGCATATGTCTACATGCAGATACACACACCTACATGTAATTAAATACACAAAACACATCAAAAACAAGCAAACAACAAAACCGCCAAAACAACCGGGTGGTGGTGGCGCACACCTTTAATCCCAGCACTACGGAGGCAGAGGCAGGCGGATCTCTGTGAGTTCAAGACCAGCCTGGTCTACCAGAGCTAGTTCCAGGACAGCCTCCAAAGCCACAGAGAAACCCTGTCTCGAAAAACCAAAAAAGAAAAAAAATTTAAAGACATTTTTTTTTTTTTTGGAGGAGTAGCCAGGTGGGGGGAAAGAATATTAAAAATTAAAATAATTATCTGTTAATATTTTCTCAACTATTTCAATTCAATACATAATTCCTTTAAAAAAGGAAGCCCAGATTTATATTCTTTTAGTTACTAAAATGTGCTATTGTGTGCACTGTTTGGTAATGACTGAAAAGTCATCCCACACGAAGAAACCATATCACAAATGTCAGAGAATCAAGCATTTAAAAAAATTTAGAAGCCAGTGGCTCACTTCTATAATCCCAGCACTTAGCAGGTTCAGTTAAGAGAAGTTCAGGGAATCTATTGGCTACACAGAAAAGAGCTGTCTCAACATGAATGAATGGAGAACACCACAAAGCTCACCAATGCTATCTGCTGCTTGATGCGCTCTCGAGCCGCTCTGTCTTCTGCCTTTTCTCTGCTTCTTTCTTCTAACATTCTTTTTGTTAATTCCTCTTCTTGTTTCCTTTTATAATCCAACATTTCCTTTCCAGTTTTTCTCCTTTCAATTTCCTTCTTAATCTCTCTCTGAATCAAAGAAAAGTTTTATGAACCAAAACCATAATTCAATTGTCTGTCCCAGAGAATATTTTGATGTAAGGAAAGCTGATTATAAAAAGCACAGAAGATAGAGATGGCTCAGTAAATGAAAGTGCCTTCGACCAAAGTTTACACTATGAACTCACATAATGGAAAGAGAAAATGGACTGTTGCAAGTTGTCCACTGGGCTGCATATACACACAAAATTAAAAGTAATGTTTTTCAAAGGAGATGAAGAAGACTGATGGTGGTGCACACCTTTTATCCCAGCACTTGGAGGCAGAGGCAGGTGGATCTTTTTGAGTTCTAGACTAGCCTGGACTACAGAGTGAATTCCAGGATAGGCAGGGCTACACAGAGAAACGCTGTCTTGAAAAACCAAAAGATGAATAAGCAAATTAAATTAAATAAAAATGGAGCTGAAGAGATGACTCAGTTATTGAGCACACTGGCTGTTCTTCCTGAGGACTTAAGATATGATTTCCAGCATCCACATGACAGCTCACAACTGTCTGTAACTTCAGTTCCAGAGGACCTGATGTCCTCCTGCTGGCCTCCATAGGCACCAGGCATGCAAGTGGTAACAGATATACATGCATGCAGGCAAACTAGATACACATAAAATATTAAGAAAAAATTTATTGACAGCATGATTAATGATCAAATGCCTATCAACTTATAAACTTTTTCAATGGCTCTGTTAGAGCAGTGTCCTCAGTGTAATCTGTATCCAAGCAGAATTACAAGTCTTTAGTTTCCACAGCAAATGTGTTACCCTCCAAGGACAACATGGCAAGCAATTATATGGCCTGAAAAAAAATGATAATCAAAAAGAAAGAAGAAAAGGATTATCTAAATGAGACCTCAAAGAGATGGGGCACAATTATTGTGAGAAAGATGACTATCTAGAATGCAACATTAGAAAATTCAGGAGGATGCCTACAAATTTGATTTTCCTCAAATCTAGCAATTTTATATCAGCTTCCTTTAGATACTTAGTATGAAAAAGACTATTCAATTATGCCTGGTAATTTATAAAAAAGAAAATAAACAGGTGAGCATGGTAAGTCATTGCAACCCTAAGATTTTGGGGCCAGCATGGATTGCATACCAATCAGGACAAACAGACAAACAATAACCAATACCCTAAAATGTATACAGTATAACTGAATGCAGAGAACATATACTTTCCTTCACCACAATACAACACTGAGCTCTAAGGGTATCACCCAAGGTCTGCTAAACTGGACAACAAATCAAAAATCCCCTCAAGCAACAAAGTGAGCTCTACCTGTTCTTCTTCCTTCCTTTTCTCTTCTCTCCTTTCTTCAAGTTTCTTTGTTAATCTGTTTAAAAAACAAAAAACACCAAGATAGATTCTATCATTCAAAACACAACTAAGAATTTCATTGGAGCGGGCAGCAGGCATGGTGGTGCACACCTTTAACATCAGCATTTAGGAAACAGAGGGTAGCTAGGGGCTACATACCAGACTGTCTCAAAAAAGTTTTAATAGCTAAAACAAAGGGGAATACAGAAACTAAAACATAACCTCCTGCTCATCTCCTGTCCCTACAGAAATCCATGAACTCACAGGAGTCTATCAGAAGCCCCTTTCCAACCCTGTTTTATCCTATATTTACTATTAGAGTTCTCACTTTTTGATGATTTATCTGATTGATAGTGCTTAAAAATATAAATTTGAGATGGAAAGCTGCTTAACAGTTAAAAGTTCGTACTGTTCTTGCATTGGACCAAAGTTTGATTCCCATAGCTCACTTCTTTTTTTTAAATTTTTTTTTTCAAAATATATGGACAGCCGGCATTAGGGGTGCACGCCTTTAATCCAGCACTCAGGAGGCAGAGGTAGGTGGATCTCTGTGAGTTCGAGGCCAGCCTGGTCTCCAGAGAGAGTGCCAGGATAGGCTCCAAAGCTACACAGAGAAACCCTGTCTTGAAAAACCAAAACCAAAACAAATAAACAAAAAACCCTAAACTAGAAACTACAATGAACCAGAGATGTGTATTAGGTCCACCAATAAAAAATGATATTTAATAGTTATACAGAACCCCAGCTTAGTGCATATGTATAACATGAGCTAAGTTTTTTTTTTTTTTTTTAAAGATTTATTTATTTATTATGTATACAACATTCTGCCTCCATATATGCTTGCATGCCAGAAGAGGGCACCAGATCTCATTACAGATGGTTGTGAGCGATCATGTGGTTGCTGGGAATTGAACTCAGGACCTCTGGAAGAACAGTCAGTGCTCTTAACCTCTGAGCCATCTCTCCAGCCCGAGCTAAGTTTTTGTTCATCTGGAGCTTATTATTCTTCCGGCATAAAGAGATAAAAGCAAAAGCGACAGATGGACACACATGCATGTACCAAAAAGGACTCTTAGAACCAAATGCTCAGATCAATAGCTGACTGACAACTTCAAAGATACAGAAAAGCTGTACCCTAGTTTGTATTTGGGTTTCATTCACGTTAACAAAATAACCGGAAACTGTAATTTTTTAAACAAAATGCTATCTACAAAATTAAAAACAAACCTTTCTACTCTTACAGTGAGGTCCTCTGCTGGTCTCTGGTTTGAACATCCATGAGGTTCCTGGGAGGGGTTGTCATGACTTGAGCATTCTCCTCCTTAATTATTAAAAAATACAAAAACAAAAACTGTATGTAATGCAACGGAAAAAGGTATAAATCATCTATTAACTTTGTCTCTTGAATACTGGGATGACAGAAATGCACTATTGTGCCCGATGGAAAGACTTGATATTTATTATCTGTCAGGGATGCTACAGTGAGACTAATGCATATCCTTAAATGTGAAGTGAAGGAATACTCTTCCTGTACCTGTTGCAGTATCTGACTTTGTGTCAGCAGCAGCAGGTGTCTCACAAAGCTCTGGATTCCTGGACTCAGTATTTTCACATATGTCATTAGGTTCAAATGAGGCAGATGGAGTAGATACTGAACTTTCTGACTGGTTGTCATTTGTCACTGTTTCACCTTTTGATGAGTGCATCTTAGGAGAAAAGAAATTGTAACTCAATAGCCATTTAATGGTAGATGAAATAACACACACACACACACACACACACACACACACACACACACACACACCAGAGTAGAAACACTAAACTCTCAGTAAGACAAATTGAAAGTACAGAGTCCTAGACAAAGAAAAACAAACAAACAAAAAACCAAAAACATTTATTATGGATTGAACATGGGAGCCTATCAGCCTTTAATTCCAGGCAGAGAGGCAAATGGATCACTGTAGGTTCAAAGCCAGCCTGATCTACATAACAAGTTCCAGGACAACCAAGGCTATACATAGACCTTTCTTCAAAACAAAACAAATCACACTATGGAATTCAATTACAAGCTGGTCAGAGCACAATTCTCCTCCTGTATTATCTTCAGAGAATATCTATTGTTAAAAATCGAGCTACCCCAGGTGCTTGAGGTGAGAAAACATACACAGGTTGGGAAGCATCAACTTGGTCTGCCACAGCCCCTGAGTGAAAGAAAGTCCAAACAGACTGCTGTGAAGAGCAGGAGGGAAGAGTGCAGGTGGTAGATTTGGGCTAGGAAATGTGTTAAGATATATCATCAAACACTCAGTGACCAAAAAAGAGTTCATCAACTGAGAATTAACACATAGGTTAAAGTTTTGAACTTAAGACCAGTGAGTGAACCAAATTCTGGAGTCACTCTTCTCTTCTCCAAAGCTGTAGTCTGAGAATTGAGGTTCTAGGAGTGTACTTGATACTCACATAGGCAACCCTCTAGAAGGGTGACTGATACTCAAAAGCCTTGAAAACACAAAGGCAGGTCTGTACCTTTACCAATCTCAGTGCTGTGGTTGCCTGCCACACTCAATAACTAAGTAAATTAAAAAAATAGCCTTGCACTCCAAAGTTCCGGAAAAATACGGACAATCCACATCTTGAAACAGTAGATAGCAAGAAATAATAAGGATGAAATTAATGGCTGGGCGTGGTGGTGCATGCCTTTGATTCCAGTACTCGGGAGGCAGAGGCAATAGGATCTCTGAGTTTGATGCCAACCTAATCTACAAAGTTAAGACAGCCACACAGAGAAACCCTGTCTTGAAAACCAAACCAAACCAAACCAAACCAAACCAAAAGATTGACAAAACCCTAGCCAACTAATGTAACAGAAAGAGAAAGATGACCCAAATTAGTAATATTTAATGAAAGGGAGGCGGTTACTATAGAGCTCAATGAAATACAGAAAAATAAAGATTTATTTCAAAACAACTGGAAAATCTCTGGGGCTGGAGAGATGGCTTATAGGTTAACAGCACTTGCTGCTCTGGTAGAGGATTTGGGTCACTCACATCAGATGGTCACACCCACCTATAACATAGTTCCAAGGGATCCAATGCCCTCTGACCACCTCGAGCACCAGAATGCACGTGGTGCACATACATGCAACCAGTCATATATACACACAAACAAAATAAAATATACTTTCTTTAAAACTGGAAAATCACCAGGTATGGTGGCACACAACTTTGATCCCTGCACTGAGGAGGCAGAGGCAGGTGGATCTGAGCCTGAGGCCAACCTGGTCTAAAGAGCTAGTTCCGGGACAGCCAGGGCTATACAGAGGAAAAAACCCTGTCTTGAAACCTCCCACCCCATAAAAAAGTTCTGGTTCCTTCTTACTTGTTGGACTTTGTGAATTCTTGTAACAAGTTCATCTGCAGAAACACTCCCTGCTATGACTTCCAAAGGGATTCCGTTGTCTCCTATAAAGAAACTAGATGGAATACACACTACAGGATCTGTACAGGTTAATTAAGTCTAATAATTCATGCTTGAAACAAGAAGTTTTATAAAACACAATAACAAAGGAAAACACATCATCTAAGTCGGTTTCACAATGTGACTACTAACATGTTTCTCACCTCAATTACCAGATCATGTCTTTAGTACATGTGACATGTAAATGATTAATGGTTTATACAGCATATTGGAGTGAAAAATGCATTTCATTTTCCTACACCATTATATCCATTTTGCTTTTTGCCACCTACTTTTAACATTTCAACCAAATTACTCCATACTACTCTTCAAATATTCACATTAAGAAAGAAAAACATCGGGGCTAGAGAGACAGCTCAGCAGTTAAGAGCACTGACTGCTCCTCCAGAGACCTGGGTTCAATTCCCAGTTCCCACATGATAGTTCACAGCTGTCTCAAACTCCACTTCCAGGGGACTTGACACCTTCACCCATACATACATGCAGGCAAAACACCAATGTACATAAAATAAAAATAAATTAAAAAAAGTAAAACATCTACTTTGCCATTAGCTACAATGTATTACCTCAAAAGACTGCAACATTGCTTCTACCAAAAGGCTTAAGTTTTCCTAAATTAAACAATTCTTAAATTTTTTAAAAAAAGAAAAGTAAATTTAATATACATGAAACCAATTCTCCAATGGAAGGATACAAATTTGTGAAAACTGCAGACAGGCTTCACTGTAGAAAAAAAAAAACAAGAGAAAAATCATAACATTAATTCAACTGCTTTCCAAATACTGTGTTGATTTCATTAAATTTATCAGTCCAATCATACATATATTTTAAAAATTAAAATTGTTGTCACAGGAATAAGCTGGAAAGAAATATGAATTTTATTTCACAGACATTTTTGTTCTTTTTAATTGTTTCATAATTTTCAGATCAAACAATCCCTTCTTATAACTCCCAAAGTGGTGGCTGGGTTTACAAGTCTATCTTGATGGGTGTGGTGGCATCTGCCTTTAATCCCAGTGCTAGGGAGGCAGAGGTAGGATTTTTAATGAGTTTTTATGAGTTCAAGGTCAGTCTCGTCTATATAGTAAGTTCCAGGACAGTCAAAACTACAAAGTGATAACCCATCTCAGGGAAAAAATAAATCTCATGTTGCTTCCATAATAGCAAATATACCTAAATAAAAAAATCTTGGGGTCTAGAGAAAGATGACTCAGTGGTTAAGAGCATGGGCTGCTCTTTCAGAGGACCAGGTTTGACTTCTAGCATCCACATGGTGGCTCACACTATCTGTAACTCCAGGTCTAGGTGATCTAACACCCTTTTCTAGCTCCTTTGGGTACAGCATACATATGGTACACAGACATATGTGCAAATACTCAAGATAGTACACATAAATCATAAAAAAAACTTAACCTGTAACAAGATACAGTGGCATAACATAATACTCTGGAATGACAAGGATTAGAACATCCTAAATATCCATCAAGAAAAACTGTCTAAATGTGTGTCTCTTACCCCTACAGTAATAATAATTAAAATTAATAATAATTAAATTTAAAACTGGAAAACATATTCAATCACTAGCAAAACACACCACGAATGCTTGTGCGCGAACACACACACAGAGTCAAGAATAAGACTTTTTAAGAATAGTATCAACTAGATACTGAACAAAGGGAGTAATCCCATAATTCCCAAGTAACGCTAAAAACCAAAACAACAGGCTGGAGAGATGGCTCAGCAATTAAGATCTTGCTGCTCTTCCAGAAGATTCCAGTTAGATGCCAGCACCCACATCAAGTAGCTGACAAATACTTCTACTCCATTTTCAGAGGACCTGAGACCCCCTTCTGGCCTCCACAGACACTGACTGCATGTGGGGAATATACACAGACTCAAGCAGGCATGCACACACACAAATAAACAAGGTAAAACATAAGCTATATAGTTCAGTAACTATAAAACAGATTTGCTTTATGCTACTTTTGTTAATATGAAATAATAAGTGAAGGTTTTATAAGCTTACAGGTAATTTTTTTTTTTCCCTTTGAGGAAGGGTTTCTCTGTATAGCCCTGGCTGTCCTGGAACTCATAGAGATCCGCCTGCCTCTGCCTTCAGAGTGCTGGGATTAAAGGCATGTGCCACCACCGCCCAGCGGACTTATTTCTTTATAAGGGTCTGTGCACACACTCATGTGAGCATGTACTCCATGGTGCATATGTGGAGATCAGATGATACTTCATAGGAGTCAGTTCTCTACTTCCAGTATGTGGGTTCTGGGGATCAAACTCAGGTCATCAGGCTTGGTGCAAATGACTTTACTCAGTGAGCTATCTCCTTATTCCTTTCAAATTAAATGGCTCCATTCCCAAAAGAGATTCCAGAAGATATGGAAAAATCACTTGTTGCAGAGAGATTCAACATAAGCTTTATAGTCATTTCTAAGTTCTTCCAACCTAGATACTACAAATCTTTCCTAGGACAGCAATTTTTTTACATTCATTTACTTATGCAGAGAGAGAGAGAGAGAGAGAGAGAGAGAGAGAGAGAGAGAGAGAGATGAATGTGTGTGTGTGTGTGTGTGTGTGTGTGTGTGTGTGTGTGTGTGTGTATGCTTGTTTACATAGACATGTGCATACCATGGCATGCAAGTGGAAGTCAGAGGACAACTTGTGGAAGTTGGTTTTCTCTTTCCACCATGTGTGATATGGGGACTGAACTCAGGTTTTCAGGCTCGATGACAAGTGCCTTTACCTGCTGATCCATTTTGATAGCTCATAGTTTTTGTTACATTGATACATGGATGTGTAGTAGACAAGAGAAACTTGAATTTTTTTTTTTAACAAGGTGTAACAATGAATTTGAAAATGGCAACCAGAAATTAAGCTCCCATGAAAATATTTTCATTTGCAAGTTGTTTATAATAAAGTTTATTTACTTTTTAAAAAAAGTTTGTTTAACTTCATTTTATGTGCATTGGTATAAAGGTGTTAGATCCCCTAGAACTGGAGTTACAGACAGTTATAAGCTGCCATGTGGGTGCTGGTAATTGAACTCAGGACCTCTGAAAGAGCAGCCAGTGCTCTTAACCTCAGATCCATCTCTCCAGCCCCAAAACTGACATTCTTAATAGTCTAATAGTATCATCATCATAAATAACAATAGACCATGGTTACAAACTAATGAAACATTAAAGCATAAGTATACCTTTTGGTATCAATTTTAATAGCCACAAAATTGTTTGAAGAAGCTTCTGTCACTTTCTCATCTTCCCAGCTTGCAGCCATCTGTGTAGACTGCTCATCATCACCTGTGAAAACATTTCAACACTCTTAGAAATGTGAAGGCCAGTATTGCTAATTCTAAATTCTTTCCTCTGCAAAGCTAGAACTCCAAATAAAATGTAACCCACAAGTATTTGTTTCAAGTTTTATTTTTTATTTTATGTGTTATGAGTGCTTTGCCTTGCATGTATTTAAGAGCACCACATGTGTATAGTGCCTGAGAGGGGTAGATGGCAGCTTTGGAACACCTGGAAATAGGAGATACAGCCAGTTGTGCGCTACCATGTGAGTGCTGGGAAACAAACTGGTCCTCTGGAAGAGAAGCAAATGTATTTCTCCTGTTTTGTTTTGTTTTGTTTTTTTTGAGACAGGGTCTCTATGTAGTTCTGGACTTGCTGTTTCTGCCTTCCAAGTGCTGGGATTAAAGGTGTGATCTACCACACCCAGTTTTGCAAGTACTCTCTTAACTTTACCAAGCCTGAAAACTGATCCTTATGAAGCTGTGGCTGTGGTCCCTTGGTAGAGTGCTTGTCTAGAATGCATAAAGCCCTTGGTTTGATTCCCAGTAGAGCAAACACACAAACAAGCCCCCAAACTTTTATCCATAACTTCAGTTGACTATTTAAAAAATACATGCAAATATAATTACTACTTACAGCTTCTACAGCTACTACATTGAGCAAAGCTAGCAGAGGTCACCCAGACGATTATAGTAGCCTAAATGATTCTTCCTGCTGTTTTTTCTTTTTTTTTTTTTTTTAGATTTACTTAATTTTAGCCAGGTGGTGGTAGCACACCCCTTTAATCCCAGCACTTGGGAGGCAGAGGCAGGCAGATCTCTGAGTTCGAGACCAGCCTGGTCTACAAGAGCTAGCTAGTTCTAGGACTGCCTCCAAAGCCACAGAGAAACCTTGTCTCAAAAAAAAAAAAAAAAGATTTACTTATTTTTATTTTATGTGTCTTTTGTCTGCATGCATATATGCATGTATCACATAAATGTCTAGTACTCAAAGAGGCCAGGCAGTGGCGGCACACACTTTTAATCCCAGCACTCAGGAGGCAGAGGCAGACATATCTCTTGATAGCCAGGGCTACAAAGAGAAACCCTGTCTTTGGGGGGTTAGGGACAGTCTAGAAGAGGGCATCAGATCCCCTGGAACTGTAATTATGGACAGTTGTAAGCTGCCATGCTATGCTGGAAACTGAACCAGAATCCTATGGGAGAGGAGCAAATGCTCTTAGCTTGTCCAGTTATACTAGGGTATCTACTCTTTTTTGAGACAGGGTTTCTCTGTAGGTTTGGAGACTGTCCTGGAACTCTCTTTGAGAACCACACTGGCCTTGAACTTACAGAGATCCGCCTGCCTCTGCCTCCTAGTGCTGGGATTAAAGGCGTGTGCCACCACCACCCAGCTAGGGTGTCTACTCTTACACAGCAATTGGCTATCATATGACTTCTAGGAAACTAATTTAGGACCTCTATACAAGCAACAAGTACTCCTAACCACTGAACCATCTCTCCAGCACCATTTAATAGTTAAAAAAAAAAAGTTTTAAAAGTGTAACTTCACTATAAAAAACCTGGACATGGAAATCTTCACAGGACACCTACCTTCTAATACACTATTCATCTTATCTTTATTGTTTACTGTCTTTCTCTCCCAATTAGAATATATTCCAGGAGGGCAAAGACCGTTTTTAATGTTATCTTAAGACTGAAATCCCTACAACAGGTATCTAGGCATATAGCAGGCATTCAGTGTTTACTGGAATAAACATTTACATGTCTAGTATAGTGAGCATACAGGCATGCCTACAATACTTGACTGTGTATCTGAATGAGATGGGAGCCTATGAAAAAATTGGAAAAGAAATAGGACAGATCAAAACCAATAAGAAAACCCTTTTAAGATTCCAGCACTTAGGAGGTAAAGACAGTTTGATCTCTGAGTTTGAGCCCACCCTGGACTACTAAGTTCCAGGACAGCCAGGGCTCCACAGAGAAACCCTGTCTTAAAAAAAAAAAAAAAAAAAAAAAAAGGAACATTCACTTTAAAGAAGTGGAAGTCTTTCTTTCTTTCTTTCTTTCTTTCTTTCTTTCTTTCTTTCTTTCTTTCTTTCTTTCTTTCTTTATGGTTTGTTTGTTTGATTTTTTTCAAGACAGGGTTTCTCTGCAGCTTTGGAGGCTGTCCTGGAGCTTACTCAGTAGACCAGGCTGCCTCGAACTCACAGAGAGATCTGTTTGTCTAAGAGGCGGAAGTCTTATGTAGTCAATCTTTCATTCACTATTTTATTCTACTTCAGTTTGCTTGTTCTAGGCATTGGGCTTATGTATTAGATATAAAACAGTTTTCAGCACAGATACATACATACATACATACATACATCTGTACATACATACATATATATCCAAACAAGTAGACAACTATCAATACTTAAAGCAGTAATTGTTATGAATAAGGGTGTTTGGGTTTGATAAGACAGTTCAGTTAGTAACAAGAAAATCTGAGTTTGATTCCCAACATGTAAGCACACATACAAATAAATAAAAATCTCTTTTTTATCATGGTCAGAGAACCCTTCTCTAGGATGACTTTGTTTTTCGAGACAGGATCTCTCTGCTGCGCCAAATACAGAAGGAATACATGTTCAGAGAAAGGTCTGTGTGTCTGGAAAAATAATAGACAATGGAGAACATGAAACTGAAAAGTTAATGAGGGCTACCCACAACATGGATTATCTAACAGAATGTACAATGGTGACATTTAGCTAGAAACCCTGGGGGAGAGTAACAAATGAAAGCAATAAACATATTTAAGCTTGAGTTGATCCTAAGAGGGAGACTACAGTTTTTCTGAAAAGTTGGTGTCTTTCATTCCCTTACCTATACTGGATAAGTTAGGGTCCCAATGTCACATTCCCACTGGCACTGTCTGTTCCTGACAGCTTTGTGATGGCAGCAGTAGCTGAGGGAAATCCTCAATGAGAGGCTTCTTAATATTTACTAAGTTCCACTAGAATTACTAGTTGCGATTGTCAGTATCTTTTGTGTCTTATTTTTAATCAAATTATCAACCACATTACAAAATTAGGTGACCGTAGATTTTAGTAGAAAACATGCGATACTTGGAGGGAGCAGCAATATCCAAAGTGGAGACATAGGGGGCCAACAGGGGGCTGGAGAGATGGCTCAATGGTTAATAGTACTGGCTGCCCCTCCAGAGGACCCACAAGGCAGCTCACGACTGTAACTCAAGTTCCAAAAGATCTGACACCCTCATGCAATGCACATAAAATAAAATCATTAAAAAAAAGCTCTGAAGCACAGACAGCTGCAGTCTTCCAGCCTCATTATCCAACCTAAGAAATCTTAACTGCTCAAACCTTAACGGCTTGGTTTATGTTACCCAAAGATGGCAGCCAACAGTATCAGACATGAACAGTTTCAGCCTGCTTTATACACCACTGACTAGACAGACATCTTTGCTTCAATCTCCTCAGGAGATTTTTATACTCTGGCACAATTGTCTTTATAATCTTTCAGTTTAAGCAGTTAAAACTGGAAATTCTTATTAATTTAAAGTTTCTAAATACAACTGTAAAATTATTTAATTTTTATTTAAGTATTAAATGAATTACTTAATTCATGAAAATTATATTAAACAAAGCCAGATATAGTAGCCCTGAAATCCTAGATACTTTGGAGGCTGAGACTAGAAGGATTACTAAATCCAGGAGTTGGAGGGCAGCCTAGGCAATAGCAAGACCTAGCCTCTAAAAAAGAAAATGGAAATAATTTTATAAAATAAAAGCTTGCCTAAAACATTTTCCCTGTAATAATTTTTAAAAATACTTACTTTGCTGGGCGTTGGTTATACAGGCCTTTAGTCCCAGCATTCAGGAGGCTGAGGCAGATCTCTGAGTTCAAGGTCAGATTGGTCTAAAGAGTAAGTTCCAGGACAGGCAGGACTGTTACTTAGAGAAACACTGTCTCAAAAAAAGTTTTTTACTTTATATATGTATGTATGTGTATCGCATAATGTGTAGGAGGCTGTGGAGTCAGAAAGGGCATCAAATCCCCTAGACTTGGAATTGTAGAAGGTTTTGAGCTGCCACATGGATGAACCCAGGTTCTTTGCAAAAGCAGTAAATAACCACTAAACCATCTCTCCGGCTCCCATACTGTGTGTGCGTGTGAGTGTGTGCATGTGTTTAAGCCTAGAACTCACAATTCTTTTGCCTCTATCTCCCAAGTTCTGATCCTGGAAAAATTCTTTGAACACTCTTGGAACCACTTGCTCTAGCTATAGCTATCTTTTTCACTTATTAAAAAGTTTAATTTTTTGAAAGGTTGATATATTATTAATGGGATCTCTGATCAAGAAAATCATAAATTACAGATATATTCTTCAAGTTATGAACAAAGCTCTAGGGCCCAGACATGTATAATCGGTGGCCTTGAGTCAAAGCTTAAGAGAATAACTATGTCTACTACACAATATAAAATCCTGTGAACTCATTTAAGATATCCTAAGGATTATTTGTCATTTGGCTGGGGACTGGGTGGTGGTGGTGTAACTTGATTCTAAGGTTCTAAGGTATGAACTCTGTAGACAGCAGTGTCATGTCACAATGCCAGAAGATGGGTCTACCTGTTAGGTGTTACAGGGATGTTGCTGCTTTATGATCCCAGTGTTTATATGTTTTTGTTTTTTGAGATAGGGCTTCTCTGTGTAACTGTCCTGGCTGTCCTGGAACTCACTCTGTAGACCAGGCTGGCTCCGAACTCACTGAAATCAGCCTGCCTCTGAACTCACTGAAATCAGCCTGCCTCTGCCTTCCAAGTGCTGGGATTAAAGATGTGTGGCACCACCACCCAGCATGTCTATACATTCTTAGAGCAATATTCATCCTACTTTGTGTTGGGACGACCTAGCTAAAATTCTAGAAAAACTAACTTTATCTTGGAAGAGGTTAAGAGACAGACTCCACTGTCCACTCCTAACAGGATTTCTGCAAGCATTCAGTAGTTGCCAATATTCTAAATATATTTAATACCAGCAAATCCCAGTAAAGTTAACTGAGGAGTGTATATGTATAAAGTTCTATAAAGTATAAGACTTCAAGTATTTCTACAGTTTTTCAATATTTGTTAATGAAATCTAGTAGTTTAGACTAGGGGTGTAGTTCATGGGTAGAGCAATTACCTGGCATGCATGAAACCCTAGGTTTGGAGCTACCATGAAGAGGAAGATAGATATGTATGTATGTATGTATGTATGTATGTATGTATGTATGTATGTATGTATATATACGTACACACACACACACACACACACACACACACACACACACACACACACACACAAACACACACACAGTGTTCTGCCTGCATGTATGCCTGTAGGCCAGAAGAGGGCACCAGATCTCATTATGGATGGTTGTGAGCCACCATGTGGTTACTGGGAATTGAACTCAGGACCTCTGGAAGACCAGCCAGTGCTGAGCCATCTCCAGCCCAAAATTTTTCTTTCAACTTAACTGATAATAACCTTAGTACTTTTTAGGGATGTTTACATATCAATTGAATATTCTGTTAAAACAAGGACACCATGATTCTGGAGCTCATTAATCTACTGATCTATTTTTTGAGGGTTTCTCTGCATAGCCCTGGCTGTCCTGGAACTCACTCTGTAGACCAGAGTAGACCAGAGTACCTGGAACTCAGAGCTCCTACTGCATGCTAGGATTAAAGGCATTCGCCACCACTGCACAGCTGCTTAAACAAAACAAAACAAAAAACAGGCCCTGGGCAGTGGTGGGACATGCCAGCCAGATTACATAGTCAAACCCTGTTAAAAAGAAGAGAAACAAAACAAAAAACCCACCTTTAAATGTAAATTAATGTAAATGTAAATTTTAACCTGCTATGGTACTACAATTCTGTAATCCTGACTCTTGGGATATAGAGAAGGATCAAGGATATAGAGAAGGTCAAGGCCAGCCTGAGCTATTGTGAGATCTTTTCTTTTTTTTGGTTTTTTGAGACAGGATTTCTTTGTGTAGCTTTGGAGCCTATCCTGGCACTCCCTCTGGAGACCAGGCTGGCCTTGAACTCACCAGAGATCCGCCTGCCTCTGCCTCCTGAGTTCTGGGATTAAAGGCGTATGCCACCAATGCCCGGCTATTGTGAGATCTTGTTTCAAAGAAATGCAAACCAAGTTGGGTTGGGTGGCACACCGCTTTAATCCTAGCACTTGGGAGGCAGAGGCAGGCAGATCTCTGTGAGTTCGAGACCAGCCTGGTCTACACAAGCTAGTTCCAGGACAGACAAAAAAAAAAAAAAAAAAAGGAAACCAAACACAAGCAGTTTTTCTGAGCCTGGTTCAAGTTACTTTACAACTCCATTCCTAAGGAAAAATGAAGAAAATAACAGCACTCCAAAAAAAAAACTACTGAAATTTTGAAGAACACAGTTTAAAATGTTATAAACTAGGGCTGACTGAAGAGATAGCTCAGTGGTTAGAAGCACTAGCAGCTCTTCCAGAGGACACGGGTTCAATAATTCCTAGACCCATGTGATGGCTTAAAACTATTTTAAAATCTCATAAATCTATTGGCCTCATACTAAAGTGTCATATTCTTCTCATTCTTATGTGACTATTATCCTTACTGGATTACAAGACTTATTTATTTAAAGTATAATACAACTCCAATAGAATCTAAAATGCTCTAATTAACAGCAATACCAAGCTAAAGATTTAGCAAAACAAAACTATACATTCAAATTTTAAGGCTGAATCAAATTCATATTTCAGTCAGTTTTCTTCACAGAAATGGACAAAGCTGTATCTAGAACTACTAAGAGATGTGGGTCAATTATAAGTAAAATGTTATTGAACACAAATAGGTGAAGAAATACATTTCAAGGGGCTGGAGAAAAGACTCAGACGAGCACTGGCTGCTCTTCCAGAGGACCCGGGTTCAATTCCCAGTACCCACGTGACAGCTCACAACTGTCTATAACGCCAGTTCCAGGACTTTTTTGTTTTGTTTGTTTTTTGAGAGAGGGTTTCTCTGTGTATCTCTGGCTGTCCTGGAAATCACTCTGTTGTAGACCAGGCTGCTTCGAACTCACAGTGATTCCCCCACCCCCCACCCCCCCACCCGCCTCCCCCCGCTGGGATTAAAGGCTTAAAGGCGTCTGACAACACCACTCTAATAGTTCCAGGATTTTTGACACATTCTCACAGACATACATGCAGGCAAACCACCAATGAATATGTGAAATTAAAAAAAAAATACAGTTCAAATTAACAGTTGTCACACAAATTGGTCCACGTAACAAGAATGTAGAAAATCACAGAAGCAGATATACAACAGTTCAGCAATAAAACAGATTATGGAAAAAATAATCTAGCGAAACATAGGGTAAATGCGTTAGCACATGTCTGGAAAACTGGATTTTATGTTAGAAGAGGGAGAAGAATCACGATTGAATGTATACTTTTAAAACTATGTTAAATATATACACCGAGTCAACTTGTAATAAAGCAGTTATTACATCTTAGATTCCCCTCCTAACGCTATCATAAAAGACTCTGTGAAGCTTAAGTTTCAGGAACATTCTAAAACAGCTATTGTGGACATCAGGTGGTTTCTTTGTGGCTTACTGATGACACAGCTTTCTTGACAGCTCACAACTAATTAGACCCAATTGTCTGCCTAATGGCCCGTTCCAATCCCACCTGAATATCAAGAACTAAAGGGATGTCCAAGCTCCCTAAAAAGGGGATCCCAAAGGACCAAGGGGGCACCAGCGTGGAGGGCTTTGGGGGTCAGCCTGCGACAACCCGACTGCCAGGGCCTGCAAGGCGCGTCTCCTAGCAGGGTTCAGACTTGGGAAAAGGGCCTGGACTGCGCTCCCCATACAGAAGCAGAGGGGTCACATCGGCGTCCCAAACAGACCCAGAGGCACCAAGGAGCCCCGGGCACGACCCCGCGGCCTGAAGAGGCTAGACGTCCGGGTCGGCCCCGCAGCGAAGCAAGCCCGGGGCCGAGCAACATAAAACCGAACTGGTGCCGATCGGAGACGAGTGGGCCCCGAGCAAACCCAGCGGCGCCGAGCGGACCCGAACAGACCCGAGCGGACTTGGCCACAGGGGTAGGCTGTCTGAGCCCAGCCGCACCGCGGGTCCTCCCACCTGGTTCACTCGACGCTAACGAGAACCAAGAAAGACCCAGCAGCACTATCTCGGAGCCTTCTCAGGCCCGCTCCCCAGTCACCTGCCACGAACACCACGAAGACAGCGCCGCTCCTCTTAGCAGACGCGATGGCCGCCGGAATGGCGCCCTGGAACCACAGCATCGCTCCCCTCAGGCCCAGGAGCTCGCTCGGTGTGTCGTCGCCGCGGTCCCACAGCCGGCCCCGCCCTCCTCGTTTTCCGGCCTCGCGGCCCGGGCAACCACCGGCTTTGGCCGACGCCTCGTCTGAGGACCCAGCTCCTCACTGGCTCGTACGCCCGACAGCGGCCCCCCTGGGGACGCGCACCGGAGCGCGCTGGGCAGAAAAAGCACGCCCCCTGTCACGTGACCACGCACGTCGCCAGGGGTCGCGCGCCCCCGTGCCTTGTCTGCTAGGTAAGTCCGCCGGTGCGCGCGCCCGCGACGCCTCCGGTTCCGACTCCAGGAAGGGGAAGGAGGCATCAGGAAGGATGACTAACCGCTACGGCACGTCGGCGTCGCCTGCAGTGAGGCTCCCTGGGAATTGTAGTCTTTCGAGGCTTGCTTATTTCGTTGCTGTGGAACTATAAACCGTGGTTTCGAGGCACGACAAAAGGGACAGTAGTGAGCGCCACAACGCTATGAGAATGAATGAAAGATAGCGAGTTGCTGTCACTCTTTGACTTGTGGAGGCAATCTGTTCCACAAAGAAGTAAAAATAAATAACCTTTACAGGTGGTCACCGGAAGCCTTTAGTTCCTATTGAGTTTGACCCTGTGAAAAAGACAGGATTCAGAGGGTACTAGTGGCGCTGGGCTTTGCTCCCACACTCAAGAGGCCGAGGTGGGTGGATCTCTGAAAGCTAGAGACCAGCCTGCTCTACATCTACATAACAGATATCTGTCCAGGCCAGCCAGGATATGTGGAGAAACCCCCCGAACCAAAAAACAAACTAAGGAAAGAAAAAGACTGGCTAAAGGCACAGCCGTAGTTTATTGTAGTACCATAAACCCTCTTCCCTGAGGGGGGGGTATTGGCAGAATACTGGCTTTCGGGGATATAATGGGCATTGACTAACTGGATCACATTCTAAAACCTCTGGCCACTATGCTATGTAAGCAACTTATTTATTTTTATTCCTGTGAAAACAATCTTGCTGGCCTTGGACAGACATCTGTTATAATACTCATTGTCAACTCAATTGGATTTGGATTCACTTAGGAGATACACTTTGGGCTATATACACTTTGGGTTTTCAGAGTTTAACAGAAGAGGGAAGAGTCTCTCTGAAGGTGGGTGACACCATCCCTACACCCCGGGGGCCCATAATGAGTAGAAAAGGGGAAGGCTACAATGCCTTTTCTGTCATATGGTTAAACAGTGCCAAAAGAAACATTTTTTCTGTGATGTTGTTTTCTGTCAAGTCTTTAATCACAGCCACAAATAACTATCCACCATGTTTCTGCCTGAGCATTATTAGTGCTGAGATTACAGGCCTGTGCTATTTGCCTAGTAAATTGACTTGTTTGTTTGTTTTGATACAGGGTTTCTCTGTGTGTAGCCCTGGCAATCCTAGAATTCACTATGTAGACCAGGCTGGCCTTGAAATCACAGAGATCTACCTGCCTCTGCCTCCCAAGTGCTGGAATTAAAGGCATGTGCAACCACAGCCTGTCCTGTGGCCACTTTTTGAACACTTATTTTCCAGCTGCTTTCTTTACGTTAACACAAAAGAAGAAAACAATGGTTTCATTCCATTGTTATGTGAGAATGTCCTAAAGATATGGCAATTTGTGGTTGGTTGACATTGAAATAAATATTAATCTATATGTAATACCTTCATAACATTTTGTGCTTTTTCTTAAATAAGATCTGAGGATTTATGTGGCTTAACATTGCATAAGTAAGTACATTGTGTTTTATATCAAATTTCCCCTCCTGCATCTGACAGTGTTTAAGAAATTAATGAGGTGATATAAAAATAGTCCATTATGTAACTCCATATGTTATGTTACCTAAAAGTAGCTAATAAATTACAATGCAAAGTTTGTATTTTTCAACCAATTTAAAAAACTGAAACAATGATCTCTATATAGGAAGCCATTCTCTAGAACTAATAATTGATTTTTTTTTTACTTCAATTTCAGATTGGCTTTATTTTTTCTCTCCTCCACCCTTCTCTACATTGCCAGAAATAAAATTCAGGGTCTTATGTGTGCTAGGCAAGCACTCTGCTACAACTCCAGCCCTGTGGACTTCCTAAAATTCAATCTGCAATCAGGTAGGATTTTGAGGTTTTACAATAAAGAAATGATAAATGAGGTAGATTTGTTTAGCTTGGTTTAAACATTCTATGATATATTCATGTATTGAAACACACATGGGAGCCCATTAATATATACAACTTTATGCTTTTATGTATGGTTTCTAAATAACTTAGCCTGGCCGGGCAGTGGTGGTGCATGCCTTTAATCCCAGCACTCAGGAGGCTGAGGCAGGTGGATCTCTGTGAATTCAAGGCCAGCTTGGTCTACCGACCGAGTCCTAGGACAGCCAAGACTGTTACATAGAGAAACCCTGTCTCAGAAAAAAACCAAAAAACTTAGGCTCACAGTGTAACAAAGTGGTAGAGTACTTGCCTAACATGCGAGTTCCATCCCCAGGATGGCATGAACTGGATGGGGTGACACGAAACAAAATCCCAGCTCTTATGAGGCTAAGGCAAGAGGATCAAAAGTTCAAGGTTATTCTGTCTCAAAATGATAAAAGTTCCATGTCTTAACTTGAAATAGCATTTTTTTTTTTTTTTTTGGTCTTTCGAGACAGGGTTTCATTTTATGTCGCTTTGGAGCCTATCCTGGCACTTGCTCTGGAGACCAGGCTGGCCTCGAATTCACAGAGATCCGCCTGCCTCTGCCTACTGAGTGCTGGGATTAAAGGTGTGGGCCACCAACGCCCGGCTTGAAATAGCATTTTTTGTTTTGATTTGTATGCATGGATTTGTAATTGTTTGTTTTTTGAGATAGGGAATATGTAGCCCTGGCTTTCCTGGATGGAGCTCATTGTGTACATCATAGAAATTCTCCTGCCTCTGCCTCCCAAGTGCTGGGATTAAAGACATGCACCATCATGGCAAGCCATACTTAATAATTTGTATGAAAATCATATAAATAGGGGGACATGGGAGGATGAAAGGGAGGGGGAAGTAGTATTGATATGTAAAATAAGACTTTCTAATTTAAATAAAAATTACTATAAAAAAGAAGTAGACACACACAAAAAAAGTAAATAATGTAAAGAAAACTTTTTTTTTTTTTCTTGAGAGAGAAAAGTTGCATAAAGAAAGTTGTCTATATGGAGTAAAATTTACCTGCCTGTAGACCAGGAAGAAAATAACTCGATAACTGTGTAAGGCTTGTGGATGCATATGAAATAAAAATGGAAGAAAAAAATTTGCATTTGTCCTAGCTTCATTCAAAAATCAAGTTTTCTTGTGTAAACTACTGTGAAATCCCTCTTCTGCTTCAAAGGCAGATACAGGTGAGTAATATACAGTTGCATCAGTGGCAAGGTGTAGGGCAGTAACAAGGAGTTAGTCCATAAAGTCTGAAAACAGCCAGCCCTGGTAGTGAATACCTCCATTTGTAGTCGGCATAACCCTGTACAAACTTCCTAACCTCTCTGACAGTTCAGTTGGCCTCACTAGATAATTAAAGCCAAGAGGGAACCTGCCCTGTAGGCTATGTGATTACACAGAAAGCAGCATTGTAAGTGCTTAGCAAGGACTTGGTAATTAAGTGGTAATTAAGTGCTTTAGAGGTGATGGCTATTGTTTCTGAAGGCCTGCCCAAATCATGTTTAAGAAAACTATGCATGTACTTCTCAGAATGCAAAGCCTTTGTTTTGCTAGATCGTTTCTAAATTTAATCACTGGACAAATACTTGTTGAGAAATGCATTACTGGTGTGGAGGAGGTATTAGTAAACAAGAGCCATAGACAATCTGTCTGGAGGATTACATTCCGATGGGTAGCAAAACATTAAGCAATGAATTGGCCAATTACTCTTGTAATTGCCACTGTGATAAATGCTGAGAAAAGGAACTACAGGATATTATTAGTTTACATTAAGTCATTAATTATAGTTTACCAGAAATAGCCTCAAGTGAGACTGAAATAGACCACTGGAAAAGCTAGCTACTTGAAGGAAGTAGTATTTAAATACGAATGAAGTGCTCTGTGGAGAGGCTCCTCATTCAAAGGCACACACACATTTCTCTGCAGAGGACTTCAGTTCAGTTCTGTGAGCACCCACATTAGGTGGCTCACAATAGCCCATAACTCCAGCTTCAGGGGATCTCACCATTTCCTTTGGTTTCTGTGGAAACCTACATACATGTGCACATAACAAATATACATACACATATAATTAAGAAAAATCTTTTTTTCCCCCAAGTTCACTGGAATATTCCAGGTGGGAAATAAATGTTTCAAGCAGAAGTTAAATACAGAAACAATCCTCATTTTTGTGCTTTGAAGGCCCACTCAAATCATTTTGTGTGTACACTTGTGTGAAAGCCAAAGGTATTTCAGTTGTCATTCCCAAGAACCATTCACCTTATTTATTGGGTATAGGGTCCTTTACTGACTTGAAGTGCCAAGCAGACCAGGCTGGCTAACCAGCAAGGCTCAGAGATCTGCCTTTCTCAGCCTCCCCAGGAATGGGCTTACAAATCACTTTTGTTTGTTGTTTTTATTACCACCGCCCCCTCCCCAGACATGGGTTTTACTGCATTTGCAGACTGATTACTCAACATGTTATGTACAGGAGATAATTTTGGATTGTAAAGAGAGAGGACCTTACTCTAGTTTTCTAGGGTGTTACTGTCTGATACCACTTAAAAATTTAATTTTGGTCCTGGGGCCATCGAGATAGCTCATTGGGTAAAGCCTGCCTCCAAGTGAGCACCAGAACACACATGGTAGAGAACCGAGTTTTCCTCTGACTTGCACAGGTTCCCCACCTCAAATATATGTAATTTTCAACAAGTTCTGTGCTGTGAATGTATGGATCTTCTAAGAGAATTCTGTAGTGAAGATGACTTTGAATTCTTGATCCTCTTGCCTTGATCTCCCAAGTGCTGGGATTAGAGGGGTTGCTTGCTTAATGCAGAGCTGTGGATGGAACCCAGAGCTTCATGCTTACTGGGCAAGCTTGGTCTCTACCAACTGAACTACATCTCCGGCGATCCCCAGGATCACTACTACTCTTGAACTGTAGGGCCAATACTAGGCAATAAAAGAGCAACTTGAACACAAGCTCTGAAATACGTTCACGTAGCTATGAGGTGACTTACAGGTGGGTAGCATCATGGTGTGGGTACTCTGTACAAAAAGGGATGCTTACTAGAAATGACAGAGCATGGTGGGACAAGGTTTCATCACAAATGCTTCAGAATGGTACTAACTTAAGATACAAATCCCGCCTGGGCCTTGGTGGCACATGCCTTTAATCCCAGCACTGGGGAGGCAGAGGCAGGCGGATCTCTGTGAGTTCGAGACCACCCTGATGTACAAGAGCTAGTTCTAGGACAGCCTCCAAAGGGACAGAGAAACCCTGTCTTGAAGATACAAACTCCCTTTTAATGAAATTTTCTGTATATTTTTAGAATACAGGTGATTAAAACCATAGGAAGAGAAACCAAATCCAAGTATGTTACACAGTATATGACAAACTGGCCTATATTGTTCTAACCATGACACATGGCTAATTTTATGTCTAGTCTCTATTTTTTTTTTTAAGACAGTCTCATGATGAACTGTATAGCAGAGGAGGATAAACTTAATTCTGGATCTTTGTACCTTTACTCCCAAGTTCTGGGCTAATAGATGTCACTGTCCTGACCAAAGTTTAAGCTTCATTGGGATATAGCTTATTGAAACATTAATGTTCCTTTTTTTTTTTTTTTTACATTTATTTCTTCAGGTGTGTACATACGTATGTGTTAATATGGGGTACATGCCTGCCATGGCATTCACATGGACACTAGAGGATAACTTTCAGAAGTTTGTTTTCTCCTACTGTGTGGTTTCTGAGGTGTGAACTCACTTGTCAGGCATGGTGGCAGGTGACTTTATTTGATGGGGTATCTTTCTGGTCAACGAGTATCATTGTTATTTGAGTCAGTCTTACTATGTAGATTGGGCTGGTACAGAACTTTCAACCATTATGCCTGTCCCCTGAGTGCTGGAATTATAGGTTTGAGTCACTATACCTGGCTTTAACTATTTTGAAGCTCAAGTGAAATGTGTAAACAGAGGTTAGAGGTTTCTATCTGTCCGGTGTTCATCCTTTTACCACATGACCCTGTATTTTCGTCTTCTTGAAGGTGGTCACTCTTAATCGATGGAGGCTTTCTTAGTGACAAAATCTTTTATCCCCATCTTCAGAAGGCATATGACCCCCTCCCCCATTATATAATAGACTTGATCCAAGTCAGACCAGCCACAATTTCAGTTTGGTGGTCCAGGGACTCATGTAGCCCAGGCTGTCTTCAAACCTGCCAAAGATGACCTTTTGATTTTTCTGCGTCCACCTCCCCAGTGCCAAGATTTCATGTGTGTACCATCACACCTGGTTTATGTAGTGTTGGCGATCAAACCTAGGGCTTTCCGAATGCTAGACAAGTATTGTACCAACTGAACTACACCCTCACCTGGAGTACTTACTTCTGTGTGTTTGACTGTGTGTGATAGCATGTCATAGGCTGAGGGCAACTTGTAGGAGTCAGTTGTCTCCTACCACATAGATCCTGGAAATAGAACTCTTGCCTCAACCTTCCAAGCAAGTACTGTGATTATGGACATGCACTACCACACATAGTTTAAGGCTTGTGCTAAACAAATAAATTTGTTAAGCAACAAGAGAATTGAAACTTAACTTAGCTAATTCTTTTGTCTATTTCAATGCTTCCTTTCCTCTTCCCCAAAGAACTACTATGATTATTTTTCTGTTTCTGACTCAGGGTTTCCTTTCCTTTATGCCCTTCTAATATTCCTGTGTCAGGAATAAAACAATCCAAAATGAATTAGTTAGAAATAAATCAGAAACAGTGCACTCTGTTGCAGTGTTTTATGCTGGTGAAGGATGACGGGTTCAATGTGTGAGTGGAAGCCTTAGATTTTCTTTCAGTCTCAGCTCTCAAAGCTTCCAGAATCCTAGACATGGGGCCTTTGAGTAGCTAGATACTGGACCATGGAGACTGCTAGGATGCAAGGGTCAGACCACCTTTACAAAGACCTTCTGGTTGGCCTCTGCTCAGGTCTTACATTGACATTTTTCTACTGCTGATGTGGAGAATAACTTAGCTGCTTTGTTGTAGTAGTGTGGATGTGCTGCCCTGACTTACATCAAGCACACAAGAATGGTGGCTTTTTATTCTGAGGTCTATTTCCACTGCTCACAGGCCACAAGTCCCTCAATGATGGGATCAGGACAACTAACTTTTCTTAGCCTGAATGAGAGTGTAGATCCTATTTCGTTGTCAGCTATGATACTAATTATTTTCTCTTACTGCTTCTGGCACCATGGAAAACACACTGTGGCCACAGGACGACTTTGTGGAGTAGGTTCTCGCCTTCTACCTTTATGGATTCTAGAGATTGAATGCAATAAGTGTTCTTACCCGATGCCACCTTACCAGCCCCTAAAGATGTTTCTTTTTTTTGTTTTGTTTTGTTTTGTTTTTGTTTTTCGAGACAGGGTTTCTCTGTGTAGCTTTGGAGCCTATCCTGGCACTCGCACTGAACTAACAGAGATCCACCTGCCTCTGCCTCCCGAGGGCTGGGATTAAAGGTGTGCGCCACCAACGCCCGGCTTTCTTTTTCTTTTTTCTTTTTTTTTTTTCCTTAAAGATATTTCTAATTAAAAAAAGACAACGTAGGTCTACATTTGTAAACATTTATTCTCTTGAACTGAAAAAGGCTTGCATCAGCACATTGTACAGCCTTGCAAAATTACACAGAAATTGAAAATAAGGTTCCTTGTTCATAAGTGCAATGAATCTTTGATGTCCAGTAATCCGCTGCAAACAATGAAAACAAAATTTAAACCACTTAAGAAGTTTCAGCACTCATCAAGTGCATTTCCTTGGGAGATAAAATACCCACAGAGGAGAATGCAGATGAGTGGCATTTAGTTATTGGAAGGACACTTAAAAAAAAAAGTGGAATAATTTTCCTGCCTAGGATGATTCCTATTTCTTTTTAACCTAAGTGGTTTTACTAAGAGGCATTGAGAACATAATTACCTTACACTTAATGGCCATACTACCTAAATGAAGGAAGGACCCTGTTGGGGAGTTCTGGATTTCCTGGAAAACTTTTCTGTGTTTAGCAATTCAGTGGAGGAGTAATTGTCTATTTGTGGGTCTCCTTAGCACCCTCAGCACCCCCCAGAGGATAGTTTTGACATGGTTTTGACTTGGTTATTCCATTCCTGCATTCTTTTTTTTTCCCCCAAAGTCTGAGTTGGTTCACACTGTGCTGGCCGCAAAAAGAAATACAGGCTGCAACTGGTTATAATCACTTTGAAGAATAATTTGCTGTACAATAGAGCTTTGGATCTGATACAAGAATTCAGAAATATAAAACAAAATAACTATAAAAGTTAGGAGGCATCTGAACAGCATTTCCTTAGAAAAAGCTGCTAACTCTGTATCATTCCTGTGTGGGTTCCTATAGTCACTGGGGTGAAATAGTTATCTCCCCCTCCTTTTACTGGGTCCCTGGCCTTTCTTCCAAAAGCTGTAACATGTGGCCACACATCCCAGGAGTCTTTATATTAATATCCGCTCCACATATCAAGCCAATCAGATGGGAGAGGGCAGGGGGATTATAGAGGGGTCCAAAGGTGGCTGATTTACTGAGAACTTGCCCTTTCCAAAATGTGGAAGTCGTAGTGCTTCTTGCTCATTCTCAGCTTAAACTTGTTCACTGAGTGGATCTGCTTCTTTAGTGCACTCTGTGCAGCTGAAATGGAGGGGAACGTGGCTAAGACAGTGTACGTAGAGGCCAGGTCACTGGGTTTAGAGCGCTCGGGGTTGACAGTGCTATCCCCACTGCCACAGCAGAGAGGATGACGATGAAGCTGGGGCTGAGACTGGGGGTCCCGGAGCCATCGGATCTTGGCGCCAATTTTAAAGAGTTCCCCAAAAAGCTTCTCAGCTTCCATTCGAGTTATTCCATCTGGTAGTTCTGTGATTTCCAAGACCTTGCCAACAACTAGCATAGAAAAGGTGAGAGTTAATTTGCACACCTATCACCAGAGACGATGGAACAAGAATTTTGCTGCCCCAGATGACACAGAAAACAATGTTCTGACATTATATAAACTCACAAAATCTCCTTTTCTCTTTAAAATCATTCCAACTCAACACTAAGTGCTAAGCTACTCATCTCAGTCTTCACTGATTAGGTATAGCACTAAACAGTGGCATTCTCTAGACTAGGTCACTGGGCAAACGCTTTCTGAGCTGCCCACTCCTAATGTGAAGTAAAACAGAACAGCACCTGCCCTCCCCACTTCAGCAGAACTGAAGTATAAAGGCAAAAAGCACTTTACCACAGAAAGATGACAACTTCGCATTGGCAGTTTTCTGCTGCTGAGAATGAGCCCTTTCTCTCCCTGCTCCTTTTAGATACATCTTTTCCCTGTGGCCCTTTTTACTGCTGCTAAAGCTACCTGCCAAGGCCTTACTATGTATACACTCACATCACATCTAACAACCTGAAGGTGCAGATGGAGGAATTTCTAAAATCGAGCCCATTTTAGTGGTGTGGTGGGATGAGTATTGAGACCAACATCTATGGACACACCTGCTTCGCCGGCTCCAAGGTCAGTGGATGCAGCTTTCTTAGCTTGTCTGCGTCCTCGGTTCCCATGCCTGCTGCCAGACTGACCCTAGAAAACCAGGAAGAGTTGCAAACTAAGTTGTGATATTTGAAAATATCACAAACGAACTTTGGGTTAAGTGCTTGAGCAGAAATTACACTAGTCCCAGGCTAGGTCTGCTTTGTAGCTCAACTCACTAGGAACTGCCTGCAGACTGGTTTTTCATAAACAAGGGTGCTGTACCTGTGGCTACCCCCATCTTCTGGTATCAGCAGGGAAGCACCACTCAGCCGAGCAGCTGCCACCTTGTCCCTTGCTCTGTTCTACATTGGGCCAGTGCTAACAAGTATCAGCAGCTTGTTGAGGCATTCCCAGAATTCAGACAGTGCAGATAGCTGGCCCCAGCACTTCTGATATTCTCAGAAACAGTTAGGGTGTTCAGCAACAGAGCCTGTGGAGTAGGAACTGCCTGTCATACCTGTTGGTGTGGAATGTGTCCATGCAGAAGAGTAGGAGGATTGTACTGCAGGGGCTGGCCAAGCAGTGGATACCTGGCATCTCCTGAAAGTCATTAAAAACACTTTTCATGGTTCCCTCTTCTTGGCTGTAATGTACTTACCAGAGTTTGCTAACTGTTCAGAAAGAAGATAAACATAGAAAACATGTTTGGTGGGAAACAGGCATAGATAACAGATGTATTTTAAAAATTTATTTGTGTGTCTGTAAGTGTGTACATGCTTAATAAATTATGGGGTGTGTGGAAGCCAGAGGACAACCTGTGGAAGTTAGTTTTCTCCTTTGGGTACTGGGAATTGAACTTAGGGTCAGTAGAATTGGAAGCAAGTTTATTTAACTGCTGAGCTATCTAACTGAACCAGATGTCCTTTATTTAAAATGACAAAGTTCTTTTACTTCTTCAAAGAGCCAATGCAAGCTTCTGAAAGAACACACACACACCAAGTAAAAGTTGTGTATGTCACAATGGTGAAATTAAGTCAATAATGCTCAAAAACACAGAATACACAGTTGCTAAAAAATTCTGACACAGTTTCAGAGGCTTAGTCCATTATCATCATGGTGACACTCATGGTGCTGGAGCAATAGCTGAGAGCTATACCCACCCTGATGGGGGAGGGGAGGAAAGGGGAGGGGAGGAGAGAGAGGAAAGAGAGAGGAAGGAGAGAGAGGGAAGAGAAGGAGAGAGAGAGAAGAGAGAGAGATTGAGCAAGCATGAGGATCTGGGTCTAATATGGACTTTTGAAATCTCAAAGCCCATCCCCAGGGAGAAACTTCCTCTAACAAAACCACACCTCCTAATACTTCAAATCCTATCAAAGAGTTCCACTTCATGGTGACCAGTATTATATATGTGCTTCAGGGGCCCTCTGGTACTGTCATTTCTCTGTGTAATACTGGTTATCCTAGAACAGAACTCACTTTATAGGCCAAGTTGGCATCAAACTCAAGAGATCTACCTGTCTCTGCCTCCTGAGTGCTCGGATTAAAGGTGTGCGTCATCACTCCTTGGGCATGGACCATCTCTCCAGCCCCTCAGTTTATTTATTTATTTATTTATTTATTTATTTATTTATTTATTTCTGAGACAGGGTTTCTCTGTATAACAGCTCTGGTTGTCCTGGAACTTCCTCTGTAAACCAGGCTAGCCTCAAACTCACAGATATCCTCCTGCCTCTGCCTCCCAAGTCCTGGGATTAAAGGTGTGCACCACCAAAGCCTGGCTGAATGTTTCCCCATTTAACAATTCCTTTTTAATAAAAAAATTAAGGGCAAATGTGTTTGAATCTGTGTATGAGGGCACGCCTGCAGAGGCCAGAAATGGGGGTTAGACACCTTGAAACTGGATGGGTGTCTGTGAGCCACCTAATGTGGGTGCTAGGAAATGATCTCAGGTCTTCTGTAAGAGAAGTTAAATACATGAGCCTTCTCTCCAGCCCTGTAAGTGATTCTTTAAAATATGACTCTGGGAACTACAGCATAGATGGCTCGGTGGTTAAAAGCACTTACTGCTATTATAGAGTTCCTGAGTTTCATTACCATTGACTTGTCAGGCAGTTCAAAACCATCTGTAACTCCAGGGACTCTGACACCTTTGGTTTCTATGTGTATCTGCACTCACAAGCACAGACTCATGTGCAAACACATACTCCTATACATCATTTAAAATAAAAACCATTTTTTAAAAGATTTATTCATTATGAAGGCCAGTAGAGGGCACCAGATCTCATTGCAGATGGTTGCTGGAAATTGAACTCAGGACCTCTCGAAGAGTAAGCAGTGCTCTTAACCACTGAGCTATCTCTCCAGCCCCAAAAGCAATTTTTAAAGCATGGCTCTAAAATGGAAGAAGTGTCCGAGTAGGGGCACATTAAACTTTATATAAATGCTTACTGAATCAATTTCTTACTAAACAAAGTATAAATATAGAACAATTATAAAACATAAGCATTTTAGCACCAAGTCTGATAACATGAGTGTGATTCCTGGAACTAACATGGTACAAGGAGAGAACCAACTCCTGCAAGGTGTCCTCTGATTTTCACATACATGCACACAGTCATGCAAAATAAACAAATATATGCAATTATACAGAGAAGAGTGACAGGTGCCATCAGGATGGTTTACAGTTTCCTGAAGCTGTGACCAGTTTCACGAATACTTACCCTGCCCAGGAACAAACGGTCTAGCAAACTGGGACATGATGGAAAGTGGTGGTCCCGAAGGACGGATGGTCTTTAGGGTGGACAGCTGAGCTGGAGCCGGTGACTGCACTGGTGAAATGATAGGGCTGCTAAGTTGAGGGCTGTGCTGTAATCACAGTAAGAGGAAATTAGGTCATACTTGGGGCAGGCTGTTGAGAAATTTGTTTAGACAAAATTTTTTATTCATTGAATTATAAATTGGTATCTGTCCAAAAACAAAAATTATTATAAACTGCACCTTCAAATACTTGCAACAGATTATTCCTATGCATTCACATTTATACATTATTATTACAAAAATGAGAACAGACTACTATATTGTTGAAACCTGCTCTGTAACTTGGCAATAATGCTGCTGCTTTTGCAATTAGAATATAGACCTACTCATTCTTTTCTAAATTAAATGTTTACAAAATTTCATTTAAAAATAATTTCATCCTTGGAAAATAGTCACACTATAATACAAAGGATTCTTAATTTTCCTAAATGGTGCTAATGTTTTCTTTACTTTTTGGCAGTATTACTGTATAGCCCTGGCTTGCCTCAAATTCATTATGTACACCAGGCTAGCCTCAAACTCACTGATGATCTTCCCAACTCTTCCTCCTGTGTGCTGGGTTTCAGGCATGCACTGTCATATCCAGGTTACATCTTCTTTATATTCATTTGCCTTTTCTCTTGCAACTATGACTTTGTGATATGAGAGCCTTCTGATACTTATGCCATTATACTAACATTATGTAAGCATTGAAGTGTACTTTCAAGATTACTGCAGTGGTGCTAGGTGACAGGAATATTTGAGCTCCATTATAATCTATTATTTTAGGGAATAATACCTAGGACATTAAGCATGCTGGGCTAGGCTTCTATCGGCCACATCCACAGTTGACTATTATACTCCTGGCCAATGTTGTACACAATTAACTTAAATGATGATGTGGCACACAACATATGTATGTTATCTTTTTATTTTTTATCTGAAAATAATCTGAGCAGCTCATGACACTCCTTTAGGAGAAATCAGTGTCTATTCTCTAAAACTAATGACACTTTTTACTTTATTATTTTATGTATATGGCTATTTTATCTGCATGTATGTATAGTATTATATGCATGCTTGGTGCCAATGGAGGTAAAAAGGGGGCATTGGATCCCTTAATACTGGAGTTACAGACAGTTGTGAGATGCCATATGCATGTTGGGAATGGAACCCAGGTTCTTTGGAAGAGCAGCCAGTAAGTACCCTTAACTGATTACCCATCTCTCCAGTTCCCAACATTTTCTTATAAAACCATAGGACATTAATAATATAATACTATGATCTAAACTACAGAGCTCTTTCAAATTTTGACAAATGTCCTTTCTAATAACAGAGGCAGTAACATCCCCTATATTTCTGGAATTCAGACTAGAACCAAAACTGTCTTGAGCTGGAGCTACTGTGGTACCTCACTCAGTACTCTCTGATCTGGTACAAATTCTCTTTCAGAACTCTGATGTCTGTGAAGACTCATTTCTAAAGATATTTTGAAGATAAGTTATTTTGACTTCTGTTTTCCTTCACTGAGATAGAAGCTCAAGACCAGGTTGGCCTTGAACTCACGATTATCCTGCTTCAGCATCTTAATGACTCAAATTACAAGTATGTATCATCACTGTGCTTGGGTTGCTATAACATTTTTTTAAAGATTTTATTTATTTATTATATATACAACATTCTGCTTCTATGTATATCTGCACACCAGAAGAGGGCACCAGGTCTCATAACGGATGGTTTGTGAGCCACCATGTGGTTGCTGGGAATTGAACTCAGGACCTCTAGAAGAGCAGTCAGTGCTCTTAACCACTGAGCCATCTCTCCAGCCCCTAAAAGCAGATTTTTTTTTTGTTTTTGTTTTTTTTTTTTTTGAGACAGGGTTTCTCTTTGTAGCTTTGTAGCCTATCCTGGCACTCGCTCTGGAGACCTTGAACTAATAGAGATCTGCCTGCCTCTGCCTCCTGAGTGCTGGGATTAAAGGTGTGTGCCACAACGTCCGGCAGCCAAAAGCGGATTTTTGAACTAGACTTTGTACCTTGTGTGCTTTAGAAAGTGTTACCAATTGGCATTTTAAAAAGAGTTGTACTAAGTTATACAACTCAGAAACTCCAAGAGAGCTTATAACTAGGTGTTTCCTAATATTTTAAATTATGTCTCATTGAATTTTCCCAATTTGAAATATGAAGTACTTTAAGATCAGGGTGGGGGCTGGAGAGATGACTTGGTGGTTAAGAGCACTAGTTGCTCTTCAAGAAGACCCAGGTTCAATTCCTAGCAACCACATGGCAGCTTACAACTGCCTATAACTCCAGTCTGTAATTCCTCACACAAACAGACATGCAGGCAAAACTCCAATGCCCATAAAATAAAAAGAAATCTAAATAAACAAACAAACAAACAAATAAAGGGCCAGGCAGTGGTGGCTCAAGCCTTTAATCCCAGCATCTGGGAGGCAGAAGCAGGAGGATCTCTGTAAATTTGAGACCAGCCTGGTCTACAAGATCTAGTTCCAGGACAGGCTCCAAAGTTACACAAAGAAACCCTGTCTCGAAAAACCAAAAAAGATCAGGGTGAAACTCAGTGCTAGACTACTTGCCCAACATGCATGAGGTTCTGAGCTCACTCCTCAGCACTCCCCAACCCCACACCTACCCCCCACCCAGACAAACAAGACTGACAAGAAACACACACATGCAAGCTCGCACATGCACACACAGCAAACCCTCAAATCAAATAAACATAGTTTCATTGTTTAATGGTCACTGGCCATTTATAGTTAGCAAATCTATACATAAATTGTCTGTGTTAGTAGTTAGTCACCTATTACAACTGAACTTGTAGTCATAGTAGGTATGTTTTCAAGGTAAAACAGAGATATGTTTTAGATAGACAGGTCATCTTCAAACACTTCAGAGATGGCACTTCAATTGTTTTAATAACATAGGTTCTTTTTTATGACAATGAGACATGTCTGCTCCTGGCAGCACCAATCTACTTAAAAGATGATGGTGGGCACTGAAGAAACTCCACATGGAGTTCATTTTCCTTGTGGAAAAAGTAAGCCACTGTGCAAGAAGATGCTCTTGCAGACTGCTGACAAGTATGCTGTCCAAACTGGACAAACAGGACACATAAGTGACTGCTGAACTTTGGAAAGACAAGGTAGGACAGCCCTTCAGAATATCCTGCTTCACAGAATAGTCTATTAGATATGCTAGGCCTGTAGGCCAAACATGGATGCCTCAATGTTGCAGATGAACTTGGGGTGACTGTCCAGGTAGCCAGCTGTTTCTGTTGTTTCTCACACTTTTTGGAAGTTGCTTGTTTGTATTTCCTGCTTACTCAGGTAATATTATTTCTTTCTTAGGTCTTAAATGGAGCTGAAGACTTCATAGTTATCCTTGTTATCAGATTCAGAAAAGAAATTCACTAAAGAAATGTAAAGTGTATAAGGTTGAGAGACATAAAAGGCTTATTTGGGTTGGAATTGCAAGTTAGGATAGAAAGTGAATTAGGAACACTTTGAATTCACCAAAATAGGATAGTAATGGAGTATTTTCCAAATCCAAATAAACTAGCATTGTTGATGTATTTATGGCCTGTATATATTATATATAGTTATTGTACTTGCTGTATATAATTTTTCTTATATTAGTTATAACCTTTTACAATTTTAGACAAAAATGGGGAAATGTGATTATTTTGTTTGTGCTCTGTTAAAATAAAGCTTGTCTGAAGCTCAGAGGGTAGCCACTAGTTAACCATAGAGGCCAGGCAGTGGTGGCACACACCTTTAATCCCACCACTTGGTGTGTGGATTTTAATTCTACCACTGGTGTAGGGATATATTATTTATGATTTATTAAAGCTTGCCTGAGGATTCAGAAAGCAAAGTCAGCCACAAACTGTAGAAGCCAGGCGGTGGTGGTACACACCTTTAATTCCACCACTTCGGAGGTAGAGGTAGATGGATCTCTGTTAGTTCAAGGCCACACTGAGCTACAAGAAATACATCCAGTCCTAAAGAGAAACAGCTTACACAAAGATGATCTCAGCACTTGGGATCACAAAACTTTAATCCCAGAACTCAGAAGAGGTATTTAAGACAGAAGAAACAGGGTCTCAGAGCTGGTATTCATTCTCCAGCGACATTGAAGACAGGAAAGCACTGAAGTCTCAGGATTGTCTAGCCACACTGAAGAGAGCATAACAGTCTGGGATTGCCTTTCAGTAGAGGTGAGAGCTAGTGGCCTGTTACTTTGCTTTTCTGATCTTCAGTTTGAAGCTTGAACCCCAGTATCTGTAACTGGGTCTTTTATTTATCATGTTATAACTTGGGATCTCTTGCCTTTGATCTCAGTACTTAGGATGC
The DNA here is from genome assembly GCF_003668045.3 of Cricetulus griseus. Taxonomy (NCBI): domain Eukaryota; kingdom Metazoa; phylum Chordata; class Mammalia; order Rodentia; family Cricetidae; genus Cricetulus; species Cricetulus griseus. The sequence continues at coordinate 60,588,993 of NC_048598.1, forward strand.
ACATGGTTTTAATACCAGCACTAGGGAGGTAGAGACAGAAAGTGATATGGCTGGGCAGAGAGAAATGTAACGTGGAAGGAGAAAGGAGATCAGCTTTTTCTGTCTGAGGATTTTTTAGGCATAAGAACTTCAGTGACTGGCTCCTTTACTTCTCTGATCTTTCAGCTTTCAACCCCTAATATCTGACTCTGGGTTTTTGTAAGTAACACCAATTAGATTCTCAATACAATTATAGGAGAGAAATACCAAGTTACATATAAAGGTAGGCCTATTAGAACTTTTGGGAAGGATTAGGAGACAGGTGTGCCCTTGCTGGAGGAGGTGAATCACCCCAGGCAGCCTTTGATGTTTCAAAAGCCCATTCCCAGTTAGTTCTCTCTCTGCCTTGTAATTGTGAATGTAAGCACTAAGACACTGCTCCAGCACAGTGCCTGCCTGCCTTCATCATCCCTGCCATAATGATCATGGACTCTAACCCTCTGGAACACTGAGCCCCAATAAATGATTTACTTATAAGTTGCCTTGGTCATGGTGTATCTTCATAGCAATAGAAAAGTAACAAAGACACCTGGTGCTTGATGTTTTTTATTTGCCAAACGTGCAATTCTGCTTCAGCTTTCTAAATGCTGCAAATATAAAGACATGAACTAGCATGCCTAGCTCTCTTGACATTTTTTAGGTCAAATTTATTTTGAATTTAAATAGTTGGCAAATAAAAGTAAGGTATAAGGGGGCTGGAGAGATGACTCAGAGGTTAAGAGCACTGGTGCCCTCTTCTAGTGGAAGCAGAATGTTGTATGCAAAATAAAAAAGTAAGGTATAAGGATAATGAGTTTGCGGCCAGCCTAGGCTACAGAATACCTTATTTTAAAAGTCAGAAAATAATATTGGAATACTGATATTAATGCCTGGATGTAAGGACTGTTCAAATGTCCCTATTAATCTAAGAAGGATTTCAAATACACTGTTGTCATCATATGTGATGAAAGGGTTGTTTCTACATAATAAACCAAACCATATGTAGTGGCTTATAGCTTTAATCTCAGGGAGGCAGAGGCAAGTAAAACAATGTGATCCCAACCACAGTACTACATACACATCAAGACTCTGACTCAAAAACAACAAACTGATAACAAAATGTCTTACCTGGACAATATTATCTATGTTGCTAAATTCCATACACTTCTGCCCTCGCTGATGGTCACAGTAATATTTGTTTTGTTTCCACTGTGGGGGTGAGTGTGCCCGAGATTGTGAATTGTTTGGTAGATTGAGCTGCATCATCACCATTCCTCCACCAGGTGGCTGCTGTGGCATAGCTGGAAATCGGGATAATTAGTAAACTGAAATCAGTGTGTTTTAAGCAACTAATGGTGATTTTGGAATACTAAGAAAACAACATTAATTTCACATTTCTGAATTAGGTCTTATACCAATGTATACGAGCCAGATATAAGCTCTAGTGCAGCCTGCTACATATAAGTGGTGTGTGTTTAAAAAGGCACTAAAAGAAAACCTGGAATCCCAGCACTCAAAACACTGAGGTCAAAGAATCATGCCTGTGCTAGCCTGGTATTTCAAATAAACAAAAAACTTAAACCTTCAAGAAAACAAAAACAAGCAAACAAAAGCTTCAAAAAAACCAAAAAGACAAAAAACAAGAAGCTGGAATTCTTTAGACTTCAACATATGGAAGGACCTAGTAGAGAACAGCACAAAATATATACTTTATAAATGTTCCTAATGTGTAAAATAGATGTTTTCCAAATAAAGACAAACTTTATGAGTATTTTACCAAAAATAAGGGGAAGGCCAGTCATGGTGGTGCATACCTTTAATCCCAAGAGGCATGCAGATCTCTGTGAGTTTGAGGCAAGCATGGTTGACATAGAGTTCCAGGACAGCTAGGGCTACATTGAGAGACCATGTCTCAAAACAAAACAAAACAAAACAAAACAAACCAAAAAACCTAAACCCAAATTCAACCAACAAGAAAACAGAAACAAAAATAAGAAGAAAAGTTATATTTGTACAGGGTGAACTAGCAGAGAAAATATGGTCCAAGGGGGTCACAGAGCCCAATTTTAGTACTTTGAAAAATTCTATCTCAGAAAATTACTTCACATTTTTTAGTCTGCTTTCTCACTTGAAAAAGGAGGCTAGGTAGGACTAATATGGTTGATTTTATATAGAGTTGCAATATATATATTATATATGCACTTTGCTAAGGGCTGGCAATATTCCTCAGTGGGTAAAGGTGCCTGCCACCAAGTTGGATGACCTGATCTCTAGGACCTACATGGGGAGGGAACACCTCCTAAAAGCTGTTCCCTGACTTTCACATATGCACCATAGAATGAGACAGACACCCCTAATACTTTGCTAATTGTGCAGTACAGATAATTAAGGGTACCTTCTTATTTTTCTTGCATACATAGTACTGCTACAGCATTTAAAAATATATTTATTGCTGGGTGGTGTTGCTGAATGCCTTTAATCACAGCACTAGGGAGGAGAGATAGGCAGATCTCTGTGAGTTCGAAGTCAGCCTAGTCTACAGTGTGAGTTTCAGGACAGGCTCCAAAGCTACAGAGAAACCCTGTCTCGAAATAAATAAATATATCTATTTTGTGTATGTGTGTATGCACGCACACACAGGGGCACATGGATGGAAATTGGACAACTTCCATCTTGTTGAAGCAGGTACGGTCTCTAGCTGTGCTGTATGCTTCATGGCCTTTGAGCGTTGCAGTGATTCTGCCTGCCTTTCATCTATCATAGAAGTACTATGGGACTGGAGACATGGTTCAGTAGTTAAGAGCTCTGGCTGCTCTTCTATAAGTTCTCAGTTCAATTCCCAGCAACCACATGATCGATCACAATCATCTGTAATGAGATGTAGTGCCCTCTTCTGGCATGCAGACATACATGTGGGCAGAACACTATACATAATAAATAAATCTTTAAAAAAAAAAAAAAGTACTAAGATTACATGTGTGCCACTACACTCAGCTTTCCTTTTTGGGGGTGGGGGATGTGTACATGGCAGGGGTGATGGTAGTTCATTCAGACAAGATCTCATTTTAAAGACCTTCCTGGCCTTGAATTCAGAGATCTGCCTGCCTCTGTTTCCTGGATGCTGCATTAAAAGTATTTACTACCACACTTTTATTTATTTATTTATTTTTATCGTATGTTCCACAGATCAATTCTGGATTGTCAAGCTTAGGTGACTAATGCCTTTAACCACTGAGTCATATCCAAGGTCCCATTTTTAGAGGTCAGTATGTACTTTACCTGGTATCAAGAACATTAAGCTGGGGGCTGGAGAGATGGCTCAGAGGTTAAGAGCACCAGCTGTTCTTCCAGAGGTCCTGAGTTCAATTCCCAGCAACCAACCACATGGTGGCTCACAACCATCCACTATGAGATCCGGTGCCCTCTTCTGGTGTGCAGATATACACCAGAATAAGCAGAATGTTGTATACATAATAAATAAATAAAATCTTAAAAAAAAAGAACATTAAGCTGTGTGAGATAGGGCCTGTGCTCTTGTCTTCAGGACCTTAGTTGGCACTACAGTAATTCTAATGGTGGTTCCAATTCCCTACATATAAAATCAACTTGACTGGGCAGACTGTCTCAAGGTTTCCTAAGCCTCTACTGAAAGTAGCCCAGGCTAGATACAGCCTCAGCTAGTCCTTTACTGACATCTCTTATTGTTTATCTATCAACGAGTCACCACAGGAAAATACAGTGTAATGCTAAAGATTTGTATAAGATCTTATAGAAGCAGAGGACAGCATTAACGCTTTCTAAGATCTGGAGAAACATTTGAACAAAGAGAGGATCTAGGGAACAGGCAAACTTAGGAGAAGGAAAAACAGTAAAACAAGTTCTTCTGGAGTGAAACAGTGTAATTCTCAGCACCAAGGAGGCTGAGACAAGAGAGGAGCCGTGAATTTGAGACCAGCCTGAGGCCAGAGTAAGTTATAGGCTAGTTTTGCTTCAAAGACAGACCCAGTTTCAAAAGGGGGTAAAAAGAAAATTATAGGGGCAAGAGAGATGGCTCAGTGGTTAAGAGCACTGACTGTTCTTCCAAAGGATCCGGGTTCAACTCCCAGCACAATATGAGACCTCACAATGTCTGTAACTCCACTATCTAACAACTCCACAAAGATACATGCAGGTAAAACATAAATGCACATAAAAACAAATAAATTAGGGCTGGAGAGATGGCTCAGAGGTTAAGAGCACTGGCTGTTCTTCCAGAGGTCCTGAGTTCAATTCCCAGCAACCACATGGTGGCTCACAACCATCTGTAATGAGATCTGGTTCCTTCTTCTGGTGTGCAGGCATACATGTAGGCAGAACACTGTATACATAATCAATAAGTAAAATTAAATAAATAAATAAATAAATAACTCACAGAGACCCACCTGCCTCTGCCTCCCGAGTGCTGGGACTAAAGGAGTGCACCACCACTGCTTGGCCTTTCTTTTTTTTTCTTTTTTTTCTTTTGAGATTTATTTTTATGTTTTATATATATGGTGTTTTGTCTGTGTGGATGTATATATGTGCAGCATGTATATGCAGTGTCTGAGGACTCCACAAGAAAATAGATCCCTTAGAACTGGAGTTACAGCCGATCTTAGCCATCATATGGGTGCTAGGAACTGAACAAGGGTCTGTTGGAAGAGCAGACTGATTAGACATAGCTCCAGCCCATATTTGTTTTTTTTTATTCAAGAGAATGGCATGAAGAAATTTCTACTACAGAACAATGCTTTTGTAACTATGTGTGTGTGTTGGGAAATAGACAAAATAGTGACTTTGTGTGACAGGGAGGCAGCCTCTGCACTATTCACGAGATGGAGGCTGTACTAAGAGGAGGAAATACTGAGGCTGACATGCTTTTGAACTTCTGGGTAGATATGCCCACAATTTGCTACATGATTTTGTTTCAGTAGGAGCAAGAGTTACCAGGTGTTAATAAAAGGTAGTACTGAGGCCTTAGGCTGATCTGATTACCCAGAAAAATCTAGAGAATTATCAAGAGGGTTTAGGAAAGGATCCCCAAGACTAGCAAGCTCACAAAGGTGGGAGAATGAAGGCAGAAGAATGAGCCTAGTATTAGAAAAAGCAGGCTTGAGCTGCACATGCCAACCTGACTCACCACAGTACATGTGAGTACAGGTCAGCATTCTGCCAGCTGAGAACCATGACCTCTGTGACAGCTGTCTAGGCATACCTGCACATTGATGGCCTTGGAGCTGTTGAGAACTGCATGGTGATGTGGTTCGAGGAAACTGTACTTGTTCTGACCCTGGATGTTGTAAGTAACCGACTGCAGAGCTATAAAGTAAAACAACAAAGAAGACAATAAAATGAAATGCAGATGACTAAAGAGTTCCTCCAAATTTATGTAAATGGATATATTTTCTTCAAAGTGGCAGGCAGGAGTCAAACTTCATTTAGCTCTTCTCTGAACTGTGATCATTCAGTAAAAACCACTTTACATTCAAAGCACTGACCAAGACACTGAAAACCAATCTCATAATCGTATCACTGAAAATTTTATAATCATTCTAACATTTCTGTGGTAGTATTCAAATAGTAATTTAAAAAAGAAGTCACACTGGACAGTGATGGTGCATGCCTTTAATCCCAGTACTCAGTAGGCAAAAGCAGATGGATCTCTGTGAGTTCAGGACCAGCCTGGTTTACAGACTGAGATCTAAGTCAGGGCTACACAGTGAAACCCAGTCTGGAAATAAAAACAAAAACACCTAAAACAACAAAAAAAGAAGGCCCTTTTTCTTTTTCTTTCAAGACAGGGTTTCTCTGTAGCTTTGGAGCCTGTCAGGTTGGCCTCCAACTCACAGAGATCCACCTGTCTCTGCCTCCCGAATGCTGGGATTAAAGGAATGGGCCACCACCGCTAAGGTCAGAAGTCGCTAATTTATAATATAAAAAGTAGTGTAATTGGTACTGGAGAGATGGCTCAGTGATTAAGAGTACTGGCTGCTCTTCCAGAGGTCCTGAGTTCAATTCCAAGCAACCACATGGTGGCTCACAACCATCTGTAATGAGATATGGTGCCCTCTTCTGGTGGTCAGGCACCCATGCAGGCAGAACCATATATATATATATAATTAAATACATAACAAAACTAAATAAGGAAAAATAAATAAGGAAATATAAATAAGGAAAAATAAAAAAGGAAAAATGTAGGAAAGATAAAGGCAATAAAACACTCTGACATATTTTAACATTAAAACAGGAAGAAATAGCAGGGTGTTGGTGGTGCACGCCTTTAATCCCAGCACTTGGGAGGCAAAGGCAGGAGGATCTCTGTGAGTTCGAGACCAGCCTGGTCTACAAGAGCTAGTTCCAGGACAGCCTCCAAAGCTACAGAGAAACACTGTCTCAAAACAAACAAACAAACAAACAAACAAACAAAATAAAACAAAAACAGGAAGAAATAGAAGGTAATTAGACAAACAAAAACTTGTTAAGATATTTTTGAATAGCATTTAGAGTGAAACTAATATGGATTTACTATAAATCTTCAAAGCTTCTTTTATTAAATTCTTTCAGGATGATTTGAAGTTATAGAATAATAATGAACTATCAAATAGTCAGGACTCATATATATATATATATATATTTATTCATTTTATATACCAAACACAGTTGTCCCTGCTTCCCAGTAGTCAGGAATCTTTATAATAACCTGACCAGTCTCTATTTAGTCATCTCCCTATTGAAAAAGTTCAATACGTATCACTTAGAAACACAAGAATTTCTTGGAACCGTCTCATGTAATTGTACTAAAAAAACACTACTTTGAACTTGACTACCCAATGAATTATAAACTACAAAGACACATGCTAGAAGACACCATAGATATGACCAGTCAAATCCAGAGACAGGAAACTCTCAAGACATACACAGAACTTACAAAACATGTATGAGGTGCACTTTACTTATGTAAGGAATTGTAAGAACAAAACAAAGGAAATGGCATTTACATGCAACTAAACAATCTTTAGGGTTAAATATATTGAAATGTTCATGAATAAAATGATACCTGGAATGTACAGGAGGATGAGTTGGAGAGTTGGCTCAGTGGTAAGAGGCACTCGATGATGCTCTTGCAAAGGACCTAGGTTTGGGACAGCTCACAACTGTCCCAAAACTCCAGTTACAGAGGACCCAATACCCTTTTCTGACCCCCCAGTATATCGGTCATGCATGTGGTGCCTATATATATATATGCAAACACGCATACACATAAAATAATAAATCTTAAAAAACCTCAAATATTACAGGAGTGGGTAGAAGCAGAAGCTTAGATAAAAATACAATAGTCACTGTAAGTGTTAAATGTGAACACACAGAGATTCTATATAAATTTGTTTACATTTACATGGTAAGAAATGCCCAAAGGGGGGAAAAAAAAAAAAAAAAAAAAAGAAATGCCCAAAGGTTGGAGGTATTAACAGTATGCTGTATTTTTAAAGCTTTGTGTTTGATTCCTAGCAATATACACACACATTCATATGCAATTCAGGCTGATGATTCCTTAATATCAATAATTAGCTTTGCTGATTAAGTGGTAGTAAGCCAGTAGTTCAAATAAATTAAAAGAGAAAAGAATTAAAGAGTGTTTAATAAAGTGATCTGAGGGCCTGGAAAAATGGCTTAGAGGTTCACAGTGTTGTTTGTGCCCCTCCACACTAATTTTGCTGTTAATTATGCCCAGAACATAGTACATGAAATCAGTGACCTACAGAAATAATACAGCTTAAGCAACAGTCTGGAGGATTGATTTTTCAGGCTTCCTTGGCCCACAGAGCGCCTCTCACCTGATCTTGCCCACATGCTCTGTCCCTTGATCTCCACACATGTGCTGTGGCACTTGTGTGCCCACTGTCCTTCCACATGTAGTAAGTAAACGTGTGCCCACACCCCTCCCTCAATGTATAAGCAAAATAAACAAAAAGTTGTAATTATTAAAGAAATGAGATAATATAAAAAGGCAATAATTTAGTAGTGAAAAGAACATTTTTCTTTTTACTTTATTCATTCAATTAAAATCTTTGTTACTTATTCTGCTGTTGCCACTAGAAGTAAGTTAAAGAACATACTAGCTTGCCCATAAGAAAAAAAAATTGTGGCAAAAACATTTAACATGAAACCCACCTTAACATTTATTTTCTTTTCCTTATTATTTATTTATATTTGAGACAGGGTTTCACTCTGCAGCCCAGGCTGGCCTACAAATATGTAGACCAGGCTAGCTTGTCAGAAATTTATCTGCCCCTGCTTCCCCAGTGCTGGGATTAAAGGTGTGAGCTACCATATCTGGCATCTTCTGGATCTCACTATGTAGCACTAGCTGGTGTGGAACTCACTCTTGCCTCCAGGATAAAATCGTGTGTGCACACTTTCTTTTTGCAGTATCCTGAACAAGCTTAGTATATGAGTTTTTTTCTTTTTCTTCTTTTTTGGTTTTTCAAGGCAGGGTTTCTCTGTGTAGCTTTGGAGCCTATCCTGGCATTGGCTCTGTAGAACAGGCTGACCTTGAACTCACAGAGATCTACCTGCCGCTGGTGGGATAAAAGGTGTACGCCACCACCGCCCCACCCTAGTACATGAATTTTATCCCCAATTCTAACATTAAAATATTTTTTGAGATTTATGTAATCTTTTGTGTATTGATTATTTGCCTGAATTATGTATATGCACTATGTGTGTGCCTGGTGCCTGGGGAAGGCAGAAGAGGGCTTTAGATTCCCTGGAACTGGGAGTGATAGACGGTTGTGAACCACAGTATGGGTTCTGGCAAACCATCCCAGATCCTCCACAAGAGCAATGAGTGCCCCTAACTACTGGGCCATCTATGTTACCCCAATGCCAACATTATAAAGTACAATATACAGTATACTATTATTAATAGGCACAATGTTATACAGACCTCAAGACTATCTGGCATAGCATAGGATTTATGCCTTACCACTTTTTATTCCTTTCTAGGCTAAGTGTTAGGAATTTTTAATTGATGGTTCCAATATGTCTGAAATATTATGATCTATATTCATTTGCAGCAGAAATAATATTTTCTGTAAAGAATGCTATCATGTTTCAAAAACTGCTTTTAATCACAAATTGAAAGGGTTAAAAATCGCTGGGCAATGGTTGCATAAAACTTTAATCCCAGCATTCAGGAGGCAGAGGCAGGTGGATCTCTTTGAGTTTGAGACTAGCCTGGTCTATAAGAGCTAGCTCAAGGACAGCCTCCAAAGCCACAGAGAAACCCTGCTTGAAAAAAACAAAAACAAAAACAAACAAACAACAATAACAAAGAAACAAACCAAACCAAAAACAACAACAACAACAACAAAAAAACAAAAAACCAAACCCCAACACAATGAGCTCCCTTAGCTTGCAAGCTGCCAGCAGACTGTGCCTCTGCCTCAACAGGAAACTATTAAAGTTCCTGTGGGATCAAGTAGGATTTTTTTTTTTGGTTTTTCGAGACAGGGTTTCTCTGTGGCTTTGGAGGCTGTCCTGGAACTAGCTCTTGTAGACCAGGCTGGTCTCGAACTCACAGAGATCCACCTGCCTCTGCCTCCCAAGTGCTGGGATTAAAGGTGTGTGCCACCAACGCCCAGCGTTCAAATAGGATTTTGTAAGAACATAATGGATGGAGAAGAGAAAACTTATGGTGGCTGTGAAGGCCCTGATGCCATGTATGTCAAGTTAATATCTTCTGATGGCCATGAATTTACTGTAAAAAGAGAACATGCGTTAACATCAGGAACAATAAAGGCCATGCTGAGTGGACCAGGGAAGTTTGCTGAGAATGAAACCAATAAGGTCAATTTTAGAGAGATCCCTTCGAATGTACTATCGAAAGTGTGCATGTATTTCACCTACAAGGTCCGCTACACTAACAGCTCCACCGAGATTCCTGAATTCCCAATTGCACCTGAAATTGTACCGGAACTGCTGATGGCTTCGAACTTCCTAGATTGTTAAATAAAATAAATTATAATAAACTGTTAATTTTTTTCAGTATTAAACAAACAAACAACCCCCCCCAAACCAAACCAAACCAAACCAAAAAAGAGAGAAAGGGTTAAAAATCAAATTAGATAAACCTTAGCAACTTTTCCAGAGTAGAGTAACCCCACCTTGACCTCTGAGTTACCCTGTTCAACCCTGTTCCAAGGAATTAAAACAAAACAAAACAAAACAAAACAAAACAAAACCACTTTCAGGAAAAGTAAAAAGTTAAAAAGGTTCCCTCCCTATGATAACCAATGCAAATATGTAAAATAATGGGGGCTGGAGAGATGGCTCAGTGGTTAAGAGTACTGCCTGCTCTTCCAAAGGTCCTGAGTTCAATTCCCAGCAACCACATAGTGGCTCATGACCATCTGTAACAAGATTTGGTGCCCTCTTCTGGATTGCAGGCATACATGCAGGCCGAACAGTCTACACATAATAAATAAATCTTTAAAAAATAAAATATGTAAAATAATAGGTTGTAATGCCAAAAATATGAATTCCCCTAGCCCCCACGTCAATGAATCCAAAGGTCACCTACTCTTACCCAAACCTGAACAGCCAAGGCATGTACCACCTTGCTTTCGAACCCCTTGTAATCAAGGCTAGGCACCCTTTTCATGCAGCTGCTGTGCCAGTTTGCTGGACAGGGTCCCTGCCGAGGCTTGTAACTTAACATTAAATCTTATGCATTTGCATCAGTGAGTCGGCTCCTTGGCGGTCCTTTTTTTTGTAGTCTCACGAACTTGGCATAACACAAATTTCTACCTAGAAATAACATACTTAGATGCCAAGTAACTCTGCTGTAATATGCCTAGATGTAAGTCTGACAAGATACACACTCGTATAGCCCATTCTACCCCATACTGGTCTATCTACAGCTGGAATAGAGGAGTGCCACTTTGTGATAGGAAAGGCAGTCTAGTGTCTATGCTTACTTCAGCTTACAAGGCTGAATATACCCAGCGAAGGGGGCAGCATACTATTCTCTCACCTTTTTTTCATACCGTTAAGAGTTAACCTATCTGAAAGAAAGCACTGAAGACAGCAAGCAAGGAAAATCCTAGAGCTTCAGCATCTTATAGGTTTCTGTAGTTTGATCTTCTTCCCCCACAAAAGCACTTCAGAAACACCATGCAAGAAACTCAGAAGAGTTTCTTTACTCATGTTCAGCCTTAGGCCAACATAGGAATGGCTGTTTTATTAATTTTTTTCCCCGATAAATAAAAGAAGGCCATTCAGTAAATTTCTCATCCTTCATTATATCTATGTTAGCAAAGATTTCTCTAATATTCTAGAAACACAGCTACACTTAGAAAACATTCATTCTGACCTTCTTGCTTCCACCTCCCTGGTATATCACCACATCTGGTTGTGCTGGACTAGAACCCAGGGTTTCACACATGCTGGGTGGGGCAAGCACTCTCCCAGGCCCTACAAATCCTTTTGGTGGATGATATGACATCTGACCATGACATCAATCTTCATGTAAAAAGGGCAACTTCATTTACGAAAACTCGACCTCATTTTAGTAACCAGTCTCAGACTAGAGAAAGAGTTTGCAAGTTTTTAGTTTGCTGAAGTGGAATTTCACTTGTGCTATATGATAAGTGCTGAGCTTTTACGGTTTGTTTTTCATCTACCTGTTCATTTTTCAGCTTATTGGTAACTGTTCTACTTTCATCGGTTCTTCTGTGACTAAACACCCTGATAAAAAGCAACTTAGGGGAGAAAAAGTTTATTTTAGCTCACTATTCCTGGTTACAGTCTATTATTGAAGGGAAGTCTAGACATCAGAAACTTGACACCACCAGTCACATCACATCCACAGACATGAATACATGTGTGCTTCATGCTAAACTAGCTAGCATTTTCTACTCCTACAATTCAGGATCCAGTTGGTGGTGGCAGCGTATGCCTTTAAGACCAGCACTTGGAAGGCAGAGGCAGGAGGATCTCTGAATTTGAGGCCACCCTGGTCTATCAGAGTGAGTTCCAAGATAGCCAGGGCTACACAGAGAAACCTTGTCTTGAAAAAACTAAACCAAAAACAATTGAGGACCCAGGGAATAGTGTGGGCCCCCTCTACATCAGTTGAGGCCAGCAAGACAACCCCACCCTTACTTCCAGGCATGCCCGAGGCCAGTCAGATCTAGGCATTTCTTCATTGAGATTCTCTTCCCAAGTGATTCTGAGGTTGCTCCAAGCTGACAATTAAAACTAGCTATTGAAGTAAATGATGAGGTATCAGAGCACATTAATGAGCCCTTTGCACTGCTTCTGTCTCTATATGTCATTCTTCAAACTCTCAGACCAGGACTGACCCAGGAACCTGAGACTAGAGCCTTTGATGCATATGCCTGAGTCTCAACCTCAGTCCATTGGCTGGTACCTCAACCCTAAAGCTGAACTCCAGGAGAACAGTCACTATACATTGTCAAAGGGAGGGACGATATTTCTAGGGACAAAGCAAATTAGCATCAGTCAGTCATGTAGGATTCAGGGATGTCTCAAAAGGTGAGAGAATCCCAGTGAGGGTACCCTAGTAGCTGGTAACACGAAGTGCATGAGGAAATAATATGCCAAGCCAGGCCTTTAATCCTAGCACTTGGGAGGCAAAGGCAGGTAGAGCTTTGTGATTTTTAGGCAAATCTGATAGTAAGTTCTAGGCCAGCCAGGACTACATAGTGAGACCCTTAAAGGATTTTTTTTTTTTATTAATTATATACAGTGTTCTGCCTGCATGTCAGAAGAGGGAATCAGCTCTCATCATAGATGATTGTGAACCAATATGTGGTTGCTGGGAATTGAACTCAGGACTTCTGCAAGAGCAGTTAGTGCTCTTAACCTCTGCTCTGAGCCATCTCTTTAGCACCAAACAATTACTTTCTTTAAAAAAAATATTTAAACAACATTTTTTCATTTATTTTACATATCGACCGAAGTTTCCCCTCCCTCCTGTTCCACTCCTCCACTTCCATTTAGAAAGGGGTAGGCCTCCTATGGGCTTGAACAAACTATGGCACATCAAGTTGAAGCAGGACTGAGCTCTTCCCCTTGTATCAAGGCTGGGAAGGGGAACAGATTCCCAGCTAAGTGCCAGGGACAGGTCCTGATCTCACTGCTAGGAGCCTTATAAAGAGACCAACCTACACAACTGTCATACACATGCAGAGAGCCTAGGTTGTTCCCATGGAGGCTCCCTAACTGCTGGTCCTGTGGGTTGCCCTGGCCGGTAAATCCCTCCCCCCTTTCTTCACCAAGACTCTTGGAGCTCAACCCAGTGCTTGGTTGTGGATGGATCTCTGCATCTGCTTCCATCAGTTACTGGATGAAAGCTCTATGATGACAATTAGGGTAGTCACCAATTTGATTGATGATTACAGTAGATGGCCCATTCAGGCACACTCTCCACTATTTCTAGGAGACTTAGCTGCAGTTATACTTGTGGATTCCTGGAGATTTCCCTGGCACTAGGTTTTTCCCTAATCCCAAATGCCACCCTCCCCATCAAGGTGTCTCTTTCATTACGCTCCCCTTCCATCCTGCCTCTTGCACCCAACCTACTCCTTCAAGTTCCCATCCATCTATTTTTCCCCCTCCCCTGGCCCAAACAATTATTTTTTAAGAGATTTATTTTATTTATGTGTAAGCCAGCTGGAGTTATAAGCAATTATTAGCTGCAAGAAATGGGAGCTGAGAACCAAACTCAGGTCCTCTAGAAGAGCAACAAGTGATTTTAACTCCAGCCCCTATTATTATTTTTCATTAGGTGCGGGTGTTTGCATGTGGGCAAGTCAGTGTGCATGAGTGCAGTTGCCTGTGCGGGCCAGAGGCATTAGATCCCCTGAAACTGCAGTTATATACTGTTGTGAGTCACCAACTAGTCTTTACTGCTAAGCCATCTTTCCAGGCTCTATTTTCAAAGATTTTAAATCTGCAAGGCCCTTTTTTTCAAAGGGTCTGGGATAATTAGCTTATACAAACATTTGAAAATTAGTAGAAAAGGGCTTGGGAATGGTTCAGCAATTAAAAGCACAGCTGCTCTTATAGAGGATCCAGGTTCAGTTCCCAGCACCCACATGATAGATCACCTTTCAGTTCCAAGGGATCCAATGCCCTTTTCTGCTCTTCCCTGGGCACTGCACACATGTGTTGCACTTACATACATGCAGAAAAACACATATACATAAAATAAAAATGAATCTAAAACAACGACTAGATAAATAGACAACATCATACCTTTTCTGTTTTGTAAGAGAAAATGATTTTAGTAATTTAATTAACTGTAGCCCTTTGGTCAACTTTCAATGGTGTAGAGCACACTATATTCTTGTGAACAGTGTGAACCAGGTTTTGCAGTCACACTCACCTTAAATTACTTTGTTGACCAGGTGGAATGACACTATAGTAGACTGGCATTCCCGTTGTAGGCAGAGATCCTTGATTAGACTGGTTAGGGAATACAACAGGCTGTTGGTAAGTCTGATGGGCAATTCCTTGAGAACCTTGAGGCAGTGAAACCTAAAATTTGAAAGACAATTTAAATAGAAAAAATGTTTTCTAAACCTTGTAGATGTTCATGTCAAGTTCCTATAAACTTGTAAAGCACCGTTTGGCTAGAAACTCAATCTCAGCCCCACTCCTCCCTTTCTAAACCCTGTCCCCCTCAGAAAGACTGGCTGTCAAAAATCCAGGTTCCTCCTCCAAAGCTCAAGACTATGTCTACAGGGTATTTAAGTTCTGGTCCCTAGACTGCCATGTGATTTCTCCGCTTCCCTCCTCTGCCTCACTTCTGGGGCGGCTGAAGGGGTCATGGAGGGGGGCACTTGGCTCATTAAACCTGGTCTTTTTTTTTTTTTTTTTAAAGATTTTATTTATTTATTTATTATGTATACAACATTCTGTTTTCATGTATATCTGCACACTAGAAGAGGGCACCATATCTCATAACAGATGGTTGTGAGCCACCATGTGGTTGCTGGGAATTGAACTCAGGACCTCTGGAAGAGCAGTCAGTGCTCTTAACCTCTTAGTCATCTCTCCAGCCCAAACGTGGTCTTTTTGATTTGGCTTGATCTGGCTTATTGCATCATCAAAGAAAAACCATTACTGGGGATCCAAAAATACTTATCATTGTTAGTTACAATAAACTCACCACAATATCATAATAGTCTATAGACACGAATCATATAATAGGCTAAATGCATTCGATTTTTGAGAAGCATGATTTATCATTTAAAAAGTTAATTTTAAAAAAGGAGCCCCAAGCAAAAGGATGATCATGTGACAACTAAGAGACGTCTCATTTAACTCAGGCAAAGGATTCAGGGAGATTATCCGTGAAGTATACTAGGTCATAGTGAGAGCTATGGAGCTTTGGTCATTCAGAAGAGGCACCACTTCACTTGACTACCTATGAGACACTGGCCAGTATTGCCACCAAGGGCCAGATGGATGTCAAGTGTCAGGGCTGCCACCTAGGGCTATCTTAGTGCTCAAGGGCTGGCTATCTGCAGGACCATATATATATCTAAGTAGCTGCACTGCCACCTAGGGACATGGTGTTGCTGTCAGAGGCCATTTTGGGTCCATAACCCTTCTATGGCCCTGCCACGGCCCCAGTCTGTGGAGAGGTCTGCAATGGGAAGCAATGAGGATATGGTTGCACAGAGTTGTCCACACTCCTCACTGGCTGCAGCATTTGGGTGAGTTGGCCCTGTACGTCATCTGGGCAGCACAACAGAGTTAGTCCTGGCGGTTGTGGGCGCAAGTGAGCCAGCCCTGAAGACGAGAGAGTGGCAGAGCTAGTCCCATTGTCTGCCATGCAGTGATGTGCACAAGAAAGAAATACCCCCTCCCCATCACCACTTATGGCAGGCAGGCAGGAATAACTAAATGGTCCTAGGGTCACAAGAGTGTGGGAGAGCTGACACTGCCCTCACTGGCTGGAGCACAAGGGAGAGTGGGCCCTGAACCCAGCTCAGGCAGCATAGTAGAGTTGACAGAGGCACAAGTGATCTGACCCCATGATAGTACATGGGAGATCAAGTCCCACCTCTCATCTGCCATATGGTGGAGTGGGCAAGGGAGAGAAGACCTCTCTCCCCCCTGTGGTGGGTGGGAGAACTGGCCCTGGGGTCATGAGAGTGGGAGAATTGGCACTGCACCTCACCTGGGTAGCACAGTAGAGCTGACCCTCTTAGTGGGAAAGACAATGTCGGTAAGACGGCTCAGAGGGCATGAGAGGAGAGCTGACCCCCTAGTCAGCTATGTGGTGGCATGGGTGAGGAAAAGATACTTTCCCCCCATGACCCCTTGCTACCTATGCCAGGCAGGAGAGCTAGCCTCAGGGGCAAGAGAATAGGGCAAGAGAATGGGAGAGCTCACATTGCGGAAGCACATGGGAGAGCACACCCCTGTACCTTGAGCTGACTCTGTTGGGGAGGGATGTGCTTAGATGAGCTGGTCCTGTGGCTGCGAGAGCAGTGGAGTGGCACCTGCTCCCTCCCTTATACCATGTGGTGGCATGGGTGGGGGAAATATGCTGTCTACCCTCCACCCTTTGCCAACTGCAGCAAGCAGGAGAGTCAGGGTTGGGGGCAAGAGAATGGAACAGCTGGCCCTGTCACTCACCAACTGCAGCAATTGTTGCATACACCTTGACTGGACAAAACTGCACAGCTAGCCCTGGTGGTGCAGGCACAGGTGAGCCAGACCCAAGGGCAGAAGAGCTGGGGAACTGGCCCTGCTCCTTGCTACCTGATTACAGTGTTGGGTAAGCTAGAAGGGGCATGCTGGAGAGTTTGCCCTAGTGGTGACAATGAGGGAAAGCCAACAGGCTGACCAACCCAGCTAGAATCAGGGCTCTGAGTTAGCCAACCCCAATATCCACCTAATGTATGAACTGTATATGAAGAGTATATGAAGGGGGTCAGATCTGCAGAGCTGGATGTTGAAAATAGTTCCTGTTTTTTGTTTATGGAGAGAATATGTTGTTTTTGCAGCTCTGGAGATTGAAGCATTAAGCTTGTACTATAGCATGCATTTTTTATGAGTTGTTTCTCATGGTATACCAAGCAATCCTCACACTGGGTAAATGCGAAGGCAGATGATTGGAGAAAGTGTTGTGGCTGTCTGTGAATAGAAGCCTCCTTTGTCATGTTTCTACTATTGGGGTAGATAAGTATAATAGTGATACACTATCATCTAAAAAACAGGCTAGGTCAAATGATATGTCCTTAACTGTGTTCTGAACCCACACATGTTTTTGTTTTGTTTTGCTTTTTAACTGTTATTTGATTCTTTGTAGATTTTTCATCATGCATCCTGATTCCACTCATCTCCCTGCCCCCTTGCTTCTGCTCTCTGCCTTGTGACCTCCCCCCAAAAAGCAAAACAAAATTTAAATTAAATGTATAGCCTTAAAAAGAAGAAGAAGAAGAAGAAGAAGAAGAAGAAGAAGAAGAAGAAGAAGAAGAAGAAGAAGAAGAAGAAGAAGAAGAAGAAAAACATCTCAGTGTGGAAGCTGTAGTGTTTACAGTGAGTCATCCAGTATACCTCTTAGTCCATATATCTTGTAAGTGTTCTTTGCAATGGTTCGTTGGTCTGGCTTGAGGCCTCTGGCTTCTGCTACTGTATCAATACTGTTATTTCTGATTCAAATAATATTTGAATTATAGATAGCCTTAACTGGGACTTCTCTTTTTGTGTGTCAGAGGGATCCTGTAGCTTTGGATCAATAAAACCTATACTTCATTTAAAATGACATTTCTCATAATAGACTGTGAGTCTTAAAAACCAAGGGCAAGTCTATTACTGGAATATTTGGTAGCAGAACAGCGTGAGATGCTTGATGCTCTGGATTAGAGTGGGAGACCAGAGCCCTGTAGAAGGTAATGGTTCTGGTTTGGTGCCAACCCTGCCTGTCTAGGAATGGGAGAAATTATGTGACTAAGTCAAGAATGGATGGTTTTGTAAAAGGCATAGAGGACATAAGGGAGAGGAAAAGACATGAAACTATTTTCATGATATCTCCTTTATGCAATTCCACATTGCAAGTACTTAACATTTTCTGGAACTATATGGGATATGCTTATATAACTTTACATCCTTCTCCATCCTCTAAATATCTTTACAACTAATTTATGCCTGGGCTTTTCTTGTAAAAGTAGCTGAATGTTATTTTAAATAGGATCTCTCTGTGTAACCCAGGCTAGGCTAGAACTATGTAGATCAGGCTGGTCTTAGTCTCTGCATTCCCAGGCGTACACCACTAGTTGAAGGTTCCTAACTTCCCAGTCTTTGGCAGCAGGCCTTTCACATGTTCACTACTTTTTGTGATTTCTCTGTTACTAGTATGCACAGCAAGATTACCAATTAATTTGCTTACCTATGTTTAAACATAATTTATGCACATTTTCTCTTCACAGTAAGTTGAATTTTTTATTTGAATAATAATGACCTTTGGATTTCTTGTTTTGTTTTGTTTTTTTGAGATAGGGTTTCTTGGTGTAGCTTTGGAGTCCCTGTCCTGGAACTCACTCTGTAGACCAGGATGGCTTTGAACTCACAGAGATCCACCTGCCTCTGCCTCCTGAGTGCTGGGATTAAAGGCATAGAATGCCACCACCCTGCTGTATTTCTTTCTTAACATTCCATTCCTTAGCTATGGAAAACTTGGAGGGTAATAAGTTAAACCCAGTTACAGATTACTTCCTATACTGGTTAGTTTCTATTGTCAACTTGATATATGGAAGAGGGAAGTTCAACTGAGGAATTATATCTATCAGACTGACCTGTGGGCATGGCTATATGGCATTTTCTTGATAATTTATTAATGGATGAGTACCCATCCACTGTGGGCAGGTGGGCCTGGACTGTATAAGACAGGCTTATAAAAAGGGACCAGCCCCTCACTCAGCCCCCTGCTTTAGCAGCCATGACAGGCTACAGAAAAGACATGTGGGCCTCTAACACAAGGAAAACTCCAGATCCTCTGGGCTTCCTAGAGCATAGGGCCAAAACTGAACACAAAGAAACTCCAGAACACCCCGTAGCCTCCTAGATGCTTGGTTCCTGGGAACTGTTTGAACAAAAGAAACTCCAGGGGAGACCAAAAACTCCCTGTTGTCTCCACGATACAGTTCTGAAAACTATTGGTATCTATGAACATTAGGCCACCTGCAAGTAACAAGACGCCATAGAAACCACAGAATGGCTGGGCGTTGGTGCACACGCCTTTAATCCCAGCACTCAGGAGGCAGAGACAGGCGGATCTCTGTGAGTTCAAGGCCAGCCTGGTCTCCAGAGCGAGTGCCAGGATAGGCTCCAAAGCTACACATAGAAACCCTGTCTTGAACCGCCCCCCCCCAAAAAAAAACCAACCAAACCACAGAATGTTCCCTTCTCAGCACTGACCAATGAGAATAATTGGTACACAGGTATTTCATGCCAAAATATGACTTTGAGAAATTCTCCTAATTGTTCTGAAATGTCAACCAATCAGAAACCAACCTGTACCTACTGATGTAATCCTATAATTTTTATCTTTAAAACTAGCAGTAGACAGGGAACTTCACTCCCTCTGGAGGCTGCTTCGTCAGCTAGCCAGATGGGGGTCCCTGTCATGGTTGGATGAACAATAAAACCTTGCTTTTACAGTTCAGTGGG
Organism: Cricetulus griseus; assembly: GCF_003668045.3. Classification (NCBI taxonomy): domain Eukaryota; kingdom Metazoa; phylum Chordata; class Mammalia; order Rodentia; family Cricetidae; genus Cricetulus; species Cricetulus griseus. The sequence continues at coordinate 60,608,742 of NC_048598.1, forward strand.
TCTGTCTCCCTGGTGGTCTCTGGGGATCTTCGTAACTTGGGCACAGCAGTAAGCCTAGGAGCAAGCTAGAAAGCAGCATTCCTCCATGATTTCTGCTTAAGTTCCTATGGTGCTGGAATTCCTGCTCTAATAAATGGACTGTAAGCTGTAAGATGAAACAAACCCTTTCCTCTCCAAGTTGCTTTTGGTTATAGTGTTTATCACTGCAACAGAAAGTAAACTAGGACACTCCCTAAAGAAGAAAGAAGGAAAAGCAAATTTAACATCATAATAAAGATATCTGTTTAAGTGAGGTGTGACTCACACCTTTAATTCCAGCACTCGAAAGCAGAAAGAGGATTTCTGTGAGTTTGGGGCCAGCCTGTTCTACAGATTGAGCTCCAGGACAGTCAGGGCTACATAGACAAATCCTGTCTTCAAAAACCAAAACAAACACCCCAAAGGAAAAAAAATTATCTGGTAAACAAATCTTTCTATTCTAGATCTATAAAATCAAACTTCATGACATTTTCAATTTATTTATTTGAGATAAGGTCTCAAATGTAGCCCTGACTGACTATGTAGCACAGGCTGGCTTTGAACTCCACACATCTGTTTACCCTTACCACCCAAGTGCTGGGATTAAATATGTGTACCAACATGCCTGGTCTTACATGTTTTTGTTCTGTTTTTTGAATCAGGGTCCAACAATGTAGCCCTGGCTGTCCTGAAAATCACTATGTAGACCAGGCTGGCCTTGAACTCACAGTGATCTGCTTTCTTCTGCCTTCTGAGTACTGGTATTAAAGGTGTGTGCCACCTCAAATAGCCTACCATGGCATTTTAAATATATAATAAATCGTAACATTTTGAGACTAGAGCAAGTAGTAGTCTTGTTTGGCAAACTGCACATAAACATAAATTCTACACATATGAATTTATGGTAGGCATAACCGTAAGAGCAAGGTAAACAGGACAGGATGGAGTTAACTCCATCCTCAGGAAAAGCCACCCTGAGAAATTCACTGCATGGCACATGGCTGATTCAGCTCCAGCTAAGGAACCATAAACAGTTCCAAGAAGCACCCAAACTGTGTTCACCCCATCTGGGTGGTCAGGCAAGGACTAATTTTGGTAAATAACATCTTCTAGCCACAACTGTCCTTTTGAGCAACCTTAGTAACAATTTTGAAATTCCTCTAGCCCCCACGTCAATGAATCCAAAGGTCACCTACTCTTATCCAATCCTAAACAGCCAAGGCATGTACCATCCTGCTTACAATTGAGGTCAGGCACCCTTTTCCTGCAGCTGCTGTGCCAGTTTGCTGGACAGGGTCCCCACCTAGGCTTGTAATTTAACATTAAACCTTATGCATTTGCATCAGTGAGTCGGCTCCTTGGTGGTCTTTTTTGTGGTCTCACGAACTTGGCATAACAATAACCATATCTTGTTACATCAAACATTTATTCATCACATCTATTTTCCTTTCTATTCCTTTCTCCCCAAAGAAGGCTTTCAAGGGAAGTAAACAATATAGCAGAACGCTTGCTTATATAGCTGTATAGTTGGAAATACAGTGCCAGGCAAAACTTAACAGGACATTATCAATGTGGTTCAAAGAATCTAAATAAAATAAATGAATCAAGTAATAAAGTGAGGGTAAATGAAGTTGATATAACTAATAAAACTCTTAGGATGACAATGCTTTCTTCAAAAGCATTTCCCTAACATTAAAGGAATAGAGTCGCTGAGTGTGATGGCACACGCCTGTGGAGAATCAAAAGCTTGAATAAAGCCAACCCAGATTGGCTTTAAACCTACTATGTTTCTGCCTCAGCCTTTCAAGTACTAGCACAGCCACAGCTATAGGTTCAACTGATCTAAATCATCTATCCCTAAAGCAGGTGAGAGAATACATACCTGATATGATGGCACTGAAGGGTAGGGGATGACCACTCCTTGGATATGAGTTCCAGTGTTGTTTGGCTGGCCTCCCATGAGGCTCTGACTCTGGGGTGACTGAACTCCAACTATTCCTTGGTAGTTTTGCTGCTGGTTGGGCACAACTTGATAACCTGTAATGGCAAAATGAGTCAAATTTTGTTTTGAGTTTATTGAAATAATAATGTATTTATGTATTTTAAGCAAGCTCTGTATGATTCAAAATTACAGACTTTTATTCAGCAAATCTCCAAGCCTAATGTAAGATTTACAAGGTTTGTAATGAAATAAAAATTTGACCCTGGCCCAAATCTGTATAAGCAAAATATGTATAAAGATTTCTTCAATGGTTAAGGAAATTTACAGGGTTACAGCCTTGGCTAACAAAGAACAAGCACTATTTAGTTGGTATCATAATGCTTAATGACAACTAGTCTCTGGGAATTAGCATGCCCTGTCTAGAAGGTAAATATGTACCATTCCTTTAAAAATTGCTAAGACTGTCATGTAAGAAGAGAATATTAAAGATGGAATGGATGTGTACCTACGCATCTATGGAAGTTACATGTCATCAGTGGCTCTGCTGGTGAATAAAAAGACTATGTATGTGTTCGGGCAGATTTTTAAAAATGGTTTCATGTTTTTTAAAAAAGGAAAAACAAACAAACAAAAACAACAAAAACAAACAAAAAGAACAAACTATACCAAGACATCAATCTATTTAGGAATATATCAGAAACATAAAGCGAAAGGCACTATTTAGTTCTTTTTTTAAGGGTCATTTTCTCACTGTATAACTAATTTCATCTGACAGAGAACCGTGTCATTAAGAAGACTAGACTTGATGGCTAACTTAAGATGAACATGTTTATTTTTATGAAGTAAACTTGTTACATATAAGAATCTACAATGATGAATAAGATCTGAATATCAATTGTATTTTGTTTCCTGAGACTAAGAACATTCTTTTTTTTTTTTTTCCCTCTCCCCCACCCCCAAATATAGGGTTTCTCTGTGAAACAGTCCTGGCTGTCCTGGAACTCACAGAGATCTACCTGTGTCTGTCTCCCAAGTGCTGGGATAAAAGGTATGCACCACCACTGCCAGGCTCTAAGAATATTCTTTTGTGACTACCAATTAGTGCAAGATTTCCAAACATTACCAAAAATAATATTTTCATTAAAAAAACAAACAACTGATTAAAAACAAGTCATTTAGTTTATGGCACTGAAAACAAAACAAGAAAAAACTCACCAGTGTGCTGCCAGTGTAAACAGCAGGTAAAGGCTGGTGAGATTGTGTCCCCGATTGTACCATATATTTTGTTAAATAAGTTTTTAATATTCATCTTCATTTAACTCTAAAGGGAGAGGAACTGTACCAAAACCTCAGACATTCACTGTAAACAGGGGCATCAATCATCAATGCAGTTGACTTCATGGCATTCTAACTCTGCATAAAAATGCATGTTCTAGACTCTTCTCTGTAAGAAAGAGACTGGTAATATGTTGTCTGCTATGGCCTCTCTTGTGCATTTCCTATACTGCTTAAGTTTGGACGTGGACAGAAGAAATAGTGAAAAAACATTTTGGCCTAACAACATTGAATCCTATCTTCAGGTCACCAAATGACAAACACTTCAAATTCATACACAAATTTATAAATTATAAGCACTATCAACACAAATACGCTGACACATTTTTGTCTTTAAAAAATTAAGGCAGGAACAAAAATGGGAAACGACCATGAGACATTTTGTCTGAGATGCTACTTTTCAAAACATACACGCACACACCCTACCTGGCAGAATTCACTGTAATATTATTGAACTTTTAAGTATTTTAACCTAAATAGTCATACTACTCCAATAAACAGCCAAGTGTACTGCATATTAACTTTTGTTTTTTGAGTAGTGCTGGAGAATCAAACACATGATCTCTCACATTGTTTTTTATTATTTATTTATTTATTTATTTATTTATTTATTTATTTATTTATTGGTTTTTCAAGACAGGGTATCTCTGTGTAGCTTTGGAACCTATCCTGGCACTCGCTCTGGAGACCAGGCTGGCCTCGAACACACAGAGATCCACCTGCCTCTGCCTCCCGAGTGCTGGGATTAAAGACGTGAGCCACTACCGCCCAGCAACCTCTAAGTAATGTATAAACCAATGAACTGAACACCTATTTTCAATGTTATCCTTACAGTTTATTAAAAAAGACCAAGGTTGTCTATTTAAGAAAAAAAAAAAAGGTTTGTATGGGAGAAAGCCAGCTAACACTACAAATGTGGGTTTTTTAAACAAGAAAAAAAACAAAACAAAACAAAAACCAAAATGTCTTATATATACTTGTCATGTTTTGGAGACCTGTCTTAGTGGCATCTTTCCTAAAACTTTATGAAAATACACTGACATAGAAGATATTCAAGTGAAGAGCTACAGAGGACACATAACAGGGTTTAATGTAGGATCACTTGGATAGTACATTACAGAACTTACATCAATAAATTCCTATTCCCATTTTTTACTAACGCCATATTCAGACACATAAAACTAACACCATTAACATTTGGAGATAACCATAACAGGAAATCTAAAACACCTGATCCAGCATAGTCATCATTTAAAGAGGAGAACTTGTATTATACTTGCCAGTGGGGTGACATGAATGAAGAGAATGAGACCACCTTTAAGAAATGATGATTTTGAGACAATAAAACCATGAAACTGGAGAATGAACAGTCTTGTGAAAGAGGGAGATGAATTCTTACAGGTATGGAGGTATTAATGCCTGTGATTTGGTTTAAAGAAAAAGAATATTCCAACAAAAATGAAACAGCTGGAATAAAGGGGGAAATCACTACATTTGGCAGACAGAACGTGGTCTGTGTGTGGACTAAAGGGCCCACAACAAAGGTAGAAGAGAATCCCAGTGAAGAAACATTGTATGAGTAGAGTGGTACCAACTTTCTGAGTTACACTTTTGTCTTGAGGGAGGGAGGGTTTATTTGGCTCACGGTTTCAGAGGTTTCAGATCATCATGCAGGGAAGGGCAGAGCAGAGCAGCGCACATCAGTAGCCAAGGAGCAGAGAGAAAGAATGCCTGTGTTAGCAGGCTTTCTGCTCCATCATTCCCCCTTCCTTTATAAACCCCCAGCCTTTGGGATGGTGCACCCACATACAGGCTAGGTCTTCTCTGCTTAATTTTATCTGGAAAGACCCTCACAGGTACACACAGAGGCGGAGGGAGAAACAGGAAGGTGGGAACACTTTAAAAACTTCCTATGTGCATTATCCAGTCAAGTCAATAATCAAGTTTGAATTTCACACTTTTCTCTTTCTGAGACCAGAGAAGATCCAGTTTGAGTAGGATGGCATGGCTGTGCTGTGGACCACACTACCTTTGGATCAAAATTAATTAATCCATTTACCCCACTGCATTGTGAGTTTACATTTTTTACATTAATACTTCATTCACAACTAGCATAAACAATTGACCAACAGTGGATTTATTAAAAATAAGAATGGTAGGTACTATAAAAGAAAATGCCTCTTTCATAAGATGCTCTCTTTAAGATGCTCTCTTGTGCCAATTCTGTCTACGGCCTTGTAGAATATCCCCTAAAACTACTGGTAACATGAACTTGCTAATTACTCCTTTCCTTTGTGTATACTGCTAAAAAAACAAACAAAAAACAAAAAGGAAATGATATACCAGTTAAGAATAAAGAAAAAATAAAGCAGTTAATATTAACTATCACTCAGCAAAAATGTAGACAATCAATATGTATACTTAAAACAATGGGGAAAAACAGATTTTAGAGGAGAAACAAATTCAAACATTCTCCTACACAAATCCACTGACTTTCTATGTGCTGAAAAGCTTTCTGATGGCAACAGTTTAATTCTTAATGTAACATTAGTTTATGAAGTTGAGTATGTTTAGTCACCTTCACTAAACTGGTCATCCCATAAATACAAATCCCATTAGTCCGAAGTCTGTGGCTGACTAGTGCTTTATGAAACTATTCAGCAGCTGAGCCACAAATTTCATGTAATTAACCACAAAATACTGAATTGATTACAGACTATGAAGCTGTTTCAATTTGTATCTAATATGCAAAATGTGAAAGAATTATTTTAACATTTCTGAAACAATGTGATGATAAAAGATACTCATAGAAAATTAAGAAAAAAAAAAACCTTGCAAAACATTCATCTATAACCACCACATTCTGTTCTATGTGTGGTTAACCTTGTGTTTCCTTTAATACTTCTAAATCAGATTAAGAGATTTTACAAAGTGGTGGGAAAGAAGTGTTTAAATAAAACTTCCCCTTGAAACTAAAAAATTAGATTTATTTATTTTAAAATGACAATTTTCCCCCTGAGATTTATTTTTATGTGTATGGGTGTTTTGCTTGAATGTATGTCTGTGCACTATGTGCATGAAGTACCCAAGGAGGTCAGAAGAGGGCACAGGTCCCCTGAAATTGAATGTACAGTTGACAGTAAGCTTCCATGTGAGTGCTGGGAACTGAACCCAGGTTCTCTGGAAGTGCTCTGAATTACCGAGTCATCTCTCCAGTACCTAAATAAATTTCTTTAGACAAGATTAGGCCAGGTGTAGTAGTACATGTCTTTGATCACAGCACTCAAGGGGCAGAGGCAGACAGATTTTGGTGAGTCTCAGACCAGCCTTATTTATCTAAAGTGAGTTCTAGGCCAGCCAAGGTGATAACAGTGAGACCTGGTCTCAAAACAAAACAAAACAGCACAGCACAACATAAAAACAAAACACTTAGACCTTAAGTATAACAATTAAAGGAAAAGAAAATAACTCAGTTGATCTCTAACATATTTTAAGGATGAGAGCATGTACTAAAAAGCTAAAGACTATTTTAGGACAAACTATGCTATTCATGCCTTTAGCATAAAATTCAGTTCAAAACTCCTATGCCTTTTCATTTAAAATAGCAGATAAGTATCACCACTTCAAAGGTATCCAAAGGTAGTATTAACAGCTGACACTCATAAATTTATTACATGTCAGCAATGCTCTGTGCACAAGAAGTAACTCATTCCACATTCATGGATACAATTATTTCAAAGAGACACAATTATCCTCATTTTCTGGTGAGGAAACAAAGGCACAGAAAGTTTCATACCTTAGTCCAAGGTCACAAGCCGGTCAGTGTATAGCTGGCTGGGATCTGCATGTAAGATTTACCTTCCCCAAGGACAAGTGCAGAAGTGGAATGAGTACTACAGAAACACTCAAATAATTAGCATTTGAGATCTTTGATTTTGTGAGAACTCTGCTTAGAGAAAACATCTACTCTAATTTAACACACCTAAGTTTCTAGGTAAGTTTACTTGTAGAAAAATCTAGAGTTCATTTTTGTTTGCTTATTGTTTTTTTTAGCTATTATTTTTTTTTTCTTTTGAGATAGAGACCATGTAGCCCTACCTGGCATACATGGAACTCATTATGTAGACCCATTTGGCCTCTGCCTGTCTCCTCCCAAGTGCTGGTATTAAAGGCATGTGCCACCATGGCTGACAAGAAAACAGAATTATTATAAATGAAGTGAACCAGACGGCCAACTAATTGTTCACTTGAACTAAAGAGTATTTGTGAGAACAAGCATAATTACCAAAAACAGAAATCAGAGTAAGCAGTTAGTCCAGAAAGCAGCTACACGGACTTGAAGAGTTAAAAAGCTACCCAGAGTAAAGTTTATACGAGCAGCTCATGCTGTCCCCAGTGTGTCCCCACTATCTTGGCATGACCTGTGTATTTCAAAGCTATACCTCTGCCTTATTATCAGACAAGATTTCTCAGTAGAAAGCAATTAAGAAAAGGGAGACCAAGCCAAAAGGAGACTGTATCCCAGGTTGTCCCCCAAAACTCTGTGTCTCCAACCCTGAGTGTTTCCCCTTTAATCTATAGTCACCCTCTTGAGGATTCAGTTTTGTAGTTTTGCTTGAGGCTGCTTTGGCTTGAAAGAAGGACTCTGCTGCCATATTTTGGATGAGTCTACAGGAGATTTTACAGATGCTGGCTGTCTTCTCCACAATGTCAGACTTACTCAGTGTGGCCAACCCTGCTTTAATTAGGACACCTCATGCGCAGAAAGCCGGTTTGTTTCATGTCTTGGTGTTGTCTGAAGCAATGACTTTTCTTAGAGTTGCTTTCCATTCATTGTAGCATCAAGGCAGGAAAACATACCAGGTTTGAACTATACTGGTAGGAGACATCAGGAATTTTTACAGTGGAACCTTTCTAAGACTATCACAACTAAAACCATCATTTAAAATAGTATACTCTATAAACCAATAATCAGGAGGGAAATTTTAATGGTTGTAGGACAGATATTTGACTTATTTTTATTTTTGAAATCATAATGAAATGTTTGATCCTTTATTCAAATAATTTAAAACTGCAGAAAATGCCTAACAAGTATGCAATTTTGTATAATACTGTTTAAAGAGCAGGGTATTAAGAGATTATTGAATTTTCCATAATGCAATATAACCGTGGGATCTGTTGGCCAAAGTTTACAATAATCATAAAGTTAGAAATATGGAAAACACTAAAGACATGGTGTGTGTGTGTGTGTGTGTGTGTGTGTGTGTGTGTGTGTGTGTGCATAATACTGTATTTCAAAAATCTGTTATTTATGGAGACCAAAATCATTAATCACTTAGTACACTATAATACCAAGTCATTAATGACATGCATGCCTCACTTTATGTGCATATGTTGAATAAAATTCATGTTCTTAAAAAAGTGTTCAAAATGCTTGAAATTTTCTCTGAACGTTTGGTTAAACAAAGCAGTTTTACAGCATCAAGCCTGGGTTATTAGGAGTGTTACCTATGACAAGTGGCTCTGTGGTTCAAGTTCCTTATCTAATCTCAGACAAGAAAAAAGGGTACTTAGTTTCATAATTTCAAAAATATAGTTTGAAGATTGCCAAGTATAAGACTGAGGATAAGGAAGGAGAAGTAGATTCCTAGAGAAAGAAAAGTACCATTGGGTTAAAAAAGTGCTGTAAGAGCATTTCCAGTATCCTGACAAAATACTACCCAGTACAACATAAGTTATTCTTTATCAAACTTAGTTTCAGTATATGAGAGATTTAAAATAAAAAATTCTCTATGACTTATTTAGAAATAACCAGAAAATTAGAGAAAAGCAAGGTAACTTTTATTGGAATTTGTCAATCTAATAGGAGAGCAACACCAACAGTGAGTGATTCCAAACAGAATGAACTAACATATAGTTATGGATGTGGGTGTTTTTAACCACTACCATTCTTTGCTAAAGGACCATACTGACACAATAATATCCCACTTTTACCAAGACTTTCTGAGGAAAGCACCAACAATTTTGCAAGCTGAGAGAACAAAGGTAATATGAATTGATGGCTCAAGCATGACTCTGGAAGATTACAAAGAATACTCTTTTCAACTCTCATTTTGACAGATGAGAGTTAGAAGGAAACACAGTACTCAGTAGAAAAGTGCAATCTAGACTAACAAGCTAGATTTACTTTATCATAGGTGACCTGAACTAGAATTTGTGTTATGGAAAGCATCCTTCAAAACAGATAAGCCATATTCAGATAGTAAGACAAACTGAAGAAATGCTTAATCAACATGACCATCTCCAGGAATCTAAGTGTATTTCCCTACCAGTATTAACATTTTTCCAGATTAGACTTGAACAAAAGAAGCACTGTGAACGAAGCTAAGCTTTTAAAAAAGTCATTCTGCTGAATCTAAATTTATTTGATATGGAAATTTAGAAGAATCTTAAATTATAAACCAGGTATGTCTTCTGTCTGGTACTATTTGATATATAGGCAAGTTCAATGAAAGCCAGCTCTTGCTTGTACTTGGGAAAAGACAGCTGCCAACACAGCCTCATTAGTGTTTTTCCTCTGCCAATCTTTCTACTCTTATGCTTCAACTCAAAAGAAAGGTCAGCAAAACTCAACCTGAATAAAATCAGCCATACAGATGTTAGAGCTTTTAGTTATTTAAATAACTACCCTAAATAACCCAAGAAAACCTGTAAGTACTTACCAAATACATTTGCTCCATATTTCAGTGGCAGCAGATTTAATGGAGAGGGGAAAGGGAAATAGGTGGAATTGTACTTATTATACAATTCCTGACTATGCAGCTCATGCAAAACTATGAAATGCTCATAGAATCAACAAAAAATTAGGTAAAATCAGGGCCACCACCCAGTAACACAAAGTTCCTATTATACTGTCAATAGAGAAATGATCAGTTCTGTTCTTACAGTCTGTGTGACTAATTGAATTTCTTATTAGTATGATTTGCATCTGCTCACCCAACAATGTAGATTGTTCCTAGCTTTTTACATTCTAGTTACTTAAAAAAATTAAAAACAATATTAATACACTCTAGTTACTTTCATTACTATGATTTGAGACACAGTTTTAATTAGCCCATGCTGGCTTCAAACTCTATGTAGAAAAGATGACCTTGATCTTCTTGCCTCTACCTCCTAAATATTGGGATTAAGACACCACATACAACATGCAGTGTATGTGGTGCTGGAGATGGAACCCGGGGCTTCATTCGTGTTAGGCAAGCACCCTACTGAGTTATATTCCCAGCTCCCCTCAATCCCCAGGTACTTTTAAATTTATGACCTGCAATGCTGCCTATATTCTTCACACTGGAAATCCTGTTCATTCTAAAGTGTTCCCTATACAGTTTGGCTCACCATTATGCTATTACAGTCTGCTGATAACAAACCTTAATGTATCACATGGTTTTGAGTTACTTGAAAAATTAGGATTGAAGATAAAACTCAACGATATTTGAATTTACAAGCTGGTTATAAAACTAAAATCAAATTCAGTTTCAGAGAATTATTTTGCCTTTCATAGGCATGCAATAGTAAAAGTCTTGAAGAAAATTGAATTATATATTTTGGTAATGTTCCAAGCAACTTATAATGTATGTGGATGTGTTTGGTCCTTTTGGTCCATGTTTTAATGAATATTATGCCCCTAAAAAGTTGTATAACAAGAGTGGAAAAGCCAAATTTGACATCTACTAGTGAGTTTGGAATACTTAAGACATAAAGCTTTATTAGATAAGCTGCAAACCAAAGTGAATCTGCCATCCAAATATACTTTGGAAAAGAAATAAAAGCAATAGCTTTTTATATTTTTTTAAAAAGTAAATTATATGATGTCAAGGCTGCCATTTAAATTCAAATTCTTATTTGAGTATAATGTAAGATTAAAATCAACTACAGACGAAGGAAAATATAAACAAATATCAGTACCTTAATACAGCACTAAAAGGAAAGAAAGGAAAGAAGGAAGGAAGGAAGAAAAAAAAAAGCAGTTAAAACCTGAGGAAAAAGAAGCCAGGAAGCAGCTGAAAAAGAGACCGGTTCACTGTGAGAAATATACACCTCTCAGACAGTGCTACGGCCCCGAATCCAACAGCTCAGGACTAGGCCAATTATTGTAAAATATTAAACACATATGGTGAAGCTGCAAACTTTTCAAAAGAGTCCTAAGAATGAAAGCAGCTATGTATTATACAGCCAGGACCTGAAGTCTTTTTTAAAGTCACTACCTGTGGGTCCATTATACTGTATAGTATCCAAAGTGGACCTTTTAAGCAAAGGGTTAAAATAATAAATTTGTATAGTATTGCAATGGCAAATTACATGAAATAGCTGCTTGCTAGACAGCAGTTATTAACAGTAAGACACTAAGCTATTTTAAGTCAGTTCTAATGTTCGCCTTTTGTTTTTCTTTTTCTTTTTTTTCTTTTTAGTTTTTCGAGACAGGGTTTCTCTGTGTAGCCCCAGCTGGCCTGGAACTCACAAGAGATCTGCCTGCCTCCCCGCACCACCTGCTTTTACAGAAGACCTAGGTTGAATTCCCAGCATCCACTGATGGCTCACAACTGTCTGTAATTTCAATCCCAGGGGAATAAACAACTTCTACTGGCCTCCTTGGGCACTGTATGAATGTAATGCAAGGACATACATGAAAGGAAAGTACACATAAACGCAAAATAAACAAATAAACAAAAATGGAGTCTGTTAAAAGTCTGAGAAAAAAGCCCATGGACCATTAGGATTCTGATTAACGGTCTGCTGTTCTTTCACTTTATACATGGTATTATCTAGAAAGCTTCAGGCTTTCAGGACTTCCATTAATTTCTGCTGATATGCATTGACTCAATCTAATTTTGAAAGATTAGTCAATAATTTCAGATTCACAACAGAAGAAAACTTAACTCCCCTATGCTAATATTGCTCCAGTTGGGGTCCTACAGTATGTGGAATTTTATTCCCAAGGAGATCAATACATTAACACAGACATGGTTAGAACACATTAAAGCATTGTATCTAAAAAGATTTTCAAGAAGTTTATTCCACAAAGAGGAAAGTAACAGAAAATCCGTTATTTCCCTTGTTCATATTCTGTGTGGTCTCAGAATTCTCCCCCTCACCTCCTCCAAGAGAGGGTTTCGCTGTGTAACAGCCCTTGCTGTCTTGGAACCTCCTTGGTAGACTTAGGCTGGTCTCCAACTCAGAAATCCGCCTGCTTTCTGCCTCTCAAATGCTGGGATTAAAGATGTGCACCACCATGGCCCACCTTGAATCAGCTGAGTCTGTTAATTTAGGGGAAATGTTCTTTAAATTCATATATAAGCATTTAAGTATTAGTGGTGCCATGCCAAAGAAAATTTGCTGTGATTTTTCATTATTTGGTTGAATGATCAGTCCCATTCTTTTTTGGGGGGGTGGAGGGGGTGGGGGTTCGAGACAGGGTTTCTCTGTGGCTTTGGAAGCTGTTCTGGAACTAACTCTTGTAGACCAGGCTGGTCTTGAACTCACAGAGATCATCCACCTGCCTCTTCTGGGATTAATGGCATGCGCCACCACTGCCTGGCCAGTCCCATTCTTTTATGAAATCAAAGATAATAACCTTTGAGAGTTCTTTTAGCATACAGAAGCATGGTTGACAAGAACCAAAAAAAAAAAAAAAAAAAAAAAAAAGGTAAAGTTTACATTTTAATTGTGATGGCAAAAAATAAAGAAAACGTATTAAAACAAAAGACAGAAACTACGTTTACATATGAAAATTGAGGCAGAAATCAGTAAACAGAACAAAAAATAGAATCAGAAATTGCCTAATGTTTTAGTTCTTTATTCTTATATTAGGATTCAGATATAAAGCAAGGGCATAAAAAAGTTAGCAAACTTTAAGATTACAACTTTGGAAAAAAAAAAAAAAGATTACAACTTTGGGGGCTGGAGAAATGGCCCAGCGGTTAAGAGCACTGGCTGTTCTTCCAGAAGTCCTCAGTTCAATTCCCAGCAACCACATTATGGCTCACAATCATCTGTAAAGAGATCTGGCACCCTCTTCTGGCCTTCAGGCATATATACAGACAGAACACCATATACAAAATAAATAAAATTTAAGAAAAAAAAAAAAAAAGATTACAAGTTGGCTGTAGAGTGGTGGCACACACCTTTAATCATAACACTGGAGAGGCAGATGGAGCTCTGTGAGTTTGAGGCCAGCCTGGTCTGCAGAGCAATTTCTAGGACAGACAGGGAGAAACCCTGTTTCAAAAACCAACAACCAACCAACCAACCAACTAACTAAATAAATAAAATCCTATGACTTTGTTAAAAAGTTAAAATTCCCACCAGTTCTAGGAAGAGGCTAATATAATTACTAACATATAGCTAATTCTGGCTCCTAAAACACTTCCTTGGAGAGAACTTTTCTATTATACTTACAGGCATAACAAAATCATGTGTCATTTCAGGTAAAAATATTTGAGGATTCCCCTTTATTCTTTAAACAGAAATAAATTACTATGATAATGCAGAAAATAAAGGAAAGGACAGGCTTTCATCACAATGATTTATTATGCTGATATCTAGGTGTTAGACAATGTCAAAAACTATTAAAAGACAGGCCGTCCTGTTCTGCAACTTTACTGTCTAGATGCAGTATGGTTTACTGTTCTGTTCGCTTCCATCTTAACCAACAGCAGAAAAACCACAATTAAAGTATCAAAAGTGATCAACACCTTCCTACCACATAGATATTATGCTTATTTTGCATTTTTAACCATTTTCCATTAAGTGGGAGTATCTGTGGGCAGAGATGTAATTGAACTAGCAATTCAGTCCCAACATGTGATTTAAGGTCTTATTTTGTAGATAGTTTGAGAAATAAATTTTACCAAAAAATAGAACAAAAATTAAAAACTCACATAAACACCCACCAGAAGATTTTTACTGCCTTATTAACAGAGTTTATTAACCCAGAAAATCCCACAAAAGGTATTTTAATTAATGGCATGAGGGTCAGTCTACTTTTTTCTATTAAATAATTTTTTAGATTATTTTATGTGCCTAAATGTTTTAAAAGCCTGCATGTATGTGTACCACAGGCATGCTTGGTGCCTACAGAGGTCAGAAGAGAGCATTGGATTCCCTGGAACAGAAGTTACAGATGATTTTAAGCTTTCACGTGGGTGTTGGGAACTGAACCTGGGTACTCTGCAAGAGGAGCAAGTGCTTTTGATCTGTAAGCTATCTCTCCAAAACTCAATTTACTTTTTATAAAATTATTAAGGCATCAAAGGAAAGGATGTCACTAGGCTGGAAAAGCCTGCCTATCATAGACAAAGCCCTGAGGTTCCATTACAGAACCATAGAAGAAAAAAAAAGTAATTAAAAACAAAAACAGATGTTATAATTTTAGGTTAAAAAAAAAAGACACAAATCATATGAGAAGTCAATTATTTTCAGGCCCAGAAAGCACAGAAAAATGCTTTCTTTACTATTAGTTTTTGTTTTAATTTTTGATACAGGGTGCTGCTATGTAGCCCAAATATGATTCTTCTAACCTTTGCCTACAGAATACTGACATTATAGTTGTATGTCAGTGGTCCCAGCTAGAATATCATTCATTTTTTTATTTATTTATTTATTTATTTATTTATTTATTTATTGGTTGTACGGGACAGGGTGGTTTTTCGAGACAGGGTTTCTCTGTGTAGCTTTGGAGCCTATCCTGGCACTTGCTCTGGAGACGAGGCTGGCCTCAAACTCACAGAGATCCAACTGCCTCTGCCTCCTGAGTGCTGGGATTAAAGGCGTGCGCCACCAACGCCCGGCTAGAATATCATTTTTATTAGAAAACAATTGTGTATGTGACGCTAAATGAGCAATATTATGATCAATGTTCCTAAGGATAAACAATTTTTTGCTTGTTTGTTTTTTGAGACAGGGTTTCTCTGTGTAATAGTCCTGGCTGTCCTGGAACTTGCTCTGTCTACCAGGCTGGCCTTGAACTCAAGAGATCCATCTGCCTCTGTCTCCTGAGTACTAGGATTAAAGGTGTACATTACCATACTTGGCTTCAGGATGAACAATTTTAAAAACATTTTTAAAAAGTTGTAATTTATTGTTGTAAGATGTGTGCGTATGTGTAAAAAGAGGGAGAGGTTACATGTCACGACACAGTGTGGAAGTCAGAGACAACTTTTTGGAGTTGGTTCTTTCCCCCTTTACCTTTGTATAAATTATGGAGCATCAAATTCAAACAGGCTGTGCAGTAAGCACCTTTACCTGCTGAGCCACCTCAACAGCAAGGAACAACTTTTGATGTCTTCTGAACTTAGATTATATACTGTTTATATTTTTGACATAGGTTGTATTACTAGGTTACAAGAAAATCTGACATCAAAAGGAGTCACATTTGAAACAGAACGAAATTATTGCTTGGTTAAAACAGTCAGATGATGTCCAAAATCCTTTAGAACAAAGCATTTGTCACACAGAGAATATAGGAGCTAGTCCATACAAAAGAGAGAAAAGCCTGCATATTAAGAACACAAAACTTCCATGTGTCACAGGTCAAGAACAGGAAAGTTTGGCTGTAGAGTTGTGTTAATGACTCTTATCTGATAATGGAAGTTGGTGACTGCACTAGCACAAGAAGCAAGACGAGTAGTAATTTTACTGGAAGGGCAAGCCCAGAAGTAGCTCTCAAGAGTTAGCAGACAGTACTGAAGCAGTAGTCTCCTCGGTGCAGGTAGAGTTGAAATGCCTCTGCACAGAATCTGTACTTCCAACAATGACAAATAGCTCAAAATGCTCTATAAAAGTCGATAATAAAATCTAACTTGAATTCTCCAATTTATATAACACAAGGTTTTAGCTAACCTTGTGTTAGCTAAAACATTATTAAACACTTGTAACAAGACACAACCAGGATGGAAACAGAAGTTGAGTTCATTAAAATCAGTAGGACAGCTTTCTGTATGTCTGTGGAATTGAATGTATGAGTGCACATGTGTTTACAAACCAGAGTTTGTCTTTGGGTATGGTTCCTCAAGAGTTGTCCACCTTGTTTTCTTGAAACAGGTCTCTCACTAGCTCTGAATACACCAATTAGGCCAGGCTGGCTGGGAATCAAGTCCCAGGAATCCACCTGTCTCTACCTTGTCAGTGCTATATCACAAGTATTACACTGTGCCCATTGTTATGTGGGTGATGGAGACCAAACTCAGGTGCTCAAGTTTGCAAAGCAATCTATCTGCTAAGTTATTATTCAGTTCTTTTAAGACAGTACTTAAAAGTGAGACTGGGGGGTTCAATTCAATAAACTTTTGAAGAAAATGGCAAAAAAAACCCAACAACCAAGATTTGAGATTTAGTATTTTTAAATATGTCTAGTATTAGAGTCTACTTGTTTCTTTTTCACTAAGTAAATATCAAACTAAAGATGAGACAGAAATATGCATAAGAATACAGTTCATTGGAAAGGCATTATTGACATTAAAGTGTCATCCTTTAGCTACCTAAAGTTCAAATGAATCAAATTTAGCAGGCTTTGTTCTTTGATTCTGGTTAGTGTATGGAGGCCACCTTGCATAATGTCTCTCTGCCATATCTATTTGGGGAATTAATAGGATGCAAAGAGGGCTTCTACTACCATGGCAGGGAGGATTCAACAGCTACTCAATAAACTCTTGGCCATGCAGAACCTTCCTATTATGCTCTCATCCCTTTATCATACAAATCTGTATAGATTTCTGGAGAAATGTGAGAATTTTCTCACTCCCTTAAATGTGACTGGTTTACACACTCACATAGATGTACCTGAGATCTTCAAAGACTGAGCATGATAATATCTTAATGAAAAGACTGAAGTAAATTTGGAAACAGTAATGTCCACAAATGAATAGCTGAAAATCCTGGTATCAGAACTTGACTTACCTGTCTGCTGTGCAGGCTGTGGCAGTGGTTGGTTTAGATGTGAACTATAATGGACAGAAGGGACAGGGCGGTACTGAGGCTGGCTGGAGTGATAGTGGCCTGGAGCACAGTAACAGGCTGGCATCTATAATCATAAACATTGAGGACAAAAATTAGTTTTACTTAGAAAAGTAATTTTTCCATGAGGCAAATCAAAATTCAATGAGCAGTAAATATAGTATCAACCCTTTTCGAACCAATTGAATTTCTACATGTAAACTATATTTAACTAAATTTCAAACTATAAAGTCTAGATCTAAGATATCTTTCAAGGATACCCTCCTCTGGGCAGTGGTGGCTAACACTTTTAATTCCAGCACATAGGAGGCAGAAGCAGGCGGATCTCTGTGAGTGGACTAGCCTGTTCTATAAGAGCTAGTTCCAGGACAGCCTCCAAAGCCATCCATAGAGAAACCCTGTCTTAAAGCCAGCCCCCCTCCCACCCACCCGCCCCCAAAAAACCCAAAACCAAACCAACCAAACAAAAGAAAAAGAAAACAAAAACAAAGGACATTTACCTCTGTGCCCATCGATCACATTTAGATGTTAATTTTATTGTCATATTTGTTTTACATTTCTTTTTATAAAACAAAGTTTGCTTTGGTGAAAAACTACTGAAAACTGCTTTGTTTGTTCTTGGTTGCCTACCAGACCTTGAATATAAGACCTTATTGCTAAGGACACCATATACTTTAGACATAGGACTTGGAGGAATTGCGTTGGAACTATTAGGACAAGTTCTCACACTACCAAAAGGTGCTATGTAAGCTGCCAATAGAGAAAAGCAATCAATAGCCCTATCCATCTGTAAACTCTACAACTTACAACAATGACAGCCTGACAAAATATCCCTGATGATGCAATAACAGCACTCTTATCCTGGAATAACAGCAGCTATCTAACTAGACTTAATGCTCACTCAGTAGGAGGAATTCATACTTGGTACTAGCCAACTACCTGTGTCTGGAGAGATTATAGACCCTAGGAAGAGCCCATGACTGCCATTTTCCCAGCATAATGGTGAACACTTTTACTCCCAGCACTTGGGAGGCAGAGACAGGCAGATCTCTTGAGTTTAGGGCCAGCCTGGTCTACTACAGCGCAAGTTCCAGGACAGTCAGGACTACACCGAGAAACCCTGTCTGGGATCCACCGCCCATCCCTCTCACCCACAGAGAACTACAAAACATACTGAGAAAAAATAAGATAGAAGTAAGTGACAAGATTTTTTTTTTTTCTCAACTGAAAAGTTGACACTACAATGTTACATCTATTCAACCTGGTCTGTTCTTGAAATGCTGTCATATATACTTTCCAGTTCTTTTACACTTCGATGGCTAATTTTATGTAACCTTGACACAGACTGGAGACATCTGAAAAGAGGGAACCTCAACTGAGAAAATGCCTCTATAACATCCAGCTGTAGAGGGTTTTCTTAATTAGTAATTGAAAGGAAAAGGGCCCAGCACATTGTAGGTGGTGCTATCTCTGGGCAAGGAGTCCTGGGTTCTGTAAGAAAACAGGCTGAGCAGGTCACAGTGAACAAGCAGTTGATGGTCCCCCTCTAGGACTTCTGTATCAGCTTGTGCCTCCAGGTTCTTGCCTAGTTTTGAACTCCTGCTCTGACTTTTCAGTGATGGATTATGATGTGGAAATGAAACCCAAATAAAATAAACCCTTTCCTCCCCAATTTGCTTTTGGTCATCATGTTTTATCACACATAAACTTATATTTTCCTAAGATAACTAAGCAAAACAAAACACACTTCTTACAGCCAGAGGAAATGCATAAGACACATACTTTAAGCCACCTAACTGAATTGTAGCTACCTGTCATGTGGCTGCTCACCAGGTGCTTGACAATCTACAGATGCAACTATGGGGCTTGGCTTATACTACCTCACAAATTATTCCCAAGTTAGAGTCTCCTGTGTGTATGAGAGAGAACATGAAAAAGCAACGCACCTGTGGTGAGGGCTGAGGAAGATACCCCTGCTGCTGGAGCACAGGCTGACTGACAGGATGCCCAGAGGCAGAGAAACTGGCAGTGGGAACTGACTGCCCAGGTGGTAGGGAAGGAGGCGGTGGAGGTGGTGGAGGTGGAGGAGGAGGAGGAGGATGTGGGGGTGCTGTCGTCACAATGTAACCAGACTGCTGTGGAGACTGAAGAACAACAGTGGACTGGAACATGGTGGCATGAGGGTCGGAACCATCAGCTGACGGCTGGCGGGCAAGACTCATGTGGCTGAACTGAGAACCAAGGTTATCCTGTTGAAAAGAAGTTGGCAGTCAGTGAGCCTTTTATTCATGAGTCAAACTTACCAATGGATAATGCTTTAAATACACATGTATTATTTTATTTAAGTATCTCATATAGCCTAGACTAGCCTCAAATTCATGCAGCTGAAGATGACTTGAATTTCTGGTCCTCCTGTCTCTTCTTGAGTCCTGGGATTACAGGTGTAAACCGCAATGTCCAATTTGTGGTGTGCTTATGATAAAACCTAAGACTCTGTTCATGTGAGGCAAGCACTCCACCAAAGTAAGCTATATCCACCAGGCTCTATACTTTATACATTTACAAGCAAGCTGTAGCTGTGTATGTATGGATATCATATATATGTGAAACAGGTAAGATATAAGAAAACATGTTCAAGAAAGTGAGAACTACAATACAGGAGGGAAGGTATGTAATAATGACATACTTTTTAGAAAATATACCTAATGGAAATCATAGCATTAGGAAAAGATTACGATATATTTTTCAGTTTTAAAAAACACAACTATATGTATTTAATGAATTTTAAATGCTGACTTGGTCTTAGAAGTAAAATTGGACACTATAATATTATATAATCAATATTTTCTGAAAGGAGTTACTTTTAGATATGCTTCTCTTCCTAGAAGGTTCAGGTTTGATGCCTTTCTGTATCTCCAGCCATCAAAATCTAACTAGTCATTCCTTTTGTTTAATAACTTATGTTCTTACTACTTCTCAGTTTGTCACTTAAGTTAAACAATAAAATACTATACATCAGAGTGTCCTGATTCTGGATCATTGGTGAACAATTAGTGGTATCCAGACAAGGCAGGGGCTTATAATTCATGAGCCATATGACATATAGTTCCTATCTTGACAGTGTTAAGTATTAGCTCTTTTTATTGGTCACTCAAATGACAGTACAGAGTTAAAATGGAATGCCCGCTCTCAGGAAGCAACAGACTAACAGCATATCCAAAAATGGTTTCTAAATATGAAAATGCCTAATAGTTCTAAATTGCAAAGTAATAGGGCTAAATATTCTTACAAGAGGTAGTGTATGTACACACCACTGTCATGGGGTCACTAACAAAAAGTAGTATTGTCTTTCCTGCAAGCTGAAAGTTATTTCAGAAAATCATTCAGAGATGAATCTGGTAAATAAGTTTGCTCAGTTCAAAAGGAAAGCATTCTCAACAGAGCAATTTCCAAAAAGCACTGAGAATGGTTTTTCAGCTACAGTTTATAATTTGATTTGAAACATAGTTTCAACATGGGATAGTCAATGGCACCAACATAAAATATCCCTGGTAAAAGCAAGCAAGATGCCAGGAAGTTCACATCAAAGGAAGCAAACTTCTTAAGTTTATTTATTTGTTATGTATACAGTGTTCTGTCTGCATGTATCCCTGCAGGCCAGAAGAGGGCACCAGATCTTATTACAGATGGTTGTGAACCACACCATGTGGTTGCTGGGAATTGAACTCAGGACCTCTGGAAGAGCAGTCAGTGCTCTTAACCTCTGAGCCATGTTTCCAGCCCGAAAGCAAACTTCTTATGTAGAAGCTACTTCATGTTCATGTATGGAGCTATGCACAAAGACACAATATTTCAGAGTCACATACTCCTTGCAATGTGTGCCTGAGATATATACAGACAGTGACAGTTATAATTCAGGACATATTTTGGATGAAGGGTATTATTTTATAGCCAGAAATTGTCAAGTATTTTTGATGACAAAATCAGATGAAGTCCTCTGTAATACAGGCTACCATTCATTTAAAGTAACTGTTTCTGACCAATTCACCTAACCAGCAGTAGGCAAAGAATAGAAAATATGAACTCAAGAGGAAAGCTGCCTGTCCAGGCTAGCTTTATGTCAACAACTCAACACAAACTAGAGCCATGTGGTAAAAGGCACTCTCAATTATGGAAATGTCTTGATAAGACTGACCTGCAAGTAAGTCTGTGGTACTTTTTATTGATGCTGGAAGGCCCAGCCCATGGTGGGTGGTGCCACCACTGGGCAGGTGGTCTTGGGTTGTGTAAGAAACCAGGCTGAGCAATCTATGAGGAGTGAGGCAATGAGCAACACCCCCATATGGCCTCTGCTTCAGTTCCTGCCTCCAGGTTCCTGCCTTGACTTCTCGTGGAGATAGTGTGACCCCTGAGAGTTGTAATATGAAATAAACCCTTTCCTCCCGCCATGGTGTTTTAGTCAGGGCAACAGAAATTTCAAGACTAAACAGATTCAAAACTGACTTAAATGAGAAAAATAACATATCTAAGAATTTTAGTTTACAACATTCATCCTGAAAAATCAGGAAATGTTATGATTTAAACAGTCACTATGATAAGCTGATATAATCACTGTCTTATCAAAAGGAATTAAATTATTAAAATGAATAAAAACACCTTTGTTACCTATACCTGTAATAAAAAGAGCCTACCACACTGACCACAGTCTGAAGCATTCATATACATTGCCCATAGTAACAATGAGGTGAAAAGAGATACAGTACCACAGAGTACTGCTGGGTGGGTGAGACTGGCAGGAGCGGGGATGGGTAGGGGGCTGGAGAGCACTGAACAGGCTGAGAAGAGGACTGCAGAGGACCAACAGGCTAGGAAGAACAGGCGGGCAAACAGTTAATGTCAGAAGAAAATGTTACAAGAATTGCACAGCATGGAAATTTATACTTTGGGGCAACAGCTTTAACACTTATAAAGTCATTAAAAATACAGGAGAATCAACAAGAAAAACAGTATTAAATGAAGAACTCTACACAGCAAGAACATACCTAGGCTTAAGTTGATGTCATAATGAGAACAATAACTTTTATGTAATAAATGTAACCTTTTTGCAGATTTTTTTGAAGAGGCTGTCCTACAGTTATGTTGCTCTATACTATTAAATTATAAATAAAAGCTGTATAAATTTATATGATATCTATAACAATTCTCCTATTTGATAAAATGTTTAAATTCTCAGAGACAATGTTACTAACATTTAACCATCTTGTGAGAAAACTGTTAAGAATAACACCTCAGGGATTAGAGAGCTGTCTCAGTGGTTAAGAACATGTGCTCTTGCAAAGGACCAGTTCAGTCCCCAGAGCCTACATGGTGGGTGGCTTACGACCATCCGTTACTCTAGTTCTAGGGGATCTGATGTCCTCTTCTGACCTCCACAGGCATCACATGCATGATTATTTAAATACTGATACACATAAGATAAATAAATCTTAATAACCAGATCAGGACCAAACATATCTATATACACACAAACACACATCTTTTGTGTAGGAAAAAAACTTTT
Organism: Cricetulus griseus; assembly: GCF_003668045.3. Lineage (NCBI taxonomy): Eukaryota > Metazoa > Chordata > Mammalia > Rodentia > Cricetidae > Cricetulus > Cricetulus griseus. Next base: position 60,631,607 of record NC_048598.1, read on the forward strand.
CTTTGTGGCTAAATGCTAAATGTATTTTGATTAAGAGAATTCATGGTAGGAACTGAGAAATTAGATACTAAAAATTGTTAGTCAAATATTCTTGTGTTTCAGGAAAAAAACTGCTTTCCAAAGGTACTAGAAACTAGGTGATTATCTTCTATACTTTCATAGATGAAACATCAGACTGAGATAAAGTGATTTTTATTAAGCCAGATAAGCAAGCAGATGAAGAACTCAGGTAATTCTTATTTGATAAAACTCATTTGGTTAAAATGTATATTATGAATGAATCCTGCTCTGGATAATGTTCCCAAAAAGAATACTCTTAAAATGCAAGTAATTATAAGGCTGTACAGGGAATAAACAAGGAAAAAATGTTTGTAACAACTAAGATTTATAATGATCACATACTTAAAAAAAAAAACACAAAAATCAAGAGAACAATCTAAAAGTATAAAAAGTTTAGATCAGCTTAGAGGCAAAAAGAAAAAGAAAAGAAAAGAAAAAAGTAAAATGATCTGCAGAGCTGCTGATGGACCTGATGAACTTCTGCTGTGAATCAGTTAGCTGAGGAAGCTGAAGCATGCTAATGAGGTACAGTTGCTGGAAATCCTGCTACTGGATGGCTACATGATGCACTGAGTCACATAAACAATCTTTCTTCCGTCAGTCAATCTGACCAACTCCAGTGTCAGGTGAACAAAAACTTACATCTGCTGCGGAAAAGAAGGACTCTGAGCTGAGAGCCTATGGTATAAATGAATGTCTTCCAGAGTGCTAAGTGGCAGAGAAAATTCTTAAATTAGAAGAGTAGCTGAAGGCTTCATTGGGTTGGGGGAAGTGGGAGGAAAAGTTGGTATGTAAAAAGAAAAAAAAAATTAAAAAGAAAAAAGAAGAGCGGCAGATCAAAGTAAAACCCTGATGTCACTCCCTTTTCCTCCTTGAACTATGGCTAGGAAACAACATTCATGCAGCATCTAGCTTTATGTTGTGTGTACAGGAAATAGAAGGAGCTATATTTGGCATTCATGGATTTATTGAGTTTGATATTGCACAAATCACAGTAATTGGGTGTTCAGTCAATGAGTTTTTGTTTCTGTGAGAATCTAAGTGTAAAACTTGCAAAAAAGGTGTAAGTTAAATCAATCAGAAAGTGGGATATTTACCTCAAGACCTGAAACTCAGTTCTTTAATGCATCTGTTTTCAAACCATTCTCTATACCTTCATCTAGGATGTCCTCATAACTGCATAGGACAAAGTTATTTCTACACTTGATCTTAACCACAAGTCTGAGGGTCAATAGGCAAAATCATTCCTAGGAGACAATAATCTGAGATAATGATCTATAACCATAAAGAAATCCTTGAAATTTTTTAAAGCTGTACTAACCTTATTTCCAGCAAATTAAGTAAAAGTGGAAGTCAGTCCTATAAAGCTCCTGGTGAAATACATAGCAGTATAAAGACAACAAAAGCAATCACAACAGCAAAAGAAAGAAATTCTTTGGAAGCAAGTTGAATGTAGCCAAGGCACAGCAAGACAAGGAAGAAGTCTTAAGTGTATTCAACCAAATGGGGTTAAAAAGGTCACGTGGAAGTCTTTGCCAGAGCTTTATGCAATCTGCTCTAGGTAAATGGATGGTTTTGTATGGTCTTAGAAGTGTCTCTAAAACTGTTTAAGGACTACTTTAGAGATCAGAGAAAAACAAAGCAAAGCAAAAGAAAACACTGACATGCTCAGCCAAGAATCTTACCTGTAGAGACCAGCTGCTTTCATTGCTTTCACATTATGTGACAGTGCAACTGAACTATTTACATGTTATTCATCACAAACAATACTATTATATAATATCATACCAATATAAGTGACACATCTTGTGAGAAAATGGGATGAAATTTCTTTAGTTCAAGCTTATCACCACATGTCTCTTATGAGAAATTATACTAAGAGATTCATTCACCAGTGGAATAATTATATGGTCTTCGACAGAAAAAGGTACATATATAAACTATCTTTGATACATTATAAAACCTTTAAAAGTTGGCATGAAAACAGATATACTGATAAAATCAAGTTCTCTAAAGATAGACAACAAATTATTAGGGAACAAGAAGGAAGTGTAAATATATATATGTATAAACTTTAAATTATTTATGCAAATTCAAGGTATGAGTTAGAAAGCTTTTAAAGACAGATATGGTGGTGCACACCTTTAATGCCAGCACTTTCAAGGCATAAACAGGTGGAGCTCTAAGCCAGCCTGGTCTATATAGCAAGTTCTAGGCCAACTGTCATATATTGAGACCCAGTCTTGGGAGAGGAGGGGAGGGGAGAGCAGGGCAGGGGAAGGGGAGAGCAAGGAAGGGGAAGGGGAGAAGAGAAGAGAGAGAGAGAGAGAGAGAGAGAGAGAGAGTGCAAACAAACTGCTTTTTTTCAAATCTCAGGGGCCCAACAGATGGTTCCAGAGGTGAAAGCATCTGCTGACAAGCCTGATAACCTAGGTTCTATCTCCAAGACACACTTGGTGGAAGGAAAGAATCAACTCCTGCGAACTGTGCTCTGATCAGTAAATGCATGCTATGGCAAGTGTGCTTCCACGCACACACACACACACACACACACACACACACACACACACACACTTACTTAAGTATTAAATAAATCTAATAAAAAAATGAAAACTCTACTCTCAGAATACCAACCCATCCCACTCTACCCTTGCAAGAGAATAGAATACTCTGTATGGCTTGAGCAACCCAGTGCACTTCTGTTGGATATATTAATCTTAATAACTCACTTTGCTCACTAGGTCTTTTCTACTTCTTGCTATAAAATAAGAGATAAAAAACTTACCAGTTAAGACCGTGGGATAAAACCACTCCCTCTTTCCTAATGTATTTTCAGTATTTATTAGTTGAAAGTATTTGATTTTTAACATTTTCTTCCAGTGACTACTGAATGGGACATCACTGGGGACAGAATATTAAAGCTGTAAGAAATACTTACTTGGCTATCTCAGTCATTAGCCCTACATATGCAAAGGCAGGTGAACTTAGCATTACATAATCATGGATTTGTGCACCTGTGAGAAAATGTGACTGGCTGCTGGCTGCTGAGGTGGTGGGGGTGGCAGAGGTGGCTGTGGAGGACCAGGCACTTGGGTTCGAACTGGCTGTTGAGTCATAGGAGGATTGTACACAACTGGAGTTCCATCTGGGTTTATGAAGGGCTGACCTAAAAAGAGATAAACGTCAATACACAACAGGTATTGAAAATAAAACTGACACCACTGATTTATAAAACAAATCCATAAATCCCTTATGAACAAACCACAACTCCCAGTTTCTTAAAACATGTTATTCTTAGCTTGATTCAAAATGAAGCTATTAACAATCTTTATTTTTTTCTTAGTATAAATATTCAAATGTTTTTGGTTTTGGGGACAGAGTATTGTTTTAGACCCCACTGAGCTCACTGGATAATCAAAATATTTTCTGAGGGACTGGAGAGATGGCTTAGCAGTTAAGCCCTTCCTAAGGACCCAAGTTGGTTCCCATCAGCCACCTGGCAACTCAAACCATTTGTGACTCTAGTTCTAGGGGATCTGATGCCCTCTTCTGGTCTCTGATGGCACTGAACTCATCTGGTGCATAAACATACACCAAGCAAAACACAAAATAAAAGCAATCTTTAAAATAACATTTTCTGAAAGTTTTGATTTCTGAACCTCATTCTGCTCCAGGTAGTCAGTCAATCACAGGACTGTGGTTCAGCTACTATAAACAAAGGAAAAGGGTCAACAACATTCAAAAGACCTAGCACTCCTACCTCTGGCTAGCCTCACCATGGTCATTAGGATTAGTGTGCATTTCAATTCAAACACAAAGTACCTGACTCCAAGATATCAGGAACCCATTCAAAAATTTTCAAGGGGATGAGAAACACTAGCCTACACTAAATATATTTAACTTAAAAAACAACAACAACAAAACAAGTTTAAAATGTAAATAATTGACAGCTTCAAATCTGTAAGTATGAAATCAGTTTAATGGCAATAGATTATGCATAGTAACATGTATTATATAACAACCTTGTCTGTATCTACATATTTCAATTTCCCTATGTCAAATTCGGTTTCCCCTACCTAGAAGGGCCTTTATATAGGTCATCAATTAAGAATTTAAAGTATGAGTATATGTGTGATGGGAACTGAACCTGAGTCTTCTGAAACAAAAGCCAGAACTTTTAAAAGACTGCATCATCTCTCTTGCCTGTCAGAAAATATTTTGATTATAATGAGCTCAGTAGAGTCTAGAGCAACATCCTATCAAACTAGATACGGTCTAAAGTAAATGTTCAAAAACATCAATTATTATTAGTTTATGTCAAGAACATATATTGTCAATATTAACTTATAACAACTACCTATTTTTTTAAACAATGTCTTTTAGATATTATGTAGTAAGCCATTATATTCTCAAGGACATTACAGGTTTTTATCTACTTGGTGCTTCATAAAGTGCATATTATTTGTTACAGAATAAAAATGCTATATCATATAAAGCTCTCTCACAGGTAGTAGAATCACTTCAAAGGAATGAATTGTTGTTTAATTATAGTCAGGCTATTATCTAGTTTATACATCATAGATGTCACATGTCACATGGGAAAAATTCTTACAATATGAATAAAAATTTTAGCATTTTATAGTCTAAACATTTTTATTGAAGTGTTCAGGACAACGACACTTATAAACTATCTCTCTGGATACCCACCTGTCTGTGGGTTGATCAGAATACTGCCAGGTGGTATGCCAGTTGCTTCCAAGGGAAGCAAAAGGAAGCTAGTGCTAGGAGATGCACCTTGCCCACTGAGGCCACCATCAAAGGAAAGAGAACTGTGAGTGCTGGCTGCCGGGTAGATGACAGGTGTGCCATGAGAAGGTTGGCTAAGAGCTGAACCTGGGAGAGGCTGCTGGGTGTGAGAAAGAGAGCCTGTAGAGGACCCTACACTACCTGAAGACTCAGATCCTAGAGGAAGAGTAATGAAAAACATGGCATTAAAAAAAAAAAAACCAAAAATGTCAATACAAAAATACAGGTTTAAAAACCAAATAATACAATTCATATTATATAACATGCACTTACAACATAACAGCAATGGCTACTATGATTTACTGCCCAGTGGTTGTTTTTTGTTTACCCTTCTAAATGTTTAATACAGCAAGCAGCAGCACAGAAACTGTCAGAAAAGTCACAGTCAAAACATGCAATTTATCAAGTTTACACTAACACAAGGCACAGACAGCCAAAGAAGCATACTACTGACACTCTCAAAAGGACACACAATATATACATTTTACCTTTTAGATCAACACTTAGGAATATACAAATTACAGTTTCCCCAAGGGAAAAAAAATTAGTACAGCCAAATGCCCAAAATCTCATGTATCAGAAACCCTCATCTATAAGAACAGAAAAACTAAGAATGGTGTGGAAAACAATAGAAATAATAAATTACCTATTGAAAGAAGCAACTGCTAAGTTTCACTACAGAATTTCATCTTGATTTATAACCAGCATCCTCCTATAATGCAAACTCAACTACCTTTCTCTTTTACCTAGTGACAGAGTATGAAAAGCATTCAAGTACGTATGTTAGGACAAGCTTAAAATTTATTTTTTACCAGACTTTTATTTCATGATTGAATTTTTACTACTTTCAAGCCTACACTTTATTTCACAGGGACTGCATAATGACTGAAAATGGACAATGAGACAATGGAATGTACAAAGAGATTCAGATAGTACTTGTAGTTTGGTTAGGTTGTTATTAAGGGAACTGACTCTGGGATGAAGATTCTAATGAATGTGATGAATAATTATGATACACCATACACACTGCCTTCTAAATGAAGTTTTCCCTCCAAATCCTATAAAAATGACACTTCAAATTTATCACTTTTCTTTCCTTTTTTTTTTCTGGTGGGGTGGGGCGGGGCGGGGTGGGGGTAACCCTGGTTGTCCTGGAACTCAGAGATCCACCTGCCTCTACTTCCTAAGTGCTGGAATTAAAGATGTACACCACCACTGGGAGAGAACTCCATTACTTTTACCTATTAAAGGATAAAATATACCATTATCTCTTAATACAAAATAGCAAGAGTTATTCTTTATATTTTTACACGTGTGTGTGTGTGTGTGTGTGTGTGTGTGTGTGTGTGTGTGTATAAAGATATAACACGCATATGGAAGTCAGGGGGACAACTCTCAAAAAAAAGTTCTTCTACTAGGGGATCAGGTTTGTACAGAAAGTGTTTTTTTTTTTTTTTTTAAGATTTTATTTATTTATTATGTATACAGTCTTCTGCCTGCATGCAGATCTCATTTAAGGTGGTTGTGAGCCACCATGTGGTCGCTGGGTATTGAACTCAGAACCTCTGGAAGAACAGTCAGTGCTCTTAACTGCTGAGCCATCTCTCCAGCCCCAGAAAGTGTTTTAAGTTAGGCCAGGCATGGTGGTGCCTCCCAGCTCCCGGGAGGCAGAAGCAGGTGAATCTTCCACTCTCTAAATGACTTCCTCATCATAGAGATTTTTTTTCCTTCAGTTATGACCAAATTGCAGTATATAGAGATAAGTATACAAGTTTTAAAAGCGTTCATAAAATTTACTGTCTCTATCAATATGTTATCACATCCACTAAGAAATTTGTAATAGATTTATATATTACGTAAGGTGAGACTGGAATTCACAAACATTAGCAATTTGAAGCATATACTATATTAAAAAAATTTGCTGTCTTAATATACCTTGTATATTGTAATATTGCAGTTGTATACTTATTGTATGTTTAACCTAATCCAAACAGGCTAGGGAGAAATAGCCATTTCTGACTTCCATGTTTATTTTGAGATTAAAAAAAAAAATCTATAAAAGTCCTAAAAGACACATGAAATTCTGTAGTGAAAATGAAGAGAAAATGCTACGACCAATGTATCTGTAGCACAAAGAACCCAAAAGAATTAGCAGACTATTTAAATTTCTATTTATAATAGTTGTAGGTATATTATTTTCCTTTGTTTTTTAAGTTCCTCAAAATTTTCTCAACAATTTTATTCATTTTCAATAGGGTAAGTCATAAAAAAATGCAATCAATATTTGACAGTATGAGATATATCTAATGTTAAACAATCCTAGATGAGAAGTCATGTTTTCCAAGCATAAGTAAACAAAGAAGAATTTCCAGTCACCTCCTCCACACAAGAAATCAGTCACTGAACTATGAGATTAAGTTTACATAGTAACAGACAAGACACTTTACTTCAGTTTGTAATTCTATCTCCAGGACCAAATGAATCATTAAGTCAGTGTGGCCATTATTCATTCTGTGCTTTGTAGGTGTCTACTGAGCTGAAGGTAACTTTACATTATGGGATAATTAGTACCATGTGATGAGAAGATAAAACTTAGGCAAAGTAACATTTTGACTGTACAGTTCTAGGTAGATACTTATACCTGTTTTTGAAAGCCTGCCTATGCTTTTGCTGCTTCCAGAGCTATCACCTCTTGTCAGGACCGAGATTCCACTAAAGCTGCTGGCTTTGGTTACAGCAGGTTTCAGGTTCCGGAGGGAGCTGTCTGAATCTGTGCTGCTCCAGGGTCGTGGCTCTGAGTATTTCAAATCATTTTCAGTGCTGCTCTGATGGCTGTTTGTTGATCTCCCTGAAGCATCTTTATTAACTCTGTAATTTAGAAATAAAACATTGAGCCGGGTGTTGGTGGCGCACGCCTTTAATCCCAGCACTTGGGAGGAAGAGGCAGGCGGATCTCTGTGAGTTCGAGACCAGCCTGGTGTACTACAAGAGCTAATTCCAGGACAGCCTCCAAAGCCACAGAGAAACCCTGTCTCGAAAAACCAAAAAACAAAAGAAACAAACAAAAAAACCCCAAATAAATAAATAAATAAATAGAAACAAAACATTGAAAAGCTAACAGGGGGAAAAGAAAAAACAATACAAATTTTACCACTGACTGGAAAACAATCCAATACCTAAATATCTGGCGCCTCTGCTGGGTACCACTAGTGTCCTCATCTTGAATTCTGTTGGCATTTTAATAAGACATTTAAATTGTTATTAGCATCAATTAGATAATAACCAGGATAGATAATAACCAGGGCAGATATTAAAGATTTCCTTACCTTTTATCAATAATATAGTTTTCTTGGGAACACAGAGACTGGAAAGAAAGAAAAGGTATAAAGTTTGTCAAATATACAAAGTCATCTGTATACCAATGGTAATAACAAAAATCATATATAGTAACTTTAAGAGTACACCCCGCAAGGGCTGGAGAGATGACTTAGCTGCTAAAGGCTAGGCTTACAACTAAAAATATAAGAGTACACACCACAAAAGATTCAATGAATGATAATGGAATTTTTTTATGTCTTTGAGACATTGTGATTACTTTTAATAGACACCTATTTTAGAATCCATTCATTGTCAAAATGAATTTGAAATTTAAATAGTCTTCTTAAAATGGATGCCCTCAGTATCATTAATCATATATTCAATGTCTATAGATTCTCTTTTATTCACAAATATTTGATTACTGGTGAGCAAAAGCTGATAGAGGCACTGGGAAGATATCTCAGAAGGTAAAGGCACCAAGCCAGGAGGTGGTGGTGCACACTTTTAGTCCCAGCACTTGGGAGGCAGAGGCAGGTGGATCTCTGAGTTCAAGGCCAGCCTGATCTACAGAGTGAGTTCCAGGACAGTCAAGGCTGTTACACAGAGAAACCCTGCCTAGAAAAGCCAAAAAATAAACAAACAAATAAATGAAAATAAAAGAAGGCACCTGATGCCAAGCCAGAAGACCTGAGTCCAAGCCCTATAACCCACATGGTAAAAGTTAAGAACCAACTCTTGAAGTTGTCATCTGACCTCCTTCCTCACCCACACGCATTCACACACAAAGGCTGACACAGCGACCATTTCTATTTGTGGTAGCAGTAACACATAGAATATATGGATAAGGCAGAGAATAAGCAGATAGGCCTTAAGGGCTTAAAGTCAAATTCTTCCAGTGTTGTCAATCTAAGTCAGGCAATGGTCACTTCTTTTTGTATTATTGCAACTGTCTTCTATATTTGCCCTATTCATTCACTTTATAGAGCAGAAGCTAAAGCAAGCTCTCTAAAATGTAATTCTTTCATCTTTCATGACTCCTTGTCACATGGGTCAGGAACATATGGCCAATCACCTGTTTTGTGGAATAAAGATTTAATGGAAAACAACTATGACTATGTATTATGGTGGCTGTCATTTCAGAGTCAGTTTTGAGCAGATACAAATGTATGGCTCAAGATGCCTAAAATATCGATTACATGGCCTTTTATAGAAAGACAAAACAACTCACCCCGAAAGTTCAGGTATCTTAACAAAGGTTTAAGGTCAAGTACACCAGTCTAAAGCTTCTTTACTTAAGCTATCTGCCAGGCTATGGTCTGGCTACTTTAAATCATTCAATTCTTCAATATTTCAAGTTCTTCCTTTCTTGTGAGTCTCTGCAAATACTGATTTTCTACTTAAACTGATAGGCTCTTCAGAAGCTTACTTACTCTCTCATCCCTCCCCAGTTCAACTTTGTAGTGCTTCTTTGTCTACTGTGACTCTATTACACTTTTATGTGTATGTCTATGACAACTTGTCAATGGCAGTATGGCATCTAGCTTATACAGTACTGAAAATCATTTCTCTAATATACATGTTGAGTTCAGCAGATCTGGACAAAATTTCCTATTCAGCCATTTTCTAGGTGTATTTATTCTGGCTACTTTACATAGCTTTTTATTGCCTGAGTTGCCTTTACTGACAACAAAAGGTTGTTTAATATATAAATCATGCCTGTCCATGTATATGGTCTTCAGTGTCCAGCATAGCACTTAATATAAATTTTCAATGTTATTTACTACAAATTGTAAATTCTTAATTGATGGTCTAAATTATAATGCTATTTACTACTTTGTTTTGCTTTCAACAGAGGGGACATTTCTATCTGTGGCAGAGGAATCATATATTACATTCATTCATATATCCTTGAAAAGTACTAAGTATTGCAAAGAACAGGTACACAAACAATATTGATAAAACTAAATCTATTTGGTTTTGGCAAATATGCATAAAATAATCAGTCATGTAGATGTTGCTAATATATCACTTATAAAGTAGATAATGACAATCTAAGACTAGCTTTATTTTATAAGATACAAGTTTAACATAAGATTTATAATTATTGATGTTATAAAATCCTTGTTTATCATAAGCTTTAAAAAGTTATAAAAATAACAACTCATTCCCATCCTCTATTAATTCCTATGTTCATTTTTGGTAAAACTTTACAGTATTGTTCCAATGTACTATCAAATTAAGATGAATAATATACTTACTTCAAAAACATGATCGGATGTGTACATAATCAATATGATTAAAAATAATATGATCAATAGCTTAATAGAGGGAACTAGAATGTAGTTACACATAAAGTCCTAAGGGTAAGTCTGTACATACATCTTGGGAAAATATTCGATCTCTAGCTCTCTGGTATTCTTCTTCTCTTTCTTCTATAGATTTGCTTCTCCTGTCATCTTTTAAACGTATTCTCATCTAAAGAGGCAAAAACAATTATTAGGAAAATGAACTATTAGTATAATTGATATAATTAAAAGAATGGAGCTTTTTTTCTCAAGATTACCTGGCTATCGTCTTTGTCAAAGCTGGAATTATCTCTCTTAAGGATGTATCGTTTTTGAAAGTCTTCACCCCTATCATCCTTAATATGTTCATTAAATTTCTGATCAGGTCTGCAAAAAAAGAAACAAGACAAAGGGACAAAAAAATTTAATGTACAGTATTTATAGAAAAGTGAAATAATAATTTATACAAGTTAATAAAAAGTAATATTGCTATTTATCAGTCCTGCTTAAGATACACTACTATTATCTCACTTCACAGTAAGATTTTCAGGAGAAAACACTATTTTAGAGGATAGTGTAAAGGCTTTTTTAAAAACAGCATAGGCTCTGGGTTTAAGTTTAGCTTTTTAATACAGTACCGGTTTTAAAATATACATAAGTACTTAATCCTTTTCTTCCAATTTTTTCCATGTGTTAGATGGGAATTATATAATGCATCTACCTTACAGGGTTGTTCTAAAGTTGAAATGAATAGTAAAGGAAGAGCACCCAGTAGAACTCTGTCATTACAGTAAATACTGAGGTAACTGACCTCAAGAAGTTAAAGCACCTGTGAAAAAGTCAAAGGATTAACACATGACTAAACCACAGTTGGAGACCATGGGTCAGACCCCAAGGCTGATATCCTGTCTATGCATGGACCAAGAATTGTATCACATGCATAAAATGGAAGCAATCAAGTATTTTGGACTGAATTAACTAAAATTTAAGAGACTTCAGGGCATGGCTTTGTTTTATACTAACTAAAACAGGTTAGAAAAGGTAAGCTCTTATGTAGAGATTAACACTGAAACTAAGGCAATGACTGTGAAGTTTAGTATGTATTCTGTAGCATATTGTTTTTTTTTTTTTTCAGATTACAAATGCTGCAAGTTTTACTAAGACCTGGAAGACAGATAAATGATTATGAACTTTAGACATTAACCTTATGTTAAAATTGACCACTGCTAATATATTCTCAGCTTCAACAGTTAATTCAACCAGTATTCTGTGACTTATTACCATTTTATATTGGAATTACTCTTTTAAAATATAACATTATTATATAACATTTAATGCATCTAGAAAAATTTAATGAATTCCCTATACAGTTATATATATATAAATTATATATTATACATGCTTATATAAGTAATAGAATATATTTTAAGTATAGTTTAAATATGTATTTATACATGTATAATATATGTACATATATTATAAGCAATATGAGAATACATTTTATTTCTTTGAGACAATGTCTCACTGTATAGCTCTGGCTAGCTCAGAACCTGTTTTGTAGACCAGGCTGACCTTTAACTCCCAGAGTCTGCCTGACTTTGCTTCCTGAGTGCCGGGATTAAAGGTGTACATCACTATGCCTGGCAATCAATAAATTTTAATCATAAACCCAAGCAATGACATTTCAGCAAGCCAAGACCAGATATTTCATTATAAACAAATCCAAAAAACATGGATAAATATTTGTTGCAATCTAGCGAATAATTTTTCTTTCTGTGTTATGGTCTCACTGTGTGTAACTTTGGCTGGTCTGGAACATGCAATGTAGACCAGGGTGACCTCAATTTCACAGAGATCCCCCTGCCTCTATCCACTACGTCTTAGGATTAAAGTCATGTGCCACCACACTTAGCTCAATCTACCAAATTTTTGATAAACCACTATAGCTGACTCCTGTACATTATATAAAAAGAGATTTAAAGATGAGGATTATCTAAGCAAGATGAAAAAAATATGTATTGTAAAATGATGAGTGAAACAAAGCAGATAAAAAAAAAATCCATACCAAAGTAAAGGAGAAGGTAAGAGCACAATGATTCAGGACCAAAATGATGAGAAGTCTGTTTTCTTTAGGAATTTAAAGGTTATGTATTTAGTACTGACCATGACAGTATGCCATTTGTCATATTATTGCTTCATTTACTATTATTACCTATAGCTATAGCTGTGAAAAGTCACATTTTCTTATTTGAGGTATCTGTATTTAGGACTCTTATTCTAAAGTGAACTCTGGGGTTTAACCAAGGCCCTGGCAACTTTTCTAAGAACAGCTGGATTCCCACACAAAATATGGCAGGCATTTCAGCTAACCTTAAGACTGTCTTACCTCTTTCTTTTAAAGATGCCTGAATTTACTGCCCTGCAATCGGCAACTTCCCGCTCCATTGAGACACCCCAGTGGACACCCGGTTGTTGACATCCACAACACCACTGGTTCAAGGCTGGAGCGGGTAATCTCCCTATGAGGAAAAGGTAAGTTTGTTTTTATTCAATGTGGAGCAGATCTCTAAGGTTTTCTGATTTACAACCTTCTTCAGATCCCAGAAGATATAAAGTAAGAATACAGTGTAACTTCAATGATCTGAAAGTTATAATTACAATAACCCATAATTCATAAATATCTCTGCTTGGCTAAATTTTGATTACCTTTACAAACAAAACCCTAAAACTTTTCTGACATCATAGAATTCAAATAACTGAAGTTACACTGTATTGAAAACCTTAGAGAGTTGTCAGTCAAAATGTTAGTCAAAATGCCTGCTAATGTTCATGTGTTTGGGCATCCAGCAGCTCTGAGTAATGTTGAAAGGTACTGGTTAAAGACAGTAAAGTTCTAGCCACTTTGTTTCACCTATATCTTAGTGAATACTGTCCTACATTAGACACTATATAATTAACAGGGAAAAGATTGATAAAAGATGTTTCTATAAGATTCATGGATAGACATGATTAAATTAAATCAGATTTTTATATTCTAATAATCCTCAGGGACTAATGAGGATTTTCCATCCAAGACAACTACTTTTATTAATTTTTATTATAGGAATAATCATTTAAAATATGAAAATCACCTATTTAGTTGACAAAAGACTATCTGAAATTGGTGAGCATCAATTTTGCTTTGGCAAGTAATATGGTAGCTATACTGGCAAAGGCCATGATAATTGAAGGGACTAGGTGAATTAAATATAACCATTTAAAATGAATGATACATAGACAAGACTCTGAGAGATAACTGACCTGAGGAAAGGCAGAAATAATAATGAAGTGAAGAATGAAACTGATTGATACTTATCATCTTAGGTCCCTTTCTACCATAAATGAAAATGATACAGAGAATACTTATGTACCATGTGTGTTGGCACAGGCCTATAATCCCAGTGTTACAGAGAATGAGAGTACAGGACTTTTTTTTTGTAACTCAAGGGATTGAGCCCAGATCCTTGAGCACTGCTAGACATGTGTTACACTACTGAGTTGTAAGCCCAGTCTTTTAAATGGCCTTTAAAAGGCAATTACTTTTAAAACAAAGGGCTCCTTCTAACAATTTAAAAATTTTCCTCAGCAATCAGATATGGCCCAAGAAAGGAACAGCAGTATGGAAGACACCACACTAAGCAGGAGTTCCAGTTTCTTTGGATTTGAGGTAGAAAAGGGAAAACAAAACAAAACGAAAAAGCCCAAACAAACCAACAAAACAAAACGGTATTTTGGAAATGATAATAAAGTGGTAGACTGATATGAGGGTGTCAAAATCTCCACAATGCCTTTTCTTTTTATAATTATTTAAACAAAATTTCCTGAAGGTGGCCATGGATACCTAAATTAACTTTAAAAATTCATTATGAGAGTGGCTGTCACACATGGCTGATAATATGTCCTCCGATGTTGTGTTATTGTTGTTGTGCCTAACACAAGACTCATCTTCCTTGTCTGAATCCAGGTATGCATTTTGTTCCTAGCGAGATAAATGTACTTTGTGGCTCTATCACACAAAGTTATCATGGAGTTTACCACAAATGCAAGGTGCTGTAGGAAGGCAAGTATTAGTCCACAGGACATAATTTGGATACTTACATTCTTGTGTTGCTAGTTTTGTTCACTATGACAGACTTTCCACTCTGATCAACATTGTGGTCTAATCCAAAGTAGGCAGCCACTCTGTGTAACAGCATCCTGTGGTAAGATGTCATTGGGGGAAACTTCTTACGTGGGGACCTGAAGGAAGACAACACCTAATTTAGTTATGTCAAGGAGAATTATAATGACAATTTCTTTTCTTGTTAAATGTCAGAACTTACTCATTATTACCAATGAAATCTAAAATTTCTTGTTCCAATTTCAGCAGCATCATTCTGTCCCTGAAAGAAAGTATGGAGATTCTTACATGTAAAACTTAGCACGAAGTAATGATAAAACGTCAACAGGTTGTGAATTTTACATATCTACTTTCCCCCTAGAAACAACAGAAATATCACAATCTTGATGCTAGTGTATTTATAAGCTTCCTAAAATAGAAAAGTTAAGAGAATGAAAGATGATTTTTTTTTTTCAGTGTAACCTGTTAGGTAGAGTTTTCCATATACACTAATGTGGACAGGGCAGTGTACATTCTAAGAGCCAACTATGTTACCTTAGCTCCACAGAAACAGTGCTCTAAAGAACATGAGATGCTATTGATAGTAATGAATACTCCTGAGGCAATTCAATGCTCTGTATTCCTCATTCTGTAAGTTGCCATTATGTATTTTTAAGATTTGTGAGAAAATTTCTTATAAAATCAAAATGAAGCAAAGGCATTCACTATCTATAATGAATCAGTACTCAAGTGCATATCTCCATGCATTCCTTTGAGTGACTAGGATCTTATTCAGGGCACTTAGGCTGTAACAAGTCAACGGAATCATTCCTACTGGTTCTTTTTGTTTTGAGACAGGGTTTCTCTGTATAACAGCCCTGGCTGTCCAAGAATCCCTCTGTAGACCAGGCTGGCTTGAACTCACAGAGATCCGCCTGCCCCTGCTTCCAAGTACTGGGATTAAAGGCATGCGCCACCACTGCCTGGTTCATCTTAGTTCATATACACTGAAAATACGGCTTTAGGGTTTTCCTCCCCCAACTGCAGATTTCATGTCAGGTGGGAAACAAAACAAAAAAATCTCACAGAAACTTAAAGCTAGAAATAGCTTTCAGACTGTCTTCTAAAGATTTTAAGATCATGAAAGTAAGGCCCAAGGAGTTCTCTGAAATAAATACTACAGAGAAGAACTTCCTAAAACTTAACACAAGAGCTGGTATCTGCTTCTTGGATCACCCAAATGTCTGTGCATCAATATTGAGTTTGATCCTCCCCATGCACTGCAAAACAAGTCCCATAAAACTGAATGATATCTTTTAGAGTAAAACTGAATAATACATTTTAGTCTATTCATTTATTCAACAAAAAAAAAAAATATATATATATGTATTTCAAAAAGAGAAAACTATGCTTATAATAGTTCAGCAATTTCAAACCCAAATCCAAAGAGTTCATTTTTAAGCAAATTCTAGTAATATTCAATTTTGCCCTCTGAGCTGATTCTTTCTTGCTATTCCTCATCTTAATAAAAGGGACCACCTTCTATTTACTGTGGTATGACAGAATGAGAATTTAAGGTTGATTACATCCTATGTGTCTGTGTGTGACAGGAAAGTTTGAGAGAGAAGTATGTATACACATGTGTCCATGTACACATGTGGGCGTGCACATATAGAAATGCATGATCAGAGTGAATTCAAGCTGGGTTGTCTTTCTTTATGACTTTTTAAGTTGTTGTTGTTGTTGTTATTATTATTTTTAGACAGTCTTTCACTGAACATGAAGCTCAGATTTGTTAGGCTGGCTAGTGAGCCCCTAAGATTATCCAGTGTCCACACCTCCCAGCACTGGGATTATACGAATGCCCAGTTTTCTTTCTTTTACTTTTAAAGAAGACTTTATGACAAGCATGGTGACACTCCTTTAATTCCAGCACTCGGGAGGCAGAGACAGGCAGATCTCTGTGAGTTTGAGGTCAGAGTGGTCTATGGAGTGAGTTTTGGGATAACCAGGGCTACACAGAGAAACCCTGTAATGAAAAACAAACCAACAAAAAAGATTTTGTATGTATGTGTTTGTATGAATGCAAGTCTGTGGAGGCTCTTGGAAGCCAGAAGGGGTACTGGGGCAAGTGACTGAAAGCAGACCTATTTGAATCCTGGGAACCAAACTCTTGTCCCACCAATTGCTCTTAACCACTGTAGCACCTAAGCTTAGTTTTTCACAAGAGTGATGAGATTCAAATGTTGCTGGTCATGTTTATGTGGCAAATACTTTACTTACTGAGAAATCTCTCCAGCCCCCCCCCCCTTTTTTTCCTATTATTCCCCAACCCCCTTCTTTTAAAAGACAAGATCTTACTGACATGTCTAAGCTGGCTTTGGACTCAAGTTGAGATCCAGATAGTTCCTGAATTTGTCATTTTCCTGCCCCAGCCCCCACTTGAGTAGCTGGTATTGCAGGCCTGTATCATCAGGCCCAAATTGTTTTCCTGTTGTCTGCTTTTAAAGATTGAGTCTTGGTTATGTAATCCTGCCTACCTTTAAATTTAAAGAGTCTCCTACCTTAGCCTCCTAAATTCTCACACATCACTGAATCCCACATCATCCTCAATGTAATTCTCCTATTGAGTTAGTCATTGCTGCAATTTATCTACCATCTTTGGTTCCACTTCTACATGCCTGTGTCCCCAGAAATCAGGATCTCAACATTTTCCTTGTTCTGGCCTAATGTGTTCTATATGGAGCATGCATATTAGTCCTATGTGGAGCATGCATATTAGTCTTGTAGAATACTTATGTAATCCTTTGGTTGAATCTGTGAGACGTTTCCCATTGCTCTTAGAATTCAAATTCTGTAATATTCTTAGAAGATGGGCATGAGTTGGGGTTTATTTCCAGATGAACTCAGAAAATTCTCACTGTTCGTTCAGGACTACCTCCGTTCTACCTTGTTCCTTAAGTAACTCTTGGACTACCTTGTTCCTTAAGAGGTTTGCTTAGAGCATCCTTTTATATTCTCTTAATACTCTCTCGTTCATATTTTAAAACCATGCATCGTCGTTATCACTATATAAATACATGGATTATATATAATATTCAGTTCTAAAAAATTATAATTTGCATGGGATAAATAAATATTTCATAAAGTCCTTACATAATCTTCCATTAAATTTGAGGAAAAGATAAGAGGACTTTTTCTTCCATAGAATCTCCCCCATGAAATAGACTTATCTGCTTAACTGTTGTCTTCTTTTTCTTTAAATTTTTAATACTTATTTATGTGATGCATTTTGCCTGCAGGTGTATCTGTACACCATGTTTGTACCTGGTGCCTGTGGAGGACAGAAGTTACAAAATCCTGTTGAACTGGAGTTAGGGGCTCCAGCCCCTAGATCCTCTTTTTCATCTGAACTTGTGGAGTCAAATTACTTTGAAATGATGTAATTTTCAGTAATTTTTCCATTTTATAAGCTGTCTTACTAAAAAGACAGAAACTATGAAGCACCAGTTTATTTAATAGAATTCAGAGTAGTGTACTTAAATTGGTTTTCTGTATAGAAAATAAATAGCTGATAGAAGATATTTCAAATGTTCTTTGAGCTGAATGTGCCACAATTAGAGGGAAAAAATGAAATCTAACAATTCTATAAACCACTGGTAGAAAGTCAGGGTTTTCTTACCTAAAATGGTAACCTATATATTGCAGGTAATTTTTATATCATTTTCATATTCAATTATTTTAAACTAACTTTCCCCAATGTTAATAGAATGTATTAGAAACATAAGGATCAGTAAGTTTCCTAAGGTCTTAATTTTATACACTTGGCTTTTTATTCACTGTAGTAGTACAAGATCCTAAATTTTCAAATTTATAAACAAAGGTTGTAAGTATTTTGGTAATAGACATAAGCTAAAAAATGAACTAGTATATGCTACTGTTAAACCCATAAAAACAAGGATTTCAATCAGAATGACATAAAACTACTTAAAGATAAAAGAAGGAGCAATAATATGTGGGTTTTCAGTGTTCTAGTCATTGTTAAGAGAACTATCTTTAGAGATAGTATGGCAATTTAACAACCAGAAAACAAAAATGTTAAAAAAAAGAGATAAGATAAACAGAAAAAAAAAAAAAGTTCCCTCAGGTTATTTCCCACTCAATGCTTCATGCCCCCGTTAAGCTTCTGCACCATGTGAGAAAGAGTGATGTAACATAGCCGGGCGTTGGTGGCGCACACCTCTAATCCCAGCACTTAGGAGGCAGAGGAAGGTGGATCTCTGTGAGTTCCAGGCCAGCCTGGTCTACAGAGCCAGTGCCAGAATAGGCTCCAAAGCTGCACAGAGAAACCCTGCCTCGAAAAACAAAACAAAACAAAAGAGTGATATAACATTACTCTAATCAAAGTTATTTTCTAGGAGTACATTACAAAAACACTGAACTAAACATGAGCAAACCCAAATTACTTAAAAAAAAAAAAATCACGCCTTTAATCCCAGCACTCGGGAGGCAGAAGCAGAGGCAGGCGGATCTCTGTGAGTTTGAGACCAGCCTGGTCTCCAGAGCGAGTGCTAGGATAGGCTCCAAAGCTACACAGAGAAACCCTGTCTCAAAACCCCAAAAAATCCCTTACCAAAATTTATGGTTTTGTTCCCTCCTCCATTAGTTTACACAATATAGCTACCTATTGTATTTATTAAACTCAGATGTTGCAATCTGGTTCAGTAGTTCAGAGTACTGGCCCCTCTACCACAGGACCCAGATTCAATTCCCAGAACCCACATGGCAGCTCATAACTGACTGTAACTCCAGTTCCAGGATATCTAACACCCTCATGCAGAAATACATGTAAGCAAAAACACCAATGGACATGAAATTAAAAAAAGAAAAAGAAAACATTTAAACTCAAATGTGGCTATAAAACCAACAAGGTATAAAGTTATGTAAATAAATGTAACTCTCACAAACACAGTTTCACATTCCTTGCTTTACATGTATAATGACTAGCTAGTAAGGCCACTAAAAATACTTCTTGCAAACAGAAATTCTAGATACTTCATTATTTACCAGTTCAAATTAAGTTTAATAGTCTGAGAATTAAAACAAGAGATGATTTAATGATGATGTAAAGGAACAAAACTGAGGAACTGGGGATATAGCTCAGTTTACTATGCATGAGACCCATAATTCAATCCCCAGAACTGCTAAAAATAAAAAATAAAAATATAGTGCTAGTAAAATAATTCAGTAGGTAAAAGAGCTTGTTGCCATTAGGCCTGGTTGGATCCATGTGATGGAAGGAGAGAACCAACTCAAACAAGTTGTCATGTGACCTACACATAGCTGCAATGTGACACACACACACACACACACACACACACACACACACACACACACACACACCGATCAATCCATCAATCCATCAATCCATCAATCAATCAATCAATCAATCAATCAATGTTTTAGCTGGAAAAATATATTTAGCATCTAGTAGAATTCTCTAGGACATACTCAATCCTGAAACCTTTAGTGGAAATCTGCTGTACTTAATTAATAGTTATCAAGTACTAATCATCTCCTTCATTAAGAGTTCAGCCACTTAACAGAAAGTTAAATTTCTATGACACAATGACATTAGTAATAACTTATACATCAGGCATTAAATAAATTATTCACCCATTCATTAGCTTACATAAAATTCCATATACAGAAGAAAAAGCACAGATAAAGCTGCAATATGGGTGAGCACTGGAAACTATATGAAATGAAGACCATGTATTTGGTAAGTTGATTAAAATGATGGTCCAGAAGAGGAAAAAACACAGGGATAGAAAACACATTAGAAATTCGGGGGTAATTATTAATTTTATTAATAACACAGTGACAGCTAAAGAAAGGGTGCCTTTTTTAAAATTGAAGAAAAAGCTCTAAAAACTTTCTTTGATAACTATAAACACCCGTGAATATATTAAAAACATTAAACCACACATTAAAAAGGACAAGCAGATAATTCAAAAAGCTGTTATATTTGTAAATGAAAACAGAATCACATGAAAATGAAAATAGAAAATGTCTCTTGCTGAGTTTTGTTGTGTTGTTTTCGATAAATGTTAAGGGGAAAGTTTTACCCATTTGGATCTTACTCAGACTAGCTATATATTTCCTAGCTTCCTATATATTTCTGAGTCCACTCAGTTCTGCAGGAAAAAAAATGTAAAGTAGCCAGCAGCTTTCTAATTTCCCATTCTAATAGGATACTTGGATACATCTATTTATCTCTTGTTTTATCTTCTGTGAAACTGTTGTATTGATGTAGAAGAAACTGAAAATGATAGAATTAATGTAATAAAAATAAAGGATTTACCAATAGATTTGTCTAGGAGACATTAAATCACACAAAGTAGAATTTAGAATTTAGCTAACTAAGGGAACACTGTCCCTCCAAACACCCCAAAGGTAAGCAGTCTGTTAGATAAGCAATTTTTTTGTTTTGTTTTGTTTTGAGACAGGATTTCTCTGTATTGCTATGGAGCCTGTTCTGGAACTCACTTTGTAGACCATGGTTTGGAACTCACAGAGATCTGCCTGCCTCTGCCTCCCAAGTGCTGGAATTAAAGGTGTGGGTCACCAACACCCAGCTAGATAAGCAAAATTTATGATGGATACAGATGCTTATTTACCAGGACTGACCACCACTGAGGCCCATCATCAAAGAGCATTCCTCTAACAGTGGTTCTCAACCTGTGAAATCTGACCCCTTTGGGGTCAAAGGACCCTTTCATAGAGGTCACATATCAGATATCCTGCATATCAGATATTTACATAAAACTCCTAACAGTATCAAATTTACAGTTATGAAGTAGCAACAAAAATAATTTCATGGTTGGGGGTCACTACAGCTCGAGGAACTGTATTGAAGGTGGAAGCGTTAGGAAGGTTGAGAACCACTGGTCTAAACAGGAAGCTCAAGGGAGCAGTACAAGGGCATAGTCACTGTTAAGTCCTGGCCTCCCATAAAGACCCCAGCTCTTTTCTTGAGAAAAGCATAATTCTACAAGATATACAAGACGACCCCAGGTAATAACTATTTGAAAGAACAACAATGGTGTACTTAAGAAATAATTCTAGCAATATCTTTGCTGTGTAAATCTCCCATCTAACTAAGTGGTCAGACTCGGAGTCTCCTGTCTCTGTTTAAGCTGTTTAAAGTGAAACTTGGGGTTGGGACCAAAGAGATTTAAGGATGACAGCATGCAAGAATGCATAAGTTTAATTTGTATATAAGTTAGTAAAATCTGCTATTCAAGGCCGGCTCCTTTGGGCATTAGTCACAGCCAGAGTCAAGGGTTTTGTTTTTCTTTTTTTTAGTAAAGAGCTTTTCTTTTTTAATTTCTTCCCAGTGATTTCTTACTGGGAAGGCAGATTATTTCTAACACTCTGGCTGACATCTAGGCCAAATATCCTCAGGATTCTTCTGTCAGATTTTGAGATCAAGTCTTTCCATTTACTTTTAAATTTAGTATTTTAAGATAATTTTGTCCTTATCATTTATTTAAATATCTCTGGGTAATCTTACCTCCAATAAGCTTTATCTTTACTGAGAACTTCACAATCTGTAACTCAATGCTGATGCATTCCCTTGATAAGTGAGCCTTTTAATTGTCCCATCCTGTTCTATTTTTGCCTGCCTGTTCACTCTCAGTTGCAAGACTAGCTTTAGCTCAGTGAGAAACCTACATGCTATTCTCAGTAGCATTCCATATTCAAATAATCATCAATTCCCAATTTGATTATTTCCTGAACAACTTTCAAACCTAACTTCCTGGCTCTGCCCTCATACTAGGGATTGTAATGATATACTATTTATGATTTATTGAAGTTTGCCTGAGGATTCAGAAAGCCTGCGCTTGAGGTGAGAACTAGTGGAAGTTTATAAAATAAACAAGAAAGAACAAAATGTATTCATAAAGAGTTGAATATACAGAGTTCTTATTTGGATGGAAGATGGTATAGAAAGATACTCATGATTAAATCTCTCTCTTAATGACAACTCAATTGATGACCTTCTATTTCTGAAAATTCCTAAAGAATAGGAATGATCTGCACATCATTATAACATGCATAATGCAAAGATATTTATATACCTGCATTTAACAGACCAACATCTTAGTCCTAAGAAACTAAAATGTTTGTTATATTGCATATAGCTACAATCTTAACCTAATATTCAAACTCAATAATGAAAACATATATAGTAAGATTATGGTACTCTAGAAACAATGTAAACCTTATAAATTTAATTTTTACCTGGGATTGTTTTTTAATGTATTTACTAAAAATTCATGTAGATCTATGCCAGTTGAATCAGTGTATTCTTGACTGGAATCTAAAAAACAACAACACAAAAACCCAGTATAAAGTTGTTTGAACACAAATCCCTTCCCCCTTTGTACATTATGTCTATCTTAAGTAAAATAAGATGCCCCATGAAGAAGAAGAAAAAGAAAAAAGACACAAGTAGGAAAATGAAATTTTTGAAGGCAGATGACCACTATTCTTCAACTTGCATATAATTTTCAGTACATGGGCTAATATAACTACATGAACATATATATTCTTAAATTTAATGTCAGACTAAATTTACCCTGATTTCTGGAATGATCCTCAGGTACTCATCATATTCTCATGTTCAAAGCATGTTTCCTTATTTCTGTCTGTAGTAAATTTAAAAAGCTCAATTCATTTGAACGTATGTAAGTAGAAACAATAACTTGGAAGAATTTTAGTTCGAAAATTATTTAATACTGGTCAACACAACAGAGTTTATAAACTAATAGACCATTTTTATTGACCTGTAGTGCTCAATAATGAAGATCCTTAAAACTTTCTATGAAGATATATTCTGGGGCTTCCAACAATATTCTTAATATGACATCAGTTGTTTGCATTGAACCAATATAGCACAAACTCTGATTCTAGCATTTGAACATGAGTGAGACTGGAAAGAGATTTTGATGACGATTCTTCTTAGTAACTGAGATTTATGTAAATGGTTGGAGAATCTTAACATTATACATAATCATGATATGCCAAATGAGTACATATTACATCATTCCTCCAGTTTGCTATGCTCTTTTCAATATAGAGATGTGACATGTGTTATTCAAGGGGCAAAAAATTATTCATAATGAAAATAAACTTTTATCCAAAAAATAAAAAATAAATTACTAACCTCTTGATAACATTTTTCTGGGCAACTTATCACTGGCTTTTTCTTTATCTGTTTCATCTTTTGAGGGCTTTTCCTCTTTTTCAAATGATTGTGTTAACTGGATTTGAATTTTTTCCTGTTGGAAGGAAAAATTAGTTACTCCATGAAAATATAAACTAATTCAATATTAAGTAATAGCATTTCTTGAGTAACTCAAAACTGTATGAAGGACAAAGTGTACAAGAAATTTTCATTTTATCCAATTAAAGCTTCTAAATTAGAAATCAACTTAAGCCGGGTGTAGTGTCACACGCCTTTTAATACTAGCACTCACACGCAGAGACAGGCCAGCTTGGTCAACACAGTGAAAACCCATCTCAAAATAACATCTCAAAATAAACAAACAAACAAAAATGAAACTTAAAAAATGTCTTCAGAAAAAAGGTTAAAACCGTTTGTTCAGTCAGGCATGGTGGCGCATGCCTTTAATCCAAGCACTCAGGAAGCAGAGGCAGGTGGATATAATCTGTATTTGATAACAGTCTGATCTACACAGTGAGTTCCAGTCCAGCCAGGAACATAGTAAGGTACTATCTCAAAACCAAAACTACACCTAATATGTTATCTAAATATATCAATTAAAACAGATCTTTAAAACTGTTTTGGAGAAACTAAATGTTTCCTGTCATAGTTTTTAGTGTATGCAAAACACCCTAGAGGTCAGAACTCAGTTGGAGATCCTTACCACAATTATCAACCAGGAAAATAATTAAAAAATTCAGTTTCTTTTTGAGATAGTGTCTAATGTATCCTAGGCTCAATTTGGGCTTGCTATATAAAGGAGAATGACTCCACACATCTAATCTTCTTGCCTCCACCTCCCTAGTGCTGGGATTACAAATGTGCAATACTACACCTTATTCTTGTAGTACTAGGAACGGAACCCAGGATTTTTGTGCATGCTGTAAGCACTCTACCAACTGAGCTAGTCCAAGTTTGGTTTTCTGAATATCCCCCAAGCACACCCACTTTTCGCCTTCTCTGTCTTTCTTACTGAAAAACAGTATGTTGCATTTGTGACTGATTTATTTTCTGAGGTTTTTTTCTTTCTTTCTCTTGCAATAAAAAAATATAATCAGAAAAGTTTTTTAGAAAGATACCAATAAGATTCTGTTTCTTCCTGATATGTAACAACTATAAAGTAGTCATACCAAAGACCAAAATGGAGAATAATCTTATGTTGAAAATAATGTTATTAAAGCAATTTTAGAGCCAGCAGAGATTACTAGGAAATTAATTTATATACCCTGAAAGGCAAAGATCATGTTGAGCTATGTTTATTCAGACAAAATTACAAGAAATAAACAATAAACTTCAGGCCATTTCAACTAAAGATAAAAGTGTGGCTTACTCTTAGACTAAGTCACACTTTTGTTATTTATTTTATTTTATTTTATTTTATTTTTTGGTTTTTCGAGACAGAGTTTCTCTGTGTAGCTTTGGAGCCTATCCTGGCACTCGCTCTGGAGATCAGGCTGGCCTCGAACTCACAGAGATCCACCTGCCTCTGCCTCCCGAGTGCTGGGATTACAGGCGTGCACCACCAACGCCTGGCAAGTCATACTTTTGTTCATTACTTTTCTGGATAGTAGTAGCAGAAGTGGTTAGTAATACAGAGAATACAAACATCAGGATTCTCAAACTCACTGCCAACAAATTTTCTCTTAAACTTCTACCCACCACATATAAAATTATTTTCAAAACAACCGTTAGTAGAATTTCAGTTATTTATACAACAGTAAGATTACTAGCTACTGTTTCCATGTGTGTTCCAAATTTCAGGGGCTGGGGATACTGTTCAGTAGCAGAATCATGCTCAGAACACACAGTAAATGCCACCCATTAGAATTTGCTACCAGGATGATGAACACCCGCTTTCTGCCTTCTCTGTCTTTTTTTTTTTTTTTTTTAAACCAAAAAACAGTATGTTGCATTTGTGACTGATTTATTTTCTGAGGTTTTTTTCCTGCTTCTATTCTTCCCATAATTTTCAGATATTTGCAAATTGCTATAGAATTATGTTTTAGGAGAACATTTAGGCGTTTTCCTTCTTTGAAGCTTCTTACTGCTTAGGTGGATAATGAAATGTATGTAGGGGAAAAGACTCCACACTGAGTTCTTAGACCATTTCAATAACTAGCAGATTTTTACTTCTGTAGTATTTCATCTGAGTCATAAGTATTAATTTATAGATATTAAATTACTTAATCAAGATAAACTACATTTTACAACTCTAGTAGAGAAGGCTATTGTCTAACTTGTTATCAGCTTACCCTGTTTTCAGTACTTGAATAAAGGAAACCCATTCTGAATGCTAAAGGTTGCAATGTAAACTTTCTAACTATAAATAAAAGTAACATGTACATAGGAAGCTGCAATTTTCTTATTCTTTACTATGACGTTTAGAACATCTGTGATAAAGGTGCCTTCCCTATTATAAACTCTCATCACACGAGTGACATCTCCCTTAAAATTGCTTCTCAACCATTTTTATAATGTGCCATACTAATTCACCAAAAATTAACACACCATGTGGAAAAATTGTTGGAAACTGTATCAAGATGAGAACAGATAGCAGAAGACTTATTTTCTTTCAAATGAATTTTAGTCAACTCAAGGCATGAAAATGAGGTTTATAGTTTTTTTTTTTTTCATTTTAAAGTACTTTGTATTTAGAGGCAATAGAGATTATTAATCAAACAAAAATGATCATGTTTAAGACAAAATGAGAAACAACATAGTAATGAATTCTGACATAACATCTTATACAGATGGTATAACTTTTTAAAATGCAATACACAATCTATGATCAATATACATACTAACAGCCAAGATATATCCTAGTAAATATTTTTCAGAGGAATATTCACTACATAGATTTCTGCAGTATCATAAGATAAGCCCCATTGCCCCCAACATTTTTCACACGAAATAAACAGAAAATTAAAAAAAATCACAACACAGTTTTTCTCAGAAGGTATTAATACATCTCTGTATTAATACACTCTTGAATGGACACTCCTTCCTATTTCTTTAAACTCCCTGGATCATTAATGCCAAGACTAAGATAGTACAGTATTTTGTCAACAGAATGAGGAAATGAGCTTTCAAAACACACTTCATGAACAACCATGTTCTTTAGTCTTACAAAAGAAATTTCCAAGCTGGGCAGTGTTGGCTCTTGCCTTTGATCCCAGCACTAGGGAGGCAGAGGCAGGCAGATCCCTTGAGTTTGAGGTCAGCCTAGTCTACACAGCAAGATCCAAGACAGCCAGGGCTGTTATACAAAGAAACCCCATCTTGAAAAAAACAAAAACAAAAAGCAAATCCTCCAAACAAACAAAAAAGTTCC
Organism: Cricetulus griseus; assembly: GCF_003668045.3. Classification (NCBI taxonomy): domain Eukaryota; kingdom Metazoa; phylum Chordata; class Mammalia; order Rodentia; family Cricetidae; genus Cricetulus; species Cricetulus griseus. The sequence goes on from NC_048598.1 coordinate 60,658,837, forward strand.
TTTAAAATTTTTGTTTCATTTATGTTTTTGTGTATGAGTGTTTTGCACCACATGCATGCCTGGTGCTATGCAGACTAGAAAAGGTATCAGATCCCTTGAAACTGGAGTTACAGATGGTTATGAGCTGCATGTGGGTGCTGGGAATCAAATCTGGGTCCCTCCCTGGAAAAGCAGCCAGTGCTCTTAACTCCAGCCCTTCAGAGAAGGTTTAAATTGCTATTTCAAAGAACAATTGTTTTTCTTTTTTCTCCGCTTTCCGAACATGCCACAACTCACTATCAACCAGCCATGCAATACTTAATATGAAGCAACCATATTCTGTAAAACAAAGTGCCCAGAGAGTTAGCTTAAAAGTAATCTAAATGCAACTGTACTCAGTAAAACATTTTGACATTATTTCTGACTTTCCTTGGAAAATATTTTTGCTCAATACATTTAATTAAATACATACATTTCTAGTTCCAATGGGGGAAAATCACAAATGAATTCTGAACACCTGGACTATCAAAAAAGATTTTAAAGTTTATTATTACCTACCTAAAATAAATTTTAAAATTTATTTTAAAATTTCCCCTTTTTTGTGTGAGAAATAAAATATAGTGATCTGTAAAGACACATTATAAGCATGTCACAGATAACTTTAGTATCTATAGTATCTCTTTAAGATCATCACTTAAGCCTTGGAAAGCAGAAAATGCTTATTTGAATCAACAAATGTACAACTGACATTTGCTTCAAAAAACTGTTTTGAGACAAAAAGTTTTTGAGACAGAGCTCACTGTTCAGCCCTGGGTGGCCTGGAAATTGCTATTTAGACCAGGCCAGCCTACTTGAAGAGATCCACCTGCCTCTGCCTCTGCCTCTGCCCCCAGGGTACTAGAATTAAAGGTGGATCCCACCTCTCCTGTATGACATTTACAATTTTAAAAGATGTACAACATGCCATGACCTTTGCTTTTAAAATTTTCTTTTCTGGTTTCTTAAATAAGTACTAGTTGTCTTGCTTCTTTAGAAACTTAATTTTAAGTTGACTAAACCCTCTTCTAAAGTAGAAGCCACTCACTATCAGTACTAGTTAATCACACCGATGATCATAAGCAGAACAAAAAGCACCATGCAGACAGCACCAGACAAAGGCAATCTGCAGTTATTATTAACATTAAAAAAAATCAAAGCATTAGAAAGAATATAGGCTTCAAGCTCAGTAGTTTGCTTGACTCCCACTATCTTATATTTTATAAGAACAGATAGAGAAGTATTAGACAACTAAAGACTTGTGTAAAATGGTTTTACTATATATTCAAGCTAACTAAAGAATTAAGCAGAAGTCAGGGTAGTTCCCAGAGAAGCAATAAGAACACAGTAAATTCCCAAAATCCAAAATTAAAAGGGGAATTATAACATAATCACTGAAAGTATTTTAATATTGATAACTTTCTTTCTCCTCCTTTTTTCAAGACAGGGTCTCACTGTGTAGCCCTGGCTGTCCTGAAACTAGACCTGTAGATCAAGCTGGCCTCAACCTCACAGAGATCCACCTGCCTATGCCTCCCAAGTGCTGGGATTAAAGGCATGCCCCACCACTGCCAGCTAATTTATAATTTTCTTAAAGTCACATTCCTAGGTAATTACAAAATCTCAAAAGTTTTCCTGAAAGAAGAATCTCTATTGTAAGCCTCATACTAAAGTAAAGAGTTTTCCTAACTCATCTGGATTTCATTAACAAGTATTATCAAATCAGTTTCATTTATTAGATATAAAAGAAAATACATTCACACTCAACTTTTATTGACCCATATCAAAGAATGTCTCCAGTTCCACCACGTCTTCAAATTATTTTTGTTTTGCTTTGTTGTTGTTTACCTGGGTCTCCTGTGATATCTCTGCTGCAGGGGGTGGTGGAGATTCTTCACACACTGCAAGGCTCCGAACTAGCTTTAACTTTGAGCTTGACTAAAGAGAAGTATTTAAAATTAACACTGCATTTCATAAATCAGGGCATATTCAAAAGCCCCCTAGAGCGTGTCTAAATTTCTTTTTAGTTTCCACCATGAATAAAAAAGTAGATGAAATGTGTAAGTTAGATATATCATTAAATAACACTAGAACCCCCTTGAAAGTGAAAATAAACAATTGAAGTTTTAAGAATTACAGCAATAGTAAGAATGGGAATAATTCCAATTTCAAATCCAACAAATGGTGAGAAAGCAATTTTTCTCCGTAGTTAAAATATAAGAACAACAACAAAAAAAACCCGCCAAGGATAATTAAAAGCAATGCACAAAAGCGACTAGGCAAGACAAAAAAAAACCCAAATAAAACAAAAGAAGCTTTCTGTTCCAAACAAAAGATGAAAAAAACTAAACTGAATGTAGTGCTGTATGAAAATAAGAATTCATCAAGCATGAAGGAAGGCCTTGGCATGCCAGCACATCAAATAGTTACTATACCTTAGACCTTTTTCCTGTCTGTCCAAATGACTGCAGGGGCCGCTGAATATACAATAAGAAAGATTTTATTAAATTTCACACTCAAACAGAAAATTTGCTTCTTAATTCATACACCTAGACCTCAGAGTTTGCTAAATAAACAAAGAAATCAAAGATGGTTCAGAGAAAGAATAGTGATTCCTCCAGATACACACTGGGAGAAGTTACTAAATCCCTCTGTGAATGGCATTTTCTTCAAATCAGCAAATTTCTGTGTTACATGAACACAATATGTGAAGGTGACTTTTTTCATAGTAAAATAAATTACTTTTGGTATGTTATAATAACATTTTCACCAATGTTGAGGTAAGTGGCCATACCAAACCACTCAGCAACTTCAATTAGCAGAAGTCAGAAAAGTTTCTACCTCACTAAAGAAAATGTTTGAAATAGTACAAAGAGTCAGAGTCTATACTGCTTTCATCACTCGTCTGCTGAGCCTTTTCAGTAAAACATGAAGGACACACCACCAGTTTTAGTAATGAAAGCTACTCACTAGGTATCGGGTAAGGCAATAAGCAGAAAAGATAGAAAGAAGGCAGACTTCCAATAAACATGTTTAGTACAACCATCAGATCACTAGTCACACCAATAGAGAACTCACAGAAGTAACTAGCTGTAGTCTGTGCTTGAGCCTATAGTGCCTGTAACTCTGACTGAGACAGATTTCAAACTCTTTCCTTCTGTCTCCTTCCTATCTATCATTTCAAATCCAGCTCCTCACAAGGTTAAGGACCAGGCATCTATTCTCATTAGTAGTAGGGAGCGAATTCAGCATCAAACACAATATATATTCAAGCTAATCCTCAGGCTACCAAGCCTCACATTTTAAAAAATGGAGAGGTATTATGTATACTAACATCCCAAAAGAGTTATGTGTGAAGCTAATAGAAACATAGGCCAGAGTATGAAAATGTCAAAACCTCAATTTTGTATCTTAAGGTCTTCAAGGATTTTTTTTTCCTTGGCCAAGTTGGCTTTTCACTCTCTGTAAGTCACACCTAAAACATGGAAATAAGACACAGTTCCTGCCTGGTCTTAAGGTCCCACAGTCCAGAATTGTTACAAATAAGTCAAAATGAACCCAAGAGCACCTGAATCTTAGTCCAGTAACCTCACATTCCACCTACATACATATGTGATAGACAACATACAGATATGGGAGAAGGAATTCCAAAGACATCCCCCAAGAATGATTCCCCATTCCTTTGCTACTTAAGGAAACACAAAGCTGGGCTCTGCTATGAAGGGATTTCGCAGAAGTAGCTCATCTCCTAGTCAGCTGACTCTAAGACACAAATTTAAAAACTGAGTAAGTCTGACCCATCAATAAGCCTCTTAAAAGCTGGAGTTTTCTTTGGTTGAGACAAAAAAGACAGAGAGATTCAAAGTATTCAAATGTACTGTTTGCACTGAAGATAAAAAGGCCACCCCAGGAAACATGGACCTTATACCAACTCTCTAACTCAGGTCTGCTGAAAAAGGAATGCACCTTGATGCCTATTCTTCCCAAACTCTTTCAAAGAGGATCAGAGTGGCTAACAGTCTTGATTTTCGTTTTGTAAAATCTTAAGCAGAAAACCCAGATAAGTCTACTGTAAGCTCCTAACAGGGAGTCATTGTAACTAAGTTTGTGTTGATCTGTTATGCAGCAAGAGGAAACAAATACAATAGATTAGTAAAGTGCTAGAGTGAAATACATCAATACATTAGTAACGTACTAGAACAATTATTACTTAAAATTACTTATTTCTTTTCATTTCAAATAGTAAAAGACACATACTATATAATAATACTAAAAATATCTGCCATATAAACCAGCACACACAACAGAGCAGAGAAAATAATTCTGTTGCGAGTTTGGCAGCCAGACTTGGCTTTAAATAGGAATTCTCCCAGTTTGATTTACAAACATTTTTAAAAACAGATTTAATTTATTTGGAGCACACATTTCACCTTTAGCAGAACATTATTTTGACAGTAAAAATGTAGCAACTCTTTTAAGCCCCTTACTAGTAGTGAGAAATACTAAGTGAACTAGAATATAGAAAACTGAATGACAAACCCCAACTTGTATAGTTTATCCTGTTTACATCAAAGAACAGATAGAAAGAAGGTCAACAAATGGGTGCAGAATATGGAACATTCTTAATGGATTCTCAGTTTTAAACTAATGACACAATGGTGGAGACACCAGCTACTAGAGTTTGGAGAAAAACTGAGGAAGATCCAAGTAATTTTCATGGGTATACTGTGTTTAGCATAAAGTAATTGCCAATCCGGTATTACTCAATTTATAGGAAACCAACTTATTTCATGAAGGGAGTCATTTTTATTTATAACCAGTAATTTACTATTGTTAGTTTTCAAAGCCAAAACAAATGGCTGAGGGGGCTACTTGACATATCTAATCGGACCTGGCTGTCAGGTTGTCCAAGCATCCCCCAGTCTCTGTTACAGGGTCTTCTTGGCTGGCACACCCTTCTGATAGGGGAAGTACTTCTGTGTATGTTTATCTTTTTCATTGTTAAATAAAATACTGCTTGGCCAATGAGACAGCAAGTAGATGGGACTAGGAGTCAAAGAGGATTCTGGGAAATGTAGTAGAGAAGTGCTGATCCAGGCAGGAAGTGACATAGCAAGGAGACTCATATTTAAGCGAAGGAGAAACAGGAAGGGCCCTCTTTTCCCCTCTGCTCCTGCTCCAGCAGCACATGTGATCCACAGCAAGGAGGGACGCCAATAAGGCGTCCGATAAGATAAGTCTTATAACATATTTAGATTTATGATAGTTAAGACTGAGCTAGCAGATGAGAATCCTAGTCATTGGCCAAGCAGCACTGAACCTAATACAAGTTTCTGTGTATTCATTTGGGCCTAACTCGGGCAGGCGGCTGGCGTAAAGCTCACATGTGGCGGTGGGGCTCAGGCAGCTTTTGGCAGAAAGATTTATCGTAACACCCTTCCCTATATAATCTGCTGCTTCTGATTTCCATCTCTCGTCTTCCTTCTCCTCTCCTTCTCCTCACATGACTACTCTGGACTCTCCCAGATGTCCCTGCCTCTGTCTGTGCTCTCCCACACATCTACAATAAGCTTTCTCCTCCACCATACCTAGAAGCCTTCATTCAATTATTAACAAAATAAACTGTAACAGGTGAAACTTTTTGACTGAGTAAGACCACACCTTGCAGGTTACTAATTTGCTTGGCATTTCCGTACAACAGAGACGATTACGAGTAATTATGTGAAAGGATAGAAGGACTTCAGTACTTAACTAAAGGTAAAAATGGGACGTGAAAACCACCAATGCAAGGCTTCCAATTTCTATCAAAATAAAATAAAATAATATAATGTTTTCTCCCCCTCCCCCCTTTTTTTGGTTTTTGAGACAGGGTTTCTCTGTATTGCTTTGGAAGTTGTCCTTGTACTCACTTTGTAGACCATGCTGGCCTCGAACTCACAGAGATTCTCCTACCTCTGCCTCCTGAGTGCTGGGACTAAAGGCATGCGCCACAACCACAGGACAAAACAATGGCCACAAAAACCGTACCAAACAATGTTTTCTTGAGAAAGCTGATCAAACGAATAAACAAATCAACAAGCAAACACAATCACCAGTTTAATGTTATCACATAATCCTTTCGGCCATAGAATATGAGGTTAAAATCCAAAGGTCTATCTTGGTTACTTAAGCAAAGTTCCCAAAGAAACTCAACAGCCTCATGATTTGTTATGCCACATATTAAAGGAAGACAAAAGAGTTCTCCATTGTAACGGTGAATATGTAAAAATTATCCAATGTAAAAAACTATACTCGAGCATTTATAAGCATTCTTCATCTCCATGCTTATAAATGCCACCATCAGATTTGTATACAACCCAAGATCAATTGAAAATAACAGAAATAACTTTAAATAATAAAATGTTATTTTGTAAAGTGAATTCTAAGTTTTAAAGTGTTAAACTTGTTTAATGTTTATACCATCTAAATAGGTTTAAAAGACAAAAGTTCTGTTGAAATTGAAATTTTGGGACATGTTAAAAACAAGCTTTATTGCTAAAGAAAAAAAGCTATCTTGCATGACAACAAAGGGGTAAATTTGAGAAGCCGTGTAGCTGTGTTTTAGCTCATAAGTAACTGATAATAGCAATTGATTGTAATAAAGATAATATTGCATAAATGGAGGACATGGCTGCTTCAAGGTGTGGTTGAGGGCAAGGCTTTGATTGTAGATTTGAGGGAGAGTAAAGCCAGAGGCAACTGCAAGAGTCCACAGCAGAAAGACAAAATAGTATACTAAACAAGGTCAGACTTGACTGGACCTGGCCATGACAGGCAAGCCAGAGAGCAAAAGACAGACAAAGAGAGTTCAGGAAAAGAAGGCCAAGAGAGAGGCAAGAGAGAGGGAAATAAGAGAAGACACACATAATGAAATAGTAGGGTTATAGTAGAATGAAAAGCTGAGGAAGTAAAGTCTATGAGCTGGAGAAGAGTTAAGAATGCCAGGATGCCAGCATGGACTCTGTTAATAGGTACTTGTGACATGGAGAGACCCTGAAGGCCAGCATGTGCTTTGGTATGCTAACAGGTACAACAGATAGCCAACTTCCTTTGGACTTGACCTGACAAATACTATACTTTGCATTTGTTTCATCAGTTAAGAAATCTGTTGCCTACTCTACCACTCTCAGGTATGCCTTAAGGTGTTTTGCCTTTTCTTTTCTCTAACAAAGGATTAGTCTATGCTAAACTTAAACTTCAAATGTAGCCAAGATGACCTGGAACACCACATCCTCCTACTTCAGACTTCTGACCATGAGTAGCTTCCTGAGTTTCTCTTAACAGCCTCGAGATTGTTATTACTTTGTTGTCTCTTACCTGTTCCCTCAATCTACTGCAAGTAATTCAGAGGAGTACAATGTCAGAGTCTCACCAAATGGTTTACTACAGATACAATTATACTAACTTCCTGGTTTAATTGGTACTATGTGTGAGGGAAAAGTCATACACATCAGATAAAATGTATGCACCCTGAAAACAAGCCTATTGTATATGCTACTGAACTATAGTTATGCCATCTCATGAAAGTATTCCTAAAAATACTTTTAAGTGCTAAAACTATCTTGGATAAAGGTCTCTGGACAGCCCTAAAATCCTAAGGTAAACTGGTCTCTGGACCAGTCCTAAACTCCTATACAAGACCCTAAGCTAAAGGTTAACTGCTTGACCATTTAACTGCTATCTCAATGCTTCTGTAAAAAATGCTTGCTTATTGCAGACTTCCAAGGGTGTCTTTCTGTATATGTCACAATTATCTTTAAAAACTCAAACCAAGTGGAGGTCAGGGCGGCTTCCCACTAATCAGCTTGGGACAGTCCAATCAGCAGTTGATTTATTCAGGTCTCTAAGGAGTTTTCCTCTTCAGGTACCCCGTAACACTGTGTATTAACAAAAACCAATCTCTTTTACCACATAATAGTCACTAACAAAATGTGGAAAGAGCCACACTATTGTTTCAAGACAGGCCTCACTAAGTAGCTTAGGTTGGTTTTATAGTGATCTTGATAAGATATAACAAGTCTTTTGCCAGGTACCTGGTCTTAAAAGTTGTTAAAAAAAAAAATCATCATTCTTGTACAAAATAACTTCTAAGGAAACATTTGAAGACACAGTTTATAGAGACTTTGGTGGATTAAAAAAAATGAATTCCATATACATCTTCCTCAATAAACTGTATAGTACAACATATGGTATAGCATGAATTTTAGTTGGTCTTAATAATAAAAACTTGGAGTCATATATTGGGGTAAATGTTGAAGGTCAGAGAAGTAAAGGAGCCAGCCACATGAGAGTACTCACCTCTACCAATGCTCAGACCGAAGGGGCAATCCTGTCCTCAGATTGCATCTCCAGACTACATCTGTCTCCACTAAACCTCAGTCTGGACTGCTCTCCTGTCTCCTCCGGCCTTATACTCCTCTCTAGTACTGGGATTAAAGGCATGGGATCCACGTGCTGAGATCACCTTTGTGTGAGCTCTGTTTCTCTAGCCTGGATCAATTTCGAGTAGCCCAGGGTGGCCTTGAATTAACAGAGATCTGTCTGTCTCTGTCTCCTGAGTGCTGGGATTAAAGGTGCACGGTACCACTGCCTGGCCCCTATGGCTAACTAGTGTGGCTAGCTTTATACTCTAATCTTCAGGCAAGCTTTATCAGTTAGATCATAAACAAAATATCACCACAATATGGTAAACAACATGTTCATTCAGTACAAGGAATAAATAGTCTTTTAATAAATACTTGTGTTGATTTGGAGGTGTAGAGTGCTTGCCTAGTATATGCAAAACCATGGGTTTGAAATTTTCCTACAGTCTAATTGAGCCTTGGTGTGGTTCAGGAATACTCCTCAGATTATTTCTCAGAGCAAGCACAGACATGGTAGAAATTCAGTTATCTGAGTTAATCAGTTATTGGTAAGCATGACCATGAGAATGTACATTAGATACAATACAGAGACTACATTGAAGTCATTTTTTAATTAAAAAGTTATGTGTATGTTTTGCCAATATGTAATGCCTATATGCCACATGCATACCGAATACCTACAGAGGCTAGTAAGAGTGTCAAAGGCAGAGGCAGCCATGAGTTCGAGGCCAGCCTGGTCTACAAAGCTACACAGAGAAACCTTGTCTTGAAAAACAAAAACAAAAAAACAAAAAAATTTAAAAAGAAAGAAAAAAAAAAAGAAAGAAAGAGAGGAAGAAAGAAAGAAAGAAAAGCAAAAGAAGAAAAGGTGTCAATGTCTTGAAACTGGAGTTATATTGTTGTGAGCAACCATATGGGTACCTGGAACAGACCCCTCGGTTCTCTGGGAAAGCAGCAAGTGCCATTTTTCCAGCCCAGATCCTTATTAGCTTAATCACAAATGCAAAAAGCTTTCTGTAAATATTATCTAATGGAATCAGAATAGTGGTGCATTGCTAACAAGCATAATGATTAGAGAAGGCATTTTCTTGTTTTAAACATAGTTTAACTAAAAATGACTGGGAAAAATGTAATGTCTCCTGACTTCTTAAAAATTACCATTTAAGTTAGGCAGAAGAAGGGTCAGGAATTGAAGGGCAGACTGGACCACAGTGAATTCAAGCATAGCTTAGGCTTAAGATACATGACATGGTATCTTAAACAAACCAAAAGAAATAGGAGGAAGAAAGAAAGGGAGGGATGGTGGGAGGAAGGGGAGGGGAAGAGAGAAACAGAGAGATAGAGAGACAGAGAGAAGAGAGATTACCCTTTGATTATATATGGGAAACAGTTTTGGTTTAAAACCATAAACTTTTTAAAGTGGTAGGAATTAACACTATTGTCTAACTTGGTGTCAGACATGTTATAGGAAAATACAGAACTTATGAGTGAAAGAAGAAACAGAGGAATGAGATGTCCTTATCAATAAAACAAAGTCAAACAGTCACCTTTGGCAAGTAGTGTAAGATCTGTTTTTCTTTGGTTTGAGACAGAATATCAGAATGTAGCCCAGGCTGACCTAGAAGTTAGTATCCTCCTACCTCAGCCTCCAAATGGTGGCATGGCAGAAACATGCAACTGCATTTGGCTAAAGTCCTCTGGTTATTTTAGGAATGATAGAATAGAGCTGGCAAGATGACCCAGTGGATAAGGTGTTTGTTTTTAGTCTGGCAACTCGAGTTTGATACCCAAGGCCCACATTAAGATGGAAGGAGAGAACAAAGACTAAAATGCTGTCCTCTGAACTACACAACTGCATAATAGCATACCTGCCCACATACATCATGAACACACACACAAAACTAAAACCATTTTATGAATGACAATGTTTTCTCAAAAGAGGATTCCCTATTCATAAGTATGATGAGTGTGTGTGTGTGTGTGTGTGTGTGTGTGTGTGTGTGTGTGTGTGTGTGTGTGTGTGTTGCATATCAATAGTGAATGTCAGGGGCTCTATGCTTTCAGGGTCTCACAACGAACTGGCTAAACTGGCTGGCCAGCAAGCTCTATAGGTTTTCTTGTCTACTTCCATCCTGCCTAAGTACTAGGAGCACAGACACATGCCTCTACACTTGGCTTTTACAATGGTGCTGGAGACATGAACTCATGTTTGTGCAGGAGACACTTAAACAATTGAGCAATCTCCCCAGTTCCTGATGGTTAATCTTAACTTTCAATTTTAATGGCTTGAGATACCCAGACACCTTCAGGAATGTCTAAGACTTAGATTTCTCAGTCTACTGATGAACATAAAATTCAAATAATCTGTCAGGAGGTGAGGAACTGTGAGGGGAAGTCTAACTGGAGGAAGTAGGTTGCAGAGGTGTGTCTTGGCCAAGGCTGTTTTATGTTAACCCCTTTCTGATTCATGGCGGAAGAGTTTTCCATCAAGCTTTTCTCTCTGTATTTCTGCTTGCTACAGGCCTAAAGTCACTGGAGCTAGCCAAACATGGACTGAAACCTCTGAAAACCAGCCAAAATAAATGTTTCCTTACTTAAGTTGTTATTCTCAGGTATCTGTCACAGGCAGGAAAAGCTAGCACAATTAAGTAAGGCAATAATGTTAAAGACAACATTTTAGGATGGTTTAGTGGTTGATTTCAGATTAATACAAACTCTTTCCTATTTGACAGACAGGATCCCAGCACCCTTTCTCTAGACTGGCATCATGTTATGTACCATTTAAAGATAGTAAGAAGAAGTTTCTCAGAAACGAGCCAGGAGCCAAGACTTGTTTAGTGAGTGTTCTTACCTTTTAGAAACATCTCACTGGGATGCCTGAGCTGCCATATAATTCATCTGTCTACCTTGGGACTGCCATACTAGACAAATCGTGGAAATGTACACCTAAGGTCTAACTAAACCAGGGGCCCAGCCATTCCCTCAAACTTAAGTTTCCAATCTCTGCCAGGAATACCTCAATGGTTGGTTATAAATTATCATGCATGCACAGCAACAAAAGTATTAGGTAACATCTGCCCTTTCCCCACAAGCATCTTTACTCAGAAATGGACTGAGATACCACTAGAGGGTTGTTTTTGCCAGTAGATCTGCAGGTTTGACCACTCTATTTTTCTTGCCTCTAAGAGTTCTGAGGTTAAATTCTGATCAATTACAGCACAGGAAGAGGAGTGAAATGTAAAGGTAGAAGGCCAATAAAAACATAATGGCCACACAGGAATTTAAAGAATCATATCAGGTGATATATATAATCGATCAAAGACCTAAGACTCAGCAAGCTGTCCAGAGAATTAAAAAATAAGCTAGTAAACATGTACCAAAGAGTCAACTTGCCATTTTAGAACTGTGAAAAGTGGCTGGGCAGTGGTGGCCCACACCTTTACTCAGAAGGCAGAGGCAGATGGATCTCTGAAATCGAGGCCAGCCTGGTCTACAGAGTTCCAGTACAGCCAGAGCTAAACAGAGAAACCCTATCTTGAAAAACAAAACAAAACAAACAAAAAAGAAGAATGTGAAGAGTGAGTTCCATATGAAAAGCAGCATACTTATACAATGAATATTAGGTGTTTATAGCCATGGAGAAAATTCTGTTTACCTGCAAATCAATATTGTTGTCAATACAATGTTCATTCTTCTCTGCCAAAATCTTCCCATAGTTTTCTGATTTAACAAGATTTTCAACTCTGGTTGTATCTTTCACTTCTGCCTCCAAATCCTTCATTGTTTCAGTTTCATCTTTTATAATAACAATATCAGACATCCTCATTAGCAAAGGTTATTTTAGAATTCTACAGGGAACTTGAAGCCTTGGCAAAAGAGAAAAGTAATCTTAATTTAGTTTGAAGCATTCTTTATATTCAGTTACTACATAATATAAGCTAAGTACTTCTGTCTTCCAAGAATAATGCTGAATGGACATAAATAAAAGCAAATTCCTACCTTCAAGGACTATAATATTTTGGAGTAGATGTTCCTTAAAATGTCACAATATAGCCAGAAGAGACCTGAGCTAGATCAAAAGGGCTAAATAATTACTTAAGTATACTTAGGTAACATTAAAGTATCTTTCTTTAAGGAATACTATGAACATTGTTCCACATCCTCCTGTACTCTGAATATTCACCACTGTCACATAGTAAATGTATTTTCCTGTCACAGTTTACACCTATATTCCTAAAATTCCAAGCTTTAAATTGCTCTGGCTAGACAGTGGTGGTGCATGCCCTTAACCCCAGCATTCAGGAGGCAGAGGCAGGAAGATTCCTGTGAGTTCAAGGCTAGCCCACAGAGCAGTTCCAAGATGGCCAGGGCTTCACAAAGAAATCAAAAAATAAACAAACAAAAAACAATAACAAAAAGATTGCCCTGATTTAATTTTAAAAAGTTAAAAAGCAACATTCTATATAAAACATATTTGTGAGTCTGGGTTAACAATTCTGTTTTATAATGTAAATAAAGCATTAACGTCTTCTGATTCATGTGATTCAATGCCAAACAACATGTACAACCATAAACTCTAGAAAACCAACTTTATGGGACTCATGAGGGCTCAAAGAGATCAGAGAGCCTACAGGGCCTGACCTAGATTCTCTGCATATATGTAATGGCTGAATAGCTTAGTATTCATGTGGGACTCCTAACAGTGGGAGCAGGGGAGGTCACTGACTCTTCTGTCTACTTATGGTATCTTTATCCTCCTACTGGGTTGCCTTATCCAGCCTGGAATTATTGTACCATATTATGCCATGTTTGGTTGATGTCCCTGGGAGGCCTGTTCTTTTCTGAAGGTAGATGGAGGAAGAGGGAAGGGAGACTATGGGAGGGGAGAGAGGGGAACTGCAGTCGGGATGTAATATATGAGAAAAGAATTTAAAAAAATTAAAATCAAAAAAGGAAGAAAATGAGCTTTCTGAGAGGCCAAACACAGATATTAGTAAATTTCATGTAACTGATGAATTTAAGAGAACAGTGGGAATTTCATTCCAGATATCAGGAACAGGAATGTAGCACAAATTAAGCAAAAGCTAGAGACACATGGAAAGTGGGTAAAGCAGGTATGGAAAAATCAAGGAATGGTTCGTTTATGAGATCCCCCTATAAAATTCTTTCAACTATACTATATTTTTGAGAGGTTTCATAATAAAGTCACATGGGGGGGGAACTACGAGTAAACTTGTCTTCTCTTTAACAAGCTGGAAAATTAAAAGAGTCCTCCCTCCCAGCAAAAGCTTTAACAGTTAAATACGAGTACATCTGAAAGCTTTTATTTAAAAAAAATAAAAACAAAACTACATCTTATTTAGACAGGGCTGTAGAACTGCACCTGTGAGAGGGAGGAGCTGACCCACCAGAGACCTGGAGTGAGAGAAATTTGACAATATTCTAAGGTAATCTTAACAAGCAAGCAAGCACCCAGAATGCCTTCTTTAATTTGATCCCAAACCAGAAGTTCATTGGCTCATTCTGAAAACAATTCAGGTTCCAAAGCAGATAGAAGACTAAGGAAGATTTTCAGGCTCCTTCATTTCCTTATGAATGAACTATAAAGAAAACAGGCTACCCAAAGAAATAGAAGAACATTACCTGATGTGTCCTATGGATCTGGGATTGTGGTGTTCCACAAAAATAAAATAAAATAACCCAAGGTTCCTTTTCACAGTTGTCAGCCAGGATGTCAATTGTATTGAACCAACAGTAATCTGGCAGGAGGAGTCCCATGTCCTTGTCACCACTGTAGATTCCTGGGCTGAAATGGACTGTCTTGGATCAAATATATCATACCTTTCGGTGGCCTAAAATGAAAACAACAAAAAACATTAAAAAACCTAAAACAACAACAACAACAACAACAACAAACCAGGATAGGAAAATGAACACTACACAGTAATTTAGAAATTAAAAAGCTATTGTTAATGGTTGTAATACTTTCTTGTCCTAAACAAGGGTCAGAATACTTACAATTAACCCTGAGGTGTATAACTTATATAAACCAGAAGAAGTCACCTGAGACAAGAGAGCTGATTTAAAAGGCAGAGGGGGGAGAGAAGAGGAAGGAACAAATATGCAATATGTTTAGTGCAGAAGGGAAGATGGCAGCTCTACTTCATTAATCACTCAAACTCCAAGAGCTACGGTTTCACCTGGAATTATAATTATGGATTTAAGGCTGTAATTCAGGATAATAATAATAATATCTTGGAGCTTTAAAAGAATATTTAAAACATTTAAAAATTATTTAGGGTAGTGGTGATGGTACTGTGTGCCACAGCACACACCTGTGGAGATCAGAGGACAACTTGCAGGAATAGGTTCTCTGTTTCCTTTTGGTGAGTTTCAGGGGTTACACAGAGAAACCCTGTCTTGAAAACACACACACACACACACACACACACACACACACACACACACACACACACTCACTCATGAAATTTGCAGTAAATGGATGGAGCTAGAAAAAAAAATAATACCAAGGCAACACAGAAATATGGTATATATATTCTCCTATATTTGGATGTTAGCTGTTCAACAGGCATGCTACAATCCATATAACCACAGAGGTTAGGTGAATAAAGGTCTAGGTGGGAGTGGAGGCTCTCCCAAGGAAGGGAAAATAGAATACAGTTGATGGGGAATGTCCTGTGTAAGTTTATCATCTTACTGGTTGTTGAATAAAGTACTGTTGACCAATGAAGAAGCAAGTTAGGCAGGACTAGGAGTCAAGGAAAATTTTGGGAAATGTAGTAAATAAGTGTTGTGATCCAGGCAGGAAGTGATATAGCAGGCAGACTCATATATAAGCAGGGACAAACAGGAAGTAGTCCCTTTTCTCTTGCTCTTCTCTTTTTCTTGCTCTCTGCTCTGGAGCCGCCATGTGAAGACACCTGCAGCTGGCATCCGATAAGATAAGTCTTTATGGTTGATACTGAAAACTGAGCTAGCATATAAGAAATTGTAGTCAATTGGCCAGCAGCATTGTAAACTAATATAAGTCTCTCTATATTATTTGGGGCCCTAATGTGGTGGGCAGAACTTGGGCGGAATTTGGAGGCGGGGGTGGCTGGCAGAAAGCACCCATGTGGCAGCAGCACTCCAGCAGCTTTGGAAGACTTATCATTACACACAGTTATGGAAAGATGGGGCAGACTAGAACAAGAGGATTAACTGAGGAGTAAAAACGGGGTAAGGATAGGAATATGGGGAGGGACAACTAACACTAAGGGCCATTTGAGGGGTTGTATGGAAATCTACTTCTGTAGAAGCTTCTCAAAACATATACATATATGAAAGAAATCTAAATGGAGTCACCAAATAACACGACAATGATCCACTTAGACATCTTTTATCACCAAGTGAAATGTCCAGTACTAGGAATGGGTTACAGCTAATTAAGTTGTTGGCCAAAGGGGTCCTATGAAAACCCTCAAACAATTCAGGCTATTTGCCGAAGCTACTGGTTGCTCTCCACCAACTGATGGCATGGCCCTATTACTGAACACAATATTTATATATATCATTGAACATGGAGAAGTTGAACTGGTACCAAACTAGAGCTTTCACCCCTACTGATGAGTATTCAAGGTTCTAGAAGTCACTCTGGGGGACAAAGGTAACCACCAACACAGCTACAAACCCTGCAACCCACAAAAGGTGATGGGATTTCACGTTATGGTAGCGTAAAAATGGCACAAATGTGGGAGTAGCCAACCACTCTCTAATTGTATTTAAGGTCTACTTCACGAGCTGGACCCCATGTCTGACCCTATTCAGGTAGCCAAGCACCTGAGACTTGAAAGGCCATGGCACTTTTTAGATATACCCTGTTTTCTAGCAGAGGAAAATAAACACTAGAATTGGTGGAATATGTGGATAACGAATGGGAAGGCTCCAAAGTTCCTATCATTGTGAGGCTTTTAAGTGAACACAGAAATTCACAGCAGAGGGCTGGAGAGATGAGGGATTAAAGACAAGTGTTGCTCTTGTAGAGGACCAGGGTTCAATTCCCAACACCCTCACAGTGGTTTACAACCCTCTGGACTGTAGTTCCTGAGAATTCAAGGCCCTCTTTTTGACATTTGTGAGCACCAGGTGTGCACATGGTGCATAGATATACATGTAGGCAAAACACATACATGAAACAACAAATGAAACAATCATTTTGGTTCTGGGAATCTGCTACTTTGGTCTTGTTAGCTTTATATGAAAGAAAAACTCACAGAAAAGGGAGCGAAATGATTTATAATTTTACTCTCCAGTTTGGTAAACTTCTTACTCAATGTAAGTAAAATACTGTGATCCATCCAACATTGCTACTATTTGTATTATTAAAATGATATAAAATGAGCATTATCTTTTGTTTCATACTTACAGGGGACATTGGATGTTTTGAAATTAGAACTGAGAATTTACTTATCAGTTCCTTACAGTTACTCTACTTTGGCACAGTCTTTCTTGTCAAGATGATTTAACAATCCACAAAAGCCTTACAAAGAAAATGCTGAGAGGCCTCTCTAACATATCTGTTAGGTCCAATGAAACTCCATTCTCAATTTTTGGTATTTACACAAAAGCCAGCATTCCCTCAGGGACTTGGGAGGATAGTTCCAAAGGGAGTCATTCGCCTTGTCTCTAGCAAAAAAGAAAAATGGCTCTTCCATTAACACCTGCCTATGGTTCCCATTAGCATTTCAAGGTCCACACCAGCCTATAGGCACCCTCAGTCCCTCCCTACAAAGCCTCCTGCCCCAGCTAACAGGCTCTCTTTCTCCAGGTACCCTTTCCCTTATATTCCTGGAGATGTTTCCCTTTACTTTTGTCTGCTTTCCTGAGAAACAGCCTTGGTGGTTTGGGATGAACTTTTCCCATACAGAGCGGCTATTTGGTTTCCTTGTCGCAGCCCTTTCATTAGGAGAATCAAATCAACAGCTTGGTTTAGTTGGGAGGCCAGGCTCCTTGGAAGGCGGTCCATTTATGCCCTACCCAGAGGTTTCAGCATAAAGTGAGGACATGACTGCTCCAAGGTATGGTTGAGGGGAAGGTTTTTATTGTGGATATGAGGGAGAGTACCACCAGGAACATTTAGCATAGTCCAGAGCAGGTATAGAAAGTAGTACACTAAACATGGCCAGCAGAATGGACCAGGCCTTGAGAGGAGAGAAAGCAGGGGACAGCAAAAGAGGAGGACCAAGGGAGAGAGCAAGGAGAGGAAGACAAAAGGTCAAAATGGCAGGGTTATGTCGGAATGGAGCATTTGAAAATAAGAAAATAATAAAAGTTAAAAATAACAGACTGAGCATCAATTATAGACCAGATAGTAGCAATTCTTAGACAGTGACAAATTCTTGAAAAACCTTATTAAGCCAGGCAGTGGTGGCACACGCCTTTAGTCCCAGCACTCTGGAGGCAGAGGCAGGTGGATCTCTGTGAGTTCAAGGCTAGCCTGGTCTACAAGAGCTAGTTCCAGGACAGCCTCCAAAGCCACAGAGAAACCCTGTCTCAAAAAACAAAACAAAACAAAACAAAACAAAACAAAAACCTTACTACAACCAAGGGCTACCTATTCAGTCATAGCACTTACACGAGGCTTTCCTCCCACATGCAGATTCAGAGACCATGTGATTTTAGGGGTTCAGGGCTCCTCACAAGCACTACATAAATCTTAACAAACCTTATTGTTTATTTCCTGCATGAATATTATCTAAGTGTACATCCATAGATTTCTATTAGCTACATATAAACACATTAGAAAATATACATTACATACAATGTATAGCTATATATCAGATTTACATACATCACTTAATGTGACATATTTACATATTACATAAAGCATAACATTTTATAACATACATGTATGAAATAAGAGCGTTGGTACCTATCTGTAATCCTAGCACTTAGAGTGCTATGATAGGGCAGCAATTTTGAATCCAGTTTGAAATATATACAAAACCTTATCTTGCATACAATATGCAAATATAATTATATGCTAGTCACATACAAGTATCTGGAGAACTAAGAACCAAGAAATATATATTTATATTCATATAAACTTGCTCTATCAAGTGAGAACATAGGGCTGAGTACTGAGACATTAACTGAACTTCCTTGATTCTACTGAATTTGTTTTACTTTTTGTAGAACTTTGACTTAGAGGAATTTAGGGAGTAAATAAAATTGAGTGTACAGACTGAAAAGCCTTTGTCCAAACTGCTAGAGGTCAGCAGTGTTTTGTATTTAAATATATAAGCTGGAGAGATGGCTTGGAGATTAAGAACACTTGGTGCTTTTTCAGAGGACCTAGGTTCAGTTCCCAGCATTCATTATCAGGTGGCTCATGATGGCCTATTAAGTCCAACTCCTGGTGCTCTGATGCCCTCTTCTGGCCCTTTTGGGCACCAGAACACAAATGGCACATATGTAGACAATTAGGCATATATACACACACACATTTAAATGACATTTGCATATACATGTGTATATATGCATGTACAGCCAGCCAGCCAGCCAGCCAGCCACACACACATACACACACACACACACATCTACCTACCTACCTACCTACCTACCTACCTACCTACCTACCTGGCCTGGAGGTATTAGTGTTCCTTTTATTTTGACTTTTACATGAGATGAAGTGTAGAATTTTCTTTATGGCATCAATCTGCTCAAAAAGATTATTCTGCATTTTGGATTTGGGGATTAGGAATGGTCAGGCTATATTCTGTAGCTAAATTAACACAAATCAATTGAAATGAGTATTGGTTAGTTATAGAGAAGTGATAAGGTTTACAGAAACAATGATTTTTTTTTTCTAATTTCACCTCCACCTCATACTTCCCACATCAAGGACCTAATCTTATAGCAGAAACAGTAATAAAGAAGTAGAGTCATTAAAAGAACATAGAAGCAATAAGTGTTAGATTTCAGAGGGGTATATATCAAAACAGAATTTATATGATATAAAAAGGTCATAAAGGTATTAAAAATTACAAGTTTATTCATAACCTACAACACTATTATGAATTCTGTTCTATAATATTTTGATTTTAATTGCTTTCTATAAACCTGAAAATTTAATAGGAAAAAACATTTAAGAGATAAAGCTCTGTCTCTTAACCTACCCATGTACAACATGGGAAGACAAAGCAGTTAGAAATATTCTCAATATGTAATAACTTCAATCCAATTATAATGCCCCAAGAATGAAGTCCTAAAATAAGTGAACAAAAGCTGAAAGTCTGTTTATTTTAAATATATAACTTTAGGATCATAACTCTTTACTTACTAGTCTGAAAGAGAACAGAATTTAACATAAATTAAAATGTAACCAGTAACTGCTGCTGACCAAAGAGCAACAACAACAAAAACAGATTAAAATCAACTGCACACCTACATTCAATGAAATTATATATGAAGCAGTGGGAGAAAGAGTCATGAGAGGGAGGAATGGAAAACAAAAACCCCAAAGACCAGTAGTCGGAAGCAGGAGCTATATATAGACACGACAATGAGAGAAGCACAGAGGAATGAGGTGAGACACAGAGGAGGGATGAGGGTACAAGGAGAAAGGAAGAAGCACATGGCCAGACACAGGTCATCAGAAAGACAGTCCAGAAATGGGAAGAGGGAGGGAAAGAGAAAGAAAAAGAAAAGCAGTTAATGTTGGAGAGAGAGAGAAGGGGAGAACAGGAGAGAAGAAATGAATACAGAATCGGAGAGGGGACGGGTGAACCACCAAGTAGATGGACAGTTTTCTGATGAATAAAGTGAGAAAGAAAATGGAAGATGAAAAAGGAGGAGATAAATGTAAAGGAACAGGGGATGGGGGTGGGTCTAACGGTGAACTAGGATGCTTGGGTGAGAACAGCTACAAGTATAATGTAATACTGCTATTTTAATTTTTATCCTTTTTGAAATTTTCAATATAAAATTTAAAAAATCTGAAACTTAAGAAGAAATGGTGGTGGTATTTTCTAAGCATGAGGTTGAAATGATACATCTGATAAAAGTCTAGTTTCAATTATAGGTACTAGTATATTTATGAACATAATTACAAACAATTAAGAACTGGAGAAACAAAAGGAAGAAAAATGATACTCAGTATTCATAAACAGCCATTTAGTGATTTTTCTATGTTCTCTAAAACAAATGAGTTATTTCTTGAGAACAAAAGAAATGTTATACAAGATGTTTACAAATACCAAAGCAATCGAAAATCTTGAAATTTCAACTAATCCCAGGTAAAAAGCAAGTCAACTCTTTTATAAACAAACCCATTACACCCCTGGGGATATGCTCTCATTATTAGCATTAGGAGGTATGAGTCCAGTTTTGAGGAACGAGAAAACAATGTGAATGTCAAAGTTTTCAGACATCAGATAATTTCAAACATTAGAGTTAGACTGGCATTTTTCCTTTGTGTAACATGGTATTTCATTATGCCAACCACGGCAAAGACAGATCTAGGTGTTTTTCTAAGTACTTTAAAAATTACCTACACTTCCTCAATCAAAGGCATAAATATTAACATGGGTTTTGAAAGCTAAGGTGCTCAGTTTCTTCATTTCCAGCAAGTATCCCATTCACACTGTATTTGTTCTACAAGGAAATTTAAAACTTCAACAAGCCATGTAACCTGTCCATTTTACAATAGACTTGAACAAGACATGTTTATTTTCAACTGGCAATTTGTTTTGCTACATATAAAGTAAAATCAGCATAGAGGTAAACTGCAATAGCTACATGATATAAAATTTTATTTGAAAACCTGAGGTATAGACTGGACTGGCATTACTGCAGAAAAGTACATTACTCTTACCCATTTAAATGCACATAGATCTTTGTAAAAATAAATATTTTTAAAAGTCCTCATTTTGGATTTTATTGCATATATCCACTAATAAAAATTAATAAACAATCATAAAAATTTATCTTTTGATCACCTTTCATATGCATTTAACAAATGAGTTCAGAATCACATACCTTCATTGTCCCGGCATTTGCTTCATCATACAGAGTTACTGAAGGTACATGTTCCATAGTGTCTATACACTGACTGCATTGCTCCTTTACAGAGACACAGTCTCGCCCGCCCCCCCCCCCCAGTCAAGCACCAGAAGCAGAATAAAGCACTTACTGAGGAATAAGAGACAATAGAAATCAACAGCTGTATGTTGTGATGTCAGTAATCCTCTAGCCAGTCACCACCCAGAATATCTGGAATGCATCAGAAGCTATACTGAGCTCTTCATTAGCAAGTCAGAAGCAATGATATAAAAGCCAAGAATCTCAATGTGCAAAGACTGTCAGGATTTTAGAGATTTCTTGCTATTAAAATATTTTTTGAACCATGATGCAAAAAGGCAAGATGATCATATTTTCTAAAAATAAATAAAGAATCTGGTATGATTAATATATATAATTTTAGGGTTTTGCTTTTCTCAAGACAGGATATCACTACTATAGTAGCTCTGGCGACTGTCCTGGAACTCATTAACAGCCTGGCTTCCAAGTCACATATATCTGTCTGACTCTGCCTCCTGAGTAGTGGGATTATAAAGGCGCATAACACAACATTCACTTACAATATATATAAATTTCAAGTAACTCTCTAGTATCACTAAAAGACACACACACACACACACACACACACACACACACACACACACACACACACACACACACATCTCTAAAAGCTGACATCCTATGACACTTTAACATCCTCAAACTGAAAGAGAGTTCATTTAGGGCACAATTTGATGTTGTTTAAATTATTTTTGCTAAAATAAAAAGCCTGCATATTCAGGCAAGAGCATTACTTCTTCACACCAATAGATGGAGACAGTGACACAGCTATGACACAGGATGGCTCAGACTGCTGTCTACCTTAGCCCAAGGATGAAAAGGAATCAAATGAAAAGAAACTTGTGTTCATTAAAAGTGAAAACATTAATTTTTGTTTCTTGGGTAAAACACTGAATAACTGGAACAAGTCTTCTTTTTCTCATCTGCCTTAGTGTCCTCTCCTGTTTAACAAAAGATTATATTTCCACAAGCATGCAAAATTGCTCCATGGATCCTATCAGACAATGCTCAAATATTGCCTGTACTAACTGAAAAAAAAAAAATGTGTACCACTAGCTAGAAATCACTTTTCTTTGCCTCTAAAATGTCTTATAGGAAGTGTATAATCCTACAGTTTATGAGATCAGCTGGGATTTTTATAGAAGTGTGATAAACACCAAGCAAGACATACAGACTTTATAGTGTAAGTACTATTATATTCCTTTTCAAAACAAACACACACACCTCTCCCCAAAACAAAAGAACAAGTTCTGGTTCAGGTTTATAGACTTAATTATATGGAAATCCACAAACTTCTCTGACTATTCAACAAAGATGATCTGACAACTCATGAAAGAAATGAGATAGGGAGAAAAGAAAGGAACCTTTCTAAATCAGTTCAACATTGATGGATAACAAAGCCAACTTAGGTAATTTATGCTATAGCATTGAAAATAAGGTTCTGTATCTTATTTGGAAGTTAAAGATTAAACAGGGGCCGCTTATTACTAAAGTTTGCTCTTCCCCTTCCAGTGCTGAGAACTGAGTCCAACTTAACTCGGCTGCTCAACAAGCACTGTGAACCACTGGGGTTTACTATCAGCAGATAAGACTTTTTTCCTATTAGAGGGAATCCTCTACTTGACAATAACAAAACTATCTACAAATGATTAATTATGATTCCTCACTAATTCAGGATGTTGAATTTATAAGACCTGATCATTTCTAAATCTTAAAAATAGAATTATTTGAAGCATTTTAGTTTTTGTTATACCATAAGTGGCTTGCTTCATTTTTTTTTTTTTTTTGGTTTTGGTTTTGGTTTTTCAAGACAGGGTTTCTCTGTGTAGCTTTGGAGCCTACCATGGCACTTGATCTGGGGACCAGGCTGGCCTCAAACTCACAGAGATCCGCCTGCTTCTGCCTCCTGAGTGCTGGGATTAAAGGCGTGTGCCACCAACACCCAGCTGGCTTGCTTCATTTTATTGTGTATGTCAGCATGTCTTCTGTTTCTTAACAGGTTTCTGTTGTAATTTTGAAGTAAAGCTGCCTTGAAATTATGCTTGCCATAAGAAGCAAAGATTTTTTTTTCCATAAGTGGATATTAGACATAAAGCAAAGGACAACCAGACTACAGGCCATAACCCCAGAGAACCTAGGTAATAAAGAGAACTCAAAGAAAGACATACATGGATCCACCTAGGAAGGAGAAAAAGACAAGATGTCCTGAGTAAATTGGGAGCATTGGGGGAAGGGGGCGCAGGGGCAGAGGTGAAAGGGAGAGGGGGGCAGGGAGGAGAGTGGGAAAAAATGTATAGCTCAATTAAAAAAAAAAAAAAAAAAACAGCAAAAAGCAAAGAGTTTATATGAGAAAAATCCCTTGCAACCTTTGTTAGAAGCGGCAACTATTTCTGGAAAAACTGAGCTGGGATGATTCCGTTGGGGGAACTTAGACCAGCATTTGAAAATATATATATATTTTCATTCTGAGACAGGGTTTCTCTGTGTAGCTTTGGAACCTGTCCTGAAACTCACTCTATAAACCAGGCTGGCCTTGAACTCACAGAAATTGACAGCCTCTGCCTCCCAAGTGCTGGGATTAAAGTCGTGCACCACCACGCCCAGGTTGGCTTGATCTTTATATTTTTAAAATAGGTGAACAGGAACATACATGGTAAAGGATGGCACAATGGAGAAATGAGAATGGGAAGGAAACTGTAGACTAATTAATGTGAAATTCCTCAGACAAGATACTCTAGCATGAGTTGTTCTTTGTCTCCTGATGCAATGCAGTCATTTATGCTGTATTCATCCCTAAATATGTAATAATCATACAGTTTAGAATACTGACCATTCTCATTCCCGATATCTTAAGGCATAATGTGATGTCAAGTAGCAATTCCCTCCCCCAACATATTCATTCATTCATTCATTCATTCATTCATTCATTCATTCATAGTGTTTGTGTGTGTACACATACATGTACAGGACAACTTTGTGGAATTGATTCTTCCTACCATGTGAATTATCTACTGAGCCATCTCACCAGTCCTCATACAGCAAATTTTATAAAAAAAAAAATATCAGGCAGGTCCACAGTGAATTCAGGTGATTGTGCAAGATAAGCATGCACATACATATCCTACTAAGCTACAATATCAGAATCTCAAGTGTTTCCTCCTTGCTGAATATATAGTTAGCCTGCAGATACATTAAACTCATTACCTGAAATTAATATAATAATGCTTGTCTATTTTTGTTATAAATAAAAAAAAATGTGTAGTATGTTAGCTAGGTATAAGGCTCTTTCTTAGTATTTGGGACAAAACCCCCAAAATAGACATTATCAAAATTGAAAGACAGAGGTTTAAGACAGAGATTAAGTACTAAGTCCTGAGCAGTTTCTTAGATCAAAAATATGACTGGCTTTAAATTAATCAACTGTTATTTTAAATTAGCACACTATTTTATGTCTATGTAAAAAGTAAAGACAATCATATATTGGCTCAATTATGAAAGACCATTAAAAAAGATGAGAGTTTAAAATAAAAAGATTTGAGCTAGTGGTGGTAGTGTATGCCTTTAATCCTAGCAATTAGGAGGCAGAAGCAGGCAGGTCTCTGACTTTGAGGCTGGCCTGGTCTACAAAGCAAGTTCCAGAAAACTCTGGATAAACTCTGACTTTAAGAAAACAAAAACAAACATAAAAAAGGAAGGAATAAAGAACAAGCATCAGTACATTTATTTAAATTGATGAATCATATTTCACTGGATGTTATAACATGCCTTTTTTATTGAATTACTGGTTGATAAACACTTAGATACTTCTTTTTGCCATTGTGAACAATATCATGAACTTACACAGACACTTTTGTATTTATTCTCACAAAGCAAGATAAGGGTTAAATTCCCCCTTGTTTTCCAAATAGCTATTCAGACACCCTAGAACATTTACTAAGTCTGAGACAGGTTTCCAGGGAAAGATGGAGTACAAGCTGCCTCTGTGATTTGCTAAACAAAAAGAGCCAGGATAAGAACAAACAGATTGGGGCTAGAGAGATGGCTCAGTGGTTAACAACACTTGTTCTAGAGAGCTCTGGTTTGATTACCGGCAACCATAAAGAGGGGCTCACAACCATCAGTAATTCTAGTTTCAGGGAAATCTAACCCCCTCTTCTAGCCTCCAAAGGCACCAGGTATACATTCATGTGACAAACAAACACACATGCAGGTTAAACGTCCATACACACAAAACAGAAATGAATAATAAAAAAATAGACTCTATTCTAAAGAGAAAGAGTGGATGAGTGTTGAAAGTTATAACAACAATAGGACAGCTGAAAAAAAAAAAAAAAACAGAAACAGAAGGTCAACAGAACAGCAACAACAACAAAAGCAAGCAAGCAAGCAAAACCCCAGGAGAAGATGAAGCAGAAGGCTAACCCAGGAGTTAAGCCAAGGTATGGCTTAGGCTTCAATGAAAAGAAGCTGTTATGAATACTGTTCTATTTTAGACATTTAATTAAAAATGAAGATTCAATTTTGCTCTTCAAAAGGTAAGATGCAATTGCTAATTGGTATGTAAAATAAGATTTTTAATTTAAATAAAAATTAATTAAAAAAGATGAAATAACTAAATGTGGCTATACTTTAAGGGTATTAACTGCTCTTCTATGTGTAGGTAAGCAATAAGCAGTCAGTTCCCTACAATGGTGCACATCATCTATGTGCATAATGTAATCATCTGTATTTGGGAATAAATAATGTTACTGCCCTATATTATTCAAAGTGCCTGGGTGTATAATACTCAGGAGGGAGCATGAGTTAATTATACTGGGTCCTAAGAGAACAGTCTATAAAGAGAAATAACAAGGAATTTTTGGCCTGTATGCTGCCCTGTGTGTATAGTCCAGGATCTTGCAGATTTACTGAAAGATTCACCCAGCAACCAGTACTGCAAGAACTACTCCTGATCCTCTTAAAATTACAAAGAAATTCTTTGACACTTGAGTCCACCAAGGTAAAAACAATGGGGTGATTTTTTCTCTCTAGGACAAACGTATTTCTATCAGATTGTTCAACTATTTTTCCCTCAGCTGCAATCCTTCCTATCTCACCAAACATTTTCTAACTATAATTTAACTTCTAATGTAGATTAACTTGAAGGAGAGCATACTGGTATGATAGGTAGGCTTTGTTTTTTAAATCAACTTCACACAAGATAGGGACATCTGGGAAGAGAGAAACAGGTCAGGTGGTGTCACACACCTTTGATTCCAGCACTTGTAAGGCAGAGACAGGAGGATCTCTGTGAGTCAAGGCCAGCCTGGCCTACATTGAGAGATACAGGACAGATAGGGCTACATGGAAAGACCCTGTCTCAAAAATTAAAATAAAAATCTTGCCGGGTGGTGGTGGCGCATGCCTTTAGTCCCAGCACTCGGAAGGCAGAGGCAGGCGTATCTCCGTGAGTTCGAGACCAGCCTGGTCTACAAGAGCTAGTTCCAGGACAGCCGCCAAAGCCATAGAGAAACCCTGTCTTGAAACCACCCCCCTCCCCAAAATATCTTTTCCAAATATCCTTACAACTTTTGGGGATGATGGTCAAACACACTAGGAGATGATACCAAGTATCTAGTAATCAATTTTGGAATAAGTGCTTACTCTATGTTAAAGTTCAGAAACTTTGAAAAGTCTTATTGGTACCTATATGCCTCATTCAAACAAACCATTAGTTGGCTATTATGAACATCAGAGGAATTTCATGTTAACCATCTCAGAATCAGTGTCCTGTTTCTCTTTAAAATTTTTATAATAGTTTTTAATAATTCTCTCTATGATATGGCTTCCAGACTTCCCTCTAGCCATTCTGGTGACCAATTCTGTTGTTAGATTATCCTTACACAGTTCTGATACTTAGTACTGTTCTAAACAGTAACAAAACCAAACAAATAAAAAACCCAATTCAGTATTATGTGATCTTATGACTTTATACTGAATTGACAGGTTCTCAATGTGAATCAAGTATTTTTATTACTAGTATAATTGTTTTTCTAAATTTAAATGCTTGTTTTATTATATTATAGTTAATAGCTGATTTTGAGCCTAGTGCTTTGTAGTAGTAATATTAATAAATATTTTTTTTTCTAGACTGACAAATTAAGGGAGATCTGAAAAGTGTCTTAGATAGTGAAGCTTCCATGACATGCCCTTTTTCACCCAGAGGCATAGTACAATCACAGGTCAAATGGGACCAAGACATGAGTCACTAAAAAGGATCTTTATAAATGGAGTCTCTAACAACAGAACAGGCCATCTTATAGACTTGCACAGTTTGGACATACAACAGCCTGAGTTAGCTAAGATCAGCCATGTGCTAGTTAGGTTATGCTCTGATGATAAACAACTAACCTTAACTGGATTAACATATAGACTTCCATCTTGCCTACACTACAGAAGGCTTTTAGATTTTTTAAAATTTCTGAGCACAGCATAAAACAATCACAGGAAGAACATGGCACAGAAATGGAACCCAGTTTACAGATTTTGAAATATTTACTCTGACTTCCACGTGATGACTCAGATCCAGGCTTATTCTACCTCCTGGTTTCTGATGTCTTTCGTTAGGTGGCTCTGCCATTTCCACACATAGCTTCTATGTACTCCCCTACTCACAATCTAGAGTTACATGGTTCTAACAAACTGCAGTAAGGATGGTGTGTCTGACTGCAGGTGCTCATAAACAAGAAGAGCACTGAGTTTGGCTAAGCAGTGCATGTCTCACCATGAAAAAAAAAAAAAAAAAATAAATATATTATATATATATATATACATATATATATATATATATATAATATATATTTGGTTTTTCAGAGGCAGGGTTTCTCTGTGGAGGCTGTCCTGGAACTAGCTCTTGTACACCAGGCTGGTCTCGAACTCAAAGGGATACACCTGCCTCTGCCTCCTGAGTGTTGGGACTAAAGGTGTGCGCCACCACTGCCTGGCTTATTTATATATATTTATCTGTACTCAAAGTACAGCTGATTTATATATTTTTATCTGTACTCAAAGTACAATTTTAAAGATCAACTATAATTTTCATTTTAGCAAGATTTTTTAAAAATTAGAAACAAGATTGTTTTACATGACAATCCCAGTTCCCTTATCCCTCCCGTCCTCCCCTATCACCCTTCCCCCCAACTAAAACCCTACCTATCACATATCCTTTCTGTTCCCCCTGGATGGTGAGGCCTTCCATAGGGTGTCATCAGAGTCTATTATATCCTTTGGGATAGGGCCTAGGCCCACCCCCGTGTGTCTTGGCTCAGGGAGTATTCCTCTATGTAAAATGGGCTCCCAAAGTCCACACCTATGCTAGGGACAAGTACTGAACTACTACAGCAGGTCCCGTAGATTTCCGTGGTTGCCTCACTGAAACCCATGTTCCTGGGGTCTGGTTCAGTCCCATGCTGGTATCCCAGCTATCAGTCTGGGGAGCAAGAGTTCCCCGGTGTTCAGGTCAGCTGTTTCTGTGGGTTTCACCAGCCTGGTCTCGACCCCTTTGCTATTCACTCGTCCTTCTCTGCATCTGGATTCCAGTTCAGTTTAGTGATTAGTTGTGGGTGTCTGCTTCTACTTCCACCAGCTGATGGATGAGGGCTATCGGGTAGCATATAAGTCCGTCATCAATCTCATTATCAGGGCAGGGTATTTAAGGTAGCCTCTCCTCTGTTGCTTAGATTGTTAGCTGGTGTCATCTTTGTAGATCTACAGACATTTCTCTAGTGCCTGATTTCTCCGTAAACCTAAAATGTTTCCCTCTATTATGTTATCTCCATTCTTGTTATATTCTATTCGTAATGACATGGTTTTAAAAATAAAATGGATTCAGAAAGCAATGTATCAAAATATTAGCTGGTAGTAAAGCAAAAATAAAAGTTTTGTTTGAGTTAGAACTAAAACAAATGAATCTAATTATCACCTATAATATGGTTAAATTCTTTCATTTACAGCCTTCCATCTTGAGTATGCCTGTCTGTTACTACTGAATAATAAAAGAGTTGAAATTTTAAACATTCTTTAATTTAGAACTGGAAGATCTTCAAGTCTTGAGGAGAAGTATGTATGTGTGCTGATTTTGTAAATAAACATTAAAACAATTTGTATGTCATCACTACAGAGAAAAACAGCTATTTAAGAAATTCCAACAATTCTCACTGAATTGATGCAGTACACGGAAGAGATGTATGCTGAATTATACATGATAGTGAAGTACTTTCTACATTGTTCATCTGTATCTAATATGCATATTAAAACAGTATCTTTTCCTTTTTCATTCAATGTATTTTATGACTTTGTCAGAAGATTTCACTTACAAAAACATCAAGCATTAAACAATTAGTTCACAACTCAAGATGGATTAAAACCAAAAACCTAAAAACCACAGGTCAGCATACTGATCCAAATACTAACCTTTACAAACCAATGAACTATATACGTATGACAAGGAATATTTTAAAGCCCAAAAATATTAACTGACAAAAAAGAAAGTTACTTGTAACAAATAAGAAAGACTGAAAAAAAAAACAACACTTTTTAACAGTCTGCATCTCATCAAAATCAAACTAATAAAGAAAAAAAAATCAGCCTCATTTATCCTAAGATGGTTTATCTTAGGAAATATCCCAAATGGAGAAAGGCATAAAAACCATAGAAATAGATGAACTTCCACATATGATAGCCTAGCTATTAAGTAGAATCTACCACTATTATCATGAAAAGTTAAAAATCAGGGTCTGGCAGACCATACTTCAAACACGCTTAGGGAGAAACAGAGTCTACAGCTAAGCAGTACTGAGAGACAACTAACCCCTATACAACTATCTGAAGATTATAGTAAATCATGGTGTAGGAGGCAGGGAAATGAAAAGGCCTAAGGAGTTAGTACAAGAATCTAACTACGAGTAATTTGCCAATTTAACTATACAAATCTCCTTTTAGGTAGGTTTAGGAGCAAGTCTATAAATTCAAGCTAGCCAGCAGGCTGAGGCAGGAAAATTACAAGCCTAAGACCTACCTAGGATACACAGCAACTTCAAGGACAATGTATGGAACTTGGCAAGATTCTGCCTCGAAATGAAATTTTTAAAAGGGCTGAGGATGTGGTTTAGAGGTAGGGCACTTACACAGTACACACAAGACCTGGGCTTCAACTTTAGCACTACATATATAAAATATAAAGATGTGAATCAGTAAGACAAATTTACCAATTTTTTAAAAAATGAGACCTTTCTGTTTTTTTGGAAACAGGGTTACTCTGTAGCTTTGGAGCCGATCCTGGAACTCACTTTGTAGACCAGGCTGGCCTCGAACTCAGAGATCTTCTAGCCTCTGCTCTCAAACTTTGGGATTAAAAGTGTGTGGTACCATGCTAGGCAAAATGAGACTGTTTTAAAGGGTTCTTATACATCAAGCTATCCCTAAACTTTAGTTTGAAAAAAAAAAATCATCTCTTTTAGCAACAACTTTTACATGCTGGTAATACTTAATACTGAAATGACAACCCTCAATACCCTCAAATATATTTTAACTGTTTTCTATATTTATGATGTATACACAGTCAATAAATGGATCAAGTACTACATACCAAAGATGTCCAATAAAAGCTTTTAGTGGTTGGATTGCTGTCCCTTTGTTTCTTTTTATCTTTTTGTTTGTTTGTTTTTTTCAAGACAGGGTATCTCTGTGTAGACCAGGCTGGCCCCCGAACTCACAGGGATCCGCCTGCCTCCGCCTCCTGAAGTGCTAGGATTAAAGGCATGTGCCACCATCGCCTTGCTGTCCTTTGTTTCTTTAGTTTCTGTTCTAACAGTGAAAATAAGAACAATGACTAACACCTAAATGCCATATGCCAGAGAAATGTCAACCACATTTACACGAATTAAGTCTAAATTGGATCTTCAAATTAATTCACTCAGATTGTATCTTATGATTTTTTCTATTATCAGTTCATTTCTACTTACATCAGAGCCATAAAGTCTAGGTAGGCCCAAATATTTGCCCAGACAACAAGAACAAAACTGTACTACCCCTGCAGAGAAGAGATGAAAGTAAGATTAGGCCCCACCTGGGCATAGCTGTAGCTTAACTTCTGGAGTTAGCATTCAGATGAATTAATAAAGTCATCCTTTGCTGAGTTAGGATGTTTGGATTTCTTTTGCACACAACTAAAAAGAACAAAGGTAGAATGGTCAGCTAAAGGAGCTCTGAGTTTCATATTATTTAAAAAGGAGAGTAAGAATGTACCTATATTAGCTCAATGTAGTCAAAGGGGGATAACCATAAAAAAAAAGAGTAAATAACCTCCAAATTAGAGACAGAAAAAGAGAGACAGATGTCAACAACAAACAACTACTTCCTTCAGGGTTACTTTATTGATAATTATCCCTACAAAACAAGTGGAACCAAGTAACACACGCCCAACACCTTGTTCTGGATCTTTCATTAGAGCCAAGCAGAGGTTTGAAAAATCACTGAAGGGAGGGGGAGTTGTACAGTCTTAGGTCTCAGTCTGTTTTATACAGTTTTCAATCATTAAACAATGCCCTTCTCTGGAAGAAAGGGTAAATACATAGCTAAAACACTAGAGTAGAGCCGGGCATTGGTGGCGCATGCCTTTAGTCCCAGCACTCGGGAGGCAGAGGCAGGTGGATCTCTGTGAGTTCAAGACCAGCCTGGTCTACAAGAGCTAGTTCCAGGGCAGCCTCCAAAGCCATAGAGAAACCCTGTCTCAAAAAACCAACAAATAAGATTTACAAATGACCTGAGATACAGCATATCTCTGGGATCATTATGAGTTTAGGGTCTTTTGTAACTACCTTTCCACTTAGCATGTGTTTCAAGATGCAACCATATTATAGCATGAAACCCTATTTCACTAATTTTTGTAGCCATATGCAAACATGGAGCCATATTTTATGTATCAGTTAATAGACATTGAGTTGGTTTTACTTTCCTCAATATCACAAATAAGGCTATTTCATTATGAACATTTATATACAAGTTCTTATGAACATATATTTTAATTTCTACTTAGAAATATGGAATTCTTTAATCATAAGGGAACTCACATTCAATCATTTAAATGTTTAATTAGTCAAGGTACTGGCAGGCTTCACTATTCTGGATATGCTGATGACAAAGGTTGCCTCTGACTTGTCTACCTGATTTTCAAGTGTTTTCCCTGAGCAGGAATGGTCATCAGAACAAAGGAGATAGTTTATTTCTAAGACAAAAAGGGCAGGGTCTAGCAGGGCAGTGGTGGTGCATGCCTTTAATCCCAGCACTCAGGAGGTAGAGGAAGGCAGATCTCTGTGAACTTGAGGCTAGCTTAGTCTACAGAGCTAGTTCCAGGACAGCTAGGGCTATTACACAGAGAAACCCTGTCTGGACAAAACAAAAAGGCAGGGCTAGTAAATAAAGCTTCCTAGTCTTCTAAGATTACAGTAACAAAGCATAACAACCACAGAAATGTAATATCCATAGTTCTTGAGGCTAGAAATCAAAAAGCAAGATGGCGGCAGGGTTGGTTCTTTTCAAGGGCTCCGAATTTTGGGCCTCTCTACTTTGTTTACCAACAGCTGTTTTCACATACATATGATGTTTTACTGAATGGATACCTGTCTCTAAATTTCCTTTTTATACTGGACTGGTAATTTAAAATTATTACAACCTCATCTTAACTAATTAATGACTTTTACAAGTAAGGTTACATTTGGAGATAGTGAGACTTGGAATGTCAACATCAGAATTTTAAACAATTCAATACACAAGTGTTAAACATTGTAATTTAAAATTGGTAATGGTGGACAAATAACATAGTCCTCATATACCTTTAAAAATGCCTCTTCACATGCTAAGTCCTGTAGTACTGCCATGAATATTTGCAAGGGGCAAGAAAATGTAGGAGCTCATAAAGCATTACAGTTCACAAAATCAAAAAATCAGTCAAAGTCACCTTTATATTTCATCTGCTTTCATCTTTTTGGTCTACACCTTTCTTGTCATTTGTATTTTAATGACTTAATTTTTCACAAAAATACAAAACCTCTTCATACATAATTGCTAAAGATAAAATCATTTATTTATTTGTTTATTTTTGGTTTTTTGAGACAGGATTTCTCTGTGGCTTTGGAGGCTGTCCTATTAGTAGCTCTTGTAGACCAGGCTGGTCTCGAACTCACAGAGATCCACCTGCCTGCCTCTGCCTCCTGAATGCTGGGACTAAAGGCATGCGCCACTAATGCCTGGCCTTAAAAGCTCCTTTAAATTGTTATCTATTAAGATAATTCTAAGTGAAATATGAAGTCTTTAAACAATAGTCTCACACTGACCTACTGAGAACTGATGGAAAATTACAATTTATTGAATACAAGTAGTGTTGTATGTCTAACAGTCCTTTGAAAACACACTGAAATTAAACACTACTTCATTACATTTATGGTAAATAGTTTCAACTGCTGCTAAGTAAAGATACCAGTAGTCTTCATTTTATGACTCCTTTATTAAGTATTCAATACTTAGGCTTCTAGACATATGGTTAGCACATTTTAACATGCTTAAGAGGAAAAACGTGGACAGGAGAGATGGCTTAGTCGTTAAGAGCACTGGCTGCTTTTCCAGAGGTCTTGAGTTCAATTCCTAGCAACCACATGAAGGCTCACAACTATCCATAATGAGATTTGGTGCCCTCTTCTTTGGCCTGCAGGTATACATGCAGGCAGAACACTGTACACATAATAAATAAATCTTAAAAAATGTGATCTTAATATTGAATTTCAACAAAACTGATGAAAAACAATAAAATTACAATAAACATAGCAACAGAAATTCAATTTAAAAATTAGCAAAATACGTAATTATAAATTGAGCACAAAAGAACTTGACTTTAATTTCCATAAGGAAAATATACAAATAGTCAACAGTCACATGAAAGGATGCTCAACATCACTAAGTATAAAGAAAATATAAGTTAAAGTAATAAAAAGAGAGGTGTTTTTGGAACCAATCTCCAACACATTCTGAAGGACAAGAGTACACACAAACATAAAAAGGAATCTTCTTCACCCCTTAAGAAGGAAATCCTACCATTTTCGATATGAATGTATCATAAAGGGTATTATTGTAGCATGAATAATAAAAACCCAGAGACAGATATTGGGGTTTAAACTGAAGATAAGAAAAGCAAAGCAGCCAAGCCACTACAGAGTTCTTACCTCTACCAAGGCTCAGATAAAGGGAGGGAGGGAGGGAGGGAGAGTGTGTGTGTGTGTGTGTGTGTGTGTGTGTGTGTGGTGTTGTGGTGTTGTGTGTGTGTGTGAGATAGAGATAGAGAGAGAGAGAGAGAGAGAGAGAGAGAGAGAGAGAGAGAGAGAGAGAGAGATACTGTCCTTAGAATGACTGCAGACTGCAATGCTCTCCACCAAACCTCAGATCCCCTGAGACTGCACTGAGCTCCTGCCTTATATTCCTCTCTAGTGCTGAGATTAAAGGTGTGTCATCCCATGCTGGATTCAAAAGTGAGAGCTCTGTTTCTCTTTTAGACTGATTCACTCTCATGTAGCCCAGAGTGGCCTTGAACTCACAGAGATCCATCTGCCTCTGTCTCCTGAGTGCTGGGATTAAAGGTGTGGCCACCACTGCCTATCCTCTATAGCTAACTAGTGATTTAGCTCTGCACTCTGATCTTTAGGCAGGCTTTATGTTAGGTTACTAACAACATATTACCCTAAGGGAAATAAGCCAAACACAGAAAACAATAACAAGCAAAACAAAAACTTGCATGGTCATGATTACATCTAAGCTATGAAAATCAAATTCATAGAAACACAACAGAATAGTGATTACTGAAGGCAAAGAGGCCAAAAGTCAAGGAGATGGGGAGACACTTGCCTAAGGAAATAAAATTTCAGCTGCAAAATATGAAGTTCTAGATAACTAATATGCAGCATGATGGTATAGTTATTGTACTGAGTTAAGAACCATGATAAAGTAACTGTGAAGAGATGGACACATATTTTTCTACAACTTAAATACATTCAAGTTTTAGCATAAAAATGGTTATAATGGTTACGATGGTAAATCTCATCACATGTGTTTTAACACATTAGAAAATAAAAACTATCCAACCACCCACAGTATCAAGATGCTCTTTCTTTAAGATTTAGGGCTGTGTATATTATGTGCATATGTGTGTACTTACCCAACCACTCACCATAACCCATATAGTAAGTAGAACAGCCCAGGTTAATTCTATAGTAGTACTGTGTTACAAGATGCTGGACTATTTTACATGAGAAAGGAATGATGGATATATAACACACACGCACAGAAGAGTTGCCCAAGGCTAGCATTAATATGAACGAACACAAGTTCCTTCATCTCTTTTGTCTTGTTATGTTCACCACACATAACATTTTCTTATCAGAAATCTCCAAGGGAAAGACTGAAATAAGGTACAATGTGAAGGATGCTGTAGCTTCAGAGGGCTCAGCTGAGCCTTTTGCTGCTCTTTCAGAGGACTCAAGTCCCATAATCCACATGGTGGCTCACAACCATCTCTGACTTCAGTTCCAGGCCACCCAATACCAATGCCTTCTTCTGTTCTCCATAGACAACAGGCATTCGGGAAACACAACACATTAAAAAAAAAAAAAAAAAAAAAAAAAAAAAAAAAAAAAGCTTTCCTTAATGGGAAGCAATCTTTCTTCCATTTAAAAATTTGTTTTAGAAAGAAAAAGTAAAATATATCAATAAGATGGGAATAATAGATGGAAAAGGGATCACAAGTACAGACTCGTGGGTAAGCATTTTCTAGTGTCTATCACTTTCTGACATGTGTTCAGGAATTGGCAAATTCTAGGGAAAACTGGGAAGTAAGTTTGAAAAAGAGAGGCATACATTCACCTGAAGTAGGGGAACAACACCCTCTTCCAATAGTTAGTTAGACAATTATTTAAAACACACATGGCTACATACATACCATGAGGGAGTATTAAGTTAAGGTCAAGACACTGGATTCAGTCAACTATGAAGAGAAAAAATGAGGTAAATCTCTCATTTGAAAACATTCTTATTGAAGAAAATTTTATGTATGGCTTAACAGAGCAACTGTTTCATCTACCAGTCTTTTTGTTTCATGATCTACTATATGTCTCATAACACCCTCTAACCCTCCAGACTAGCCACCCTTTGTTTTTTGAGCATTTACTACTTCATGTGGACAATATGACATGTACTTATTTACTCACATTCCTTTATTTAAAGATCTATGCATTAAAAGTACCTCTTCCATAAAAACAGACAAATCTTGAAAATAATACAATGTAAAATAACATTCTGTGGACAATTCATGACACATTTTTTCCCCCTAGATTAACAGCTGTGTTAATCAGGCTTTCTATCACTGTATCAAACACCTAAGAAAAACAACCTGAAAGGAAGAAGGATTTCTTTTGGCTCAGGGTTTCAGCCTGTGGTGAGCTGGCTCTATCTCTAGGCCTGTGGTGAGCATGATGGAGGAAGACGATGGCATGACAAAGATCTTACCTCATAGCAACTGGGAAACAGCGATGAACAGGTAGAGGAAAGGTACTTATTCCCAGCACACACCCCCAGTGACCAACCTCCTCCAACCAAGTCCTACTTTCACCATCTCCCAATAATACCATCATATTAAAAATTCATCAAGACACCAATCCTCTTTTAGGTAAGAGCCCTCAGGGTTCAATCACTCTGCAAAAACCAATCATCGGACAACCAAACCCACTCTATATGGACATTCATATTCAAACCACAGCATTCTGCCCCTGTTCCACAAAGGGTCACCTCCATCGCATAATGCACAATGTACTCAATCTAGTTCCAAGAGTCCCTAAAGTCTTAACAGTTCCAGAATTCCACAAAAGTTCCAAGCCTCTCTCCTGACTCAGGCAAACTGTTAGCTGTGCACCTGTATGCAATTACAAAATAAGTTATATACTTCCAAGAAAAAATAGAACAGAGTAGACATTCCTATTTCAAAAAGGAGGAACAAGTGCACAGAAAGGAGGGAATGGAACCAAAGTAAGACAAACATTGTATCCAACAGTACACTGTTTGGGGACCTGGGAACATGGTAATGTGATGTAAACCCCAGAAGTCATGGGCAGCACTGCCCCTTCGGCTTTCTAGATGTAGCCAATATGGCATCTTTTGTGCGGTGGCTCTGCTCATGTCCTATGGTTTTCCTCAGAAACTGGCTGATTTCCTGGCATCTCTTAACTTCCTGGGCTCTCTACTGTATTCTTTGGTTTTTGTTCTCAGTTTCTTGCATTGCCTGCTCAGGAACTACCTGCAGGAAGGAGTCTTGACTCTATGTAACACTGCCTGTCCACCAAAATCTTCATTTGAGATGTGGGTGGAGGCCTCCATGACTCATTATTTTGTATCCTTCAGCAAAATCAGTATCATTTGGATACTAATGTCTGCTGTAAATTCAAGTAGTAGCCAAGCCCCCTTAGACTAGAGTAGCAGCAGATCCTCTGCCTGTATGGCTGAACACCAATAAATACTTTCATAGGTGGTACTGTGCCAGCAGATATCCCTGGAACTCTCTCCTCAGATTAGTCTTTTAAATGAGTTAAAACCTTTATGTCCTTGCTTGCCATGAGTCGGATATGGCCAATTTCTAAGACGCTTTCAATGAAAATTTCCTATTATTCCAATGTCAAATACTTGGCTTCTCCCCGCTCCATCCTCACCCTTTGGATTTTCAAGACAGGGTTTCTCTGTGTAACCCAAACTGTCCTGGAACTCACTTTGTAGACCCGACTGGCCTTGAACTCAGAGATCCACCTGCCTCTGCCTCCCAAGTGCTGGGATTAAAGGCATTGCCACCACTGCCCAGCTTACTTGGCTTCTTTTAATGGCTCTAATCTCTCTAGTAACTAAGTTGTAACTGTCCACAACTTTAACCCAACTGCACCTCTTTCCTAGCTAAACTCCCAAGTTTTCCAAATCATTTTTTCTATACTTTTGTTTCTAAATTCAGACTATACATAATGGTTAAAAGCAGCCAGCACTAACCACTTCTTTAATACTGATTTTCTGTTAGTCAACTGCTGTGCTGCTGAGATAAATACCCAAGAAAACAACTTGAGGAAAGAGATTTAGTTTGGCTCACAGTTTCCTAAGTTTTTGTTCATCTTTGTGGGGAGGGCATGGCAGAAGATAGCAGCTCACATCTTGGGGGGGGGAGAGAGAGAGGGAGGGAGGGAGGGAAGGAGGGAGGGATTCCATCTGAGGCCCTAGCCTACTAGACAGTGCCACCCACATTCAGTAATGGTCTTCCCCTCTTAATTCTTTCTAGAAATGTCCACACAGACATATTCAGTAGTATTACTTAATAATACTAATACTAGGCATGTCTTAACCAAGTTGACAACCAGTATTAGCATAGGAGCTATTTGATCTCCCTATCTAGATCCTACATGCACAGAAGACATCTTAACATGCGTCCATTATAAGAAATCTTGGGGCTGGAAAGATGGCTCAGAGGTTAAGAGCACCGATTGCTCTTCCAGAGGTCCTGAATTCAATTCCCAGCAACCACATGGTGGCTCACAACCATCCGTTATGAGATCTGGTGCCCTCTTCTGGTGTGCAGATATACATGGAAGCACAATGTATATATTAATAAAATCTTAAAAAAAGAAAGAAAGAAAGAAAGAAATCTTTTTGGTGGCCAGAAAGATGGCTCAGTGCTTAAGAACATAGGCTGCTCTTCGTGGGTTTAATTCAGCTCACGACCATCTCTAACTCCAGTTCCAGGGTCCAGGGGATCCAACAAGTGGTACACAGACATATATGCAGGTAAAACACTTATGCATATTACATCAAATTTAAAAAATACTTTTTGTGGTTGTAGAGATGAATCAGCAGTTAAGAGCATTAGTTGATTTTCCAGAGGACTCAGGTTCAACTCCTAGCACCCACATAGCAGGTCACACCTTTCTGTTAACTTCAGTTCCAGGGCTTCTGACACCCTCATACAGACATACAAGTAGACAAAACACCAGTGAACATAAAATAAAAATAAATTATATACTAAAAACTATTTTCAGCTGGGAGATGGTGATGCACACCTTTAATCCCAGCACTCAGGTTGTAGAGGCAGGCGGATTGTTTGCACTCAGAAGCTCAAGATCAGCCTGGGCAACAGAGTGGAACCTCATCTAAAAAACCCAAAAACAATGCTGGGGATCTAGCCCAGTGGCAGAATACTTGCCACCATATGCACCCCTCGTGGTTTGATCCCCAGAACCTCCACAAATAAGTAAAACAACAAGCCTTACTTCTCAAAATTTTTTACTTTTAAAATTTTTATTTATTATTTAGGTATTTGAAGACAGGGTTTCTCTGTCTAACAGCCCTGGCTGTCTTGGAACTCACTTTGTAGAC
This sequence comes from Cricetulus griseus, assembly GCF_003668045.3. Classification (NCBI taxonomy): domain Eukaryota; kingdom Metazoa; phylum Chordata; class Mammalia; order Rodentia; family Cricetidae; genus Cricetulus; species Cricetulus griseus. The sequence continues at coordinate 60,698,871 of NC_048598.1, forward strand.
CAGGCTGTCCTTACACTCACAGAGATCCACCTGCCTCTGCCTCTCGACTGCTGGATTATAGGCTTGAGCCACCACACCAGGTTTAAATTCTTTTTTAAATAGCACAGTCTAATTCACAAATTTTAAGAAACTCCTTATTTTATTTTTTAATGTCATTATTGTTACTTCAATAGTAAGGCCAAGTAATAAACTACTGGAGACTTTTATTGTTTTCTGACAGGCTCTTGTCATGAAGCCCCACAATGGTTTCCAACTTGAAATCCTCTTACTTCAGCCACCTGAGTCTTGGATAGGTACATCTCCAAACCCAGTTGATCTAGTTTTTTGAAGTGCCCAAATCTCTAACAACATCCTTCAAAACCATCTTTTAACTACCAAAGCATCTAGATCCAGCATTTTGGGCTTGATAAAGTACCTAGCACCAGTAACCAGACTTACTGTCTCACTCTCTGAGTTATGATTGATTGGTTGACTTAAAAGTGTGAAGACTTTGCATTAGATCAAACTATTAACATAAGAGACACAGGTATGCTTTCATAATTATTGCAGTGTAAACATTTGTATTTTCATGTATGTGTACTTACCCCCTCCCCTTATTGAATATACAGTCTTGCTATGTAGACCAGGCTTGCCCACAACTCTAGATCCCCAGGTGATAAAGAGTGCTGGCGTTGCAGATAGTGACACACCCCTGGTGGTTAGGTTTTCTTAGTTCACAATGCTGAAAAATCTCTTCTTTTAGGATTTGAAAATGTGCACAAATAAAACCTCTTTACTTAATAGCCTGAAATTATTTCTCAGTTATAGCATAGACAAGTTATGCTAGCTTTGCTATTTTGCAATTACCCAAACTAAACAGCTCAGGTGTTTTTTTTTTTTGTTGTTGTTGTTGTTTTGCTTTTTTGGTTTTTTGAGACAGGATTTCTCTGTATAGTCCTGACTGTCCTGGAATTCTATTTGTAGACCAGGTTGTCCTTGAACTCACTTAGATCTGCCTGCCTCTTCCTCCAGAGTGCTGGGACTAAAGCTGTGTGCCACCATGCCTGGTTTATAATCAGTTGTTAATACTAACACTAACAAATAAGCTGTCATTTTCTTACAAAATAGACATTTATCTTCAATGTAATACAGAGTGAAAATCTAAAGCTTAGTGAATCGGATAATAAAACCCATTTTCAAATCAGGTTACCAACTATTTTTGGCATGCCACTCAAATTAAAAAAATTGACAAAGCCTGGCATTGGTGGCCCACGCCTTTAATCCCAGCACTTGGGGAGGCAGAGGCAGGCGGATCTCTGTGAATTCGAGACCAGCCTGGTCTACAAGAGCTAGTTCCAGGACAGCCTTCAAAGCCACAGAGAAACCCTGTCTCGAAAAACAAAACAAAACAAACAAACAAACAAATGACAGAATCAAACAGCCACATTTCCTTGAACTCAATGAACAAACATGTTCCCCCAAACCTCACAGTGTAACAGACAAAATCACAATTACATAGGACTCGGCTAAGCGTGAAACACTTATGTTTACATGCAAATAATGTGATTTAATGCCTACTCCAAAACACCCATAATATCCTAATTGGTTACCAAATCAAAGATGAGTGAATTTTGAAGCTGGCCCTTGCCCTTTTTGTATCATTCTCAAAAGAAAACAAACCACCATTAACAACATCAAAACTGGACTGTGCTATACTAAACATGGTGATCCTTTAAAGTGGGTACATGGAAAATTTACTTCTACACTTAAATGGCCCTAAATAGCTATGCTTTTGGAGTATTCTAAGTGTTTTTCATAGTTCCATTTCCTACTTTGTCTTTTCCTGCTGTTAGTGTTCTTGCAACAGACAACCTTTCTTATTTCTAATTTTTGTTTCTGAGATTATAAGAGGAAAACTTAACTTACATACCTAGTGAATCTCCTCAACCCAGTGCCATGATATTGGCTAGAAAAACATTTAATGATAGCAGTCAATTATTTTGCAGCACAACAGGTTTATTCGTTAAATGGTGAGTAAATCAGAACTTACCTCAGCTACCTAGCTATAAAAGAACTCTAAAATTTACTTGATATGCCAGTCACTTGTTCACTAGTAAGGTAATTTTTTTTTTCCTCTACTGATGTGGAATGTCCTTCTGTAGGATGCGATTATGTGTTGCTTTTATTAGTTGATGAATAAAGCTGCTTTGGCCTATGGCAGGGTAGAATATAGCTAGGTGGGAAATCCAAGCAGGGATACGGGGAGAAGAAGGGCGAAGTCAGGAAACAAGACATGTAGAAAATGAAGTAGTGCCACAGCCACCTGGCAATACACAGATGAATAGAAACGGGTTAATTTAAATATAAAAGCTAGCTAATAATAAGCCTGAGCCATCGGCTAAACAGTTACAATTAATATTAAGCCTCAGAGTGGTTATTTGGGAGCTGGTGGGTGGGAGAGAACATCCAGTTATACTCTGCCTTAAAGTAATCTGAGTGATAGACACATGAGACAAGGAGAGCAGTTTTAAAGAATATTAATATTTAGCTGTATGCTGGTACTTCTAAGAACAGTGATATAAAGTCTGGAATAATGAAACATGAAGTTTGGGTCAGTGAGATGGCTCAGCAGGTAAACGTGTTTGCTGGCAAGCCTGTTAACCAGAGTTTTATCCCTAGGACCACTGTGATGGAAAGAACCAGCTTCTGAAAGTTGTCCTCTGAGCTCCATTCATGCACCACAGGAAATAACCCATCCATATACACAACAAAAATTCAAAACAACAACAACAAACAAACCAAAAAATAAATCCCTTGGGAGTTTAATTTTGAAACACTCACTAGCAACCATGTCTCCACTACATTCTGGGGTAAAGAAAAGCACAGACTAATTCCTGAAATGTTTTATACTTGGTAAGCTTACCAACAAAAACCATGCAATGAACTATACAAAACATATAAAGAAATCTTAACAGACGGCATGTATTTAAAAAGATATGCTGCCTGTAAAATTACGAGAACATATATAGGTTCACAGGAATCCAAAAAAAAAAAAAAAAAAGTAAAATCTAAAATGTACCATTCTTTAGCTTCCCCTAATAACCATTACAGGAATATCTTTTTTTTTTTTTTTTTAAACAGGAATATCTTTTTTTTTTTTTTTAAACAGGAATATCTTTTACTATCAAAGGTAAGATGTTGATACTTACTTAAAACCTCACTCAGTTAAGACCAGCCTGGTCCACATAATGAGTTTCAGGCCAAGCCAAGTTACACAGTGAAACCTTGTTTCAGAACCACAATTCCAAACCAAAAAACAAAACAAAACCACACTCAAGACTTAACTAATCTGAGAATGTAGTCATGCGAAATTTTTATTAAAGTTATAGGTTTATGTAGCCAATAATCACTAAAATCAAGATACAGAGCTGTTTCATCCCCATCCCCCAGGTTACCATTCTGCTCTCCTTTCCCATCATCATCATCCTAATTTTCTCATTTCAAGAATGTTACGTAAGTGGAACCATATGGTATGCAACCTTTCAAGATTTTTGTTTTTTAAGTTATCATACTTTTCTTTGAGATCTATCCAAGAAGTTGCTGTACCAATACCTTGCCCCTTTTATTGCTGCATAGTATCCCATGCATAGATGCTATGGCTAAATCAGTTTAACTTCCTCAATGAGGGGCACTGAGGTTATTTCCAAAAAACAGTAACTACCCAATTATTTCTTTTAAACAGCAATTCTATAATATGGAAATTCCTTTTTCAAGATTTAAAAGGGGGGGGGATGACTAACATACATTTAAGCTATTTCTTGCAGAAAGCTATACATGCAGAAAATTTTAATTTCACATTAAAACTTTTCATTTTATTTTTTGTATTGTAGAACTTCCCTTTGTATGATGACCAATGCATCAAGAAGAATCTGCAGTTGAATAAACTTCTACCTCAAATTGCAAGGTGACACCTGAGTGTAGTTACGGAGCCCATTTCATGTAGAAGACAGGTTAGTAAAGCTAACTGTACAACTAGTCTAAAAGGCAGTGTCAATCTGTCACTCAGTAAACTAAAACTAGCAGAAGTCAAAATGGTAGGATTTTCCTTGCATCAGACATCAGATAATTGCCTCTCAAGGTCAGGAATACAAACAAACAATTCCTTGATTTAATTTCTTTTGGAAGACATAGTGAAGACCACCAAAGAGCTACCTTTTAAAATGCTAAGTGATCTAGTATTTACATAATGAAAGGCTCAAAACATACACTTTGTCTAGAGAAGTGACTTACAGTAAAAATTAAGAGTCACAAGGGCTGGAGAGATGTCTCAGCACTGGCTATTATTTCAGAGAAACTGGGTTCAATTCCCAGCACCACATGGCAGCTTTCAACAGTCTGTAACTCAAATTCCAGATGATCTGATACCCTCTTCTAACTGCTGAGGGTACCAGGCATAGAAGAGGTGCTCAGACATACATGCAGGCAAAGCATCCATACACCTAAAGTAATAATAAATAAATTTTAAAGGCTCAAACCTATCAACTAGCAAATCGAAGAACAAAAGAAAACATAAGGAAACGTTTAACTTAACTTATGTGAAGACTAACAACAGGTAAATGCAAAACACTAAAGAACAAAACCTGTTTAAAAAAAATCAAACTGCTGGGAAATTCAAGCAGAGAACTACCTTCGAGCCATGATTTAGTATTTCATTTCCATTGTCCATCAGTGACTAATTAAACTACATTTTGGAGATTACACATATTCATATGTAGGCTAACATCAGATATAAGCAAATTTGTTTAATTTGGTCCTTATACGAGGACTAAAGTTAATTTGATAGAAATTTTATTTATGTTATTTGATGCATGGTACATGTTTGTATTACTAATAAAGATTACAGTGATCCTCAAGGATTAAGTGAAAGGCAATTTAATATATTTTTTAAGTTTAGTATTATACTGAGAAAAACCGACACATTTCCTTTTCTTTCATCTGCCATGTCAATTTAGTTACCTAAAGCTGTAAATACATTATTCTCCCTACAGGCAAGAATGACTATAGAAACAGAGCATTGGTCCAGTGGTTTTGCAACAAGAGCAATCTGAACATTTCATTCCTATTTGTTACCACCCCTCAAAGACATAAGACTGCTGGATATTTTTTGGGGGTGGGGTGGGGAGATGGGTTTCGTGACAGGGTTTTTCTGTGGCTTTGGAGGCTGTCCTGGAAGTAGCTCTTTTTTTTTTTTTTAATTAGAAACAAGCTTCTTTTACATGTCAATCCCAGTCCCCTCTCCCTCCCCTCCTCCTCTGCTCCCCCACCCCCCATTCCAACCCCTTTCTGCTCCCTAGGGAGGGCGAGGCTTCCATGGAGGATCTTCAAAGTCAGTCATATTATTTGGAGCAGAGCCTAGACCCTCTCCCCTGTGTGTCTAGGCAGACAGAGTATCCCTCCATGTGGAGAGGGCTCACAAAGCCCATTCATATACTAGGGATAAATACTGATCCACTACCAGAGGCCCCAGAGATTCCCAGGCTTCCTAACTGACATCCTCACTCAGGGGGTCTGGAATAGTCCTATGCTGGTTTCCCAGCTATCAGTCTGGGGTCCATAAGCAACCCCTTGTTCAGGTCAGCTGTCCCTGTGGGTTTCTCCAGTCTGGTTCTGACCCCTTTACTCATTACTCCTCCCTCTCTGCAACTGGATTTGAGTTCAGCTCAGTGTTAGCTGTGGGTGTCTGCCTCTGCTTCCATCAGCTACCGGATGAAGGCTCTAGGATGGCATATAAGGTAGTCATCAATCTCATTATCAGAGGACATTTAAGGTAGCCTCCCAACCACTGCTTAAATTGTTAGTTGGGGTCAAACTCGTAGATCTCTGAACATTTCCCTAGTGCCAGAATTCTCTTTAAACCTATAATGGCTCCCTCTATTGTGGTATCTCTTTTTCTTGTTCTCCTCAATTCTTCCCCTGACTAAATCTTCGTTCTCTCATGTCCTCCTCTCCCCTCCTGCTTTCCCCCTCTTTCTGGAAGTAGCTCTTGTATACCAGGCTGGTCTTGAACTCACAGATCTGCCTGCCTCTACCTCTGGAGTGCTGGGAATAAAGGTGTGTGCCATCACTGCCCGGGACTGCTGGATATTTTTAAAATAGATCACAAAAAGTGTTAATAAGAAAGTTTTCTATTCAAGTAGGAACAGTGTATTACAGACTCATTAGTCTTTAGCATGATTTATATAACAATTAAAAAAACAACAACAAAAAAAAACGTTATCAACTCTTACTACACTTCTTTACTTCTGAGAATTAAAGCTTAATATTAACCAAAATGGCTATAACTGGATTCTTTCCCCACTCCCCCAAGACACAGTCTCTCTGTGTAGCCCTGGCTGTCCTGGAACTGGATCTGTATGTAGACCAGACTGGCATCTAACTCAGAGATCCTGCCTCTGCCTCCCAGTGCTGGGATTAAAGATGTGCACCACCACTGCCTGGCTATAACTGGATATTTTAAATCACCAATTTAAAAGAAAATTTCTTTTGTTGATTTGGTAAGTTCTCTTAGAGAAGTATCCAAGTACAGTTGGCTCAATGAAGAAAATTTCTTTTGTTACTTGGTAAGTCCCCTCAGAGAAGCACCCAAGTGCCGTTTGTTCAAATGTTGTCAACCTTGGCTATCATTGTCACATTTCATAATACTCCTGTTTGTATGCTAAAGTTAAATTGCCTCAACTGCACAAACTCCAAGGACACCTTTATGTGTGAAAACCCACTATATTTTCAAAAACTCTTGGAATGGAAAGGAACATGTTATTTCAAAGAAAAGAAACATTCAGGACTGCTAAACAATGGGTCAAAACTAAAGAGCAAGGATTTAGCTTATTGGTAGAGTATTTGCTAGCATGTGTGAGATTAGAGGTTCAATCCCCAGCAGTAAGGAAAACAACAAAAACCCCAAAACAATCACTGGGTGGTTGTGGTGCACACCTTTAATCCCAGCAATAGGGAGGCAGAGGCAGGCAGATCTCTCTGAGTTGGAGACCAGCCTGCTCTACAAGAGCTACTTCCAGGGCAGCCTCCAAAGCCACAGAGAAACCCTGTCTTGAAAAACCAAAACAAACCCAAAACAAAACAAAAACAAACCAACAACCCTGAAGAACACAACAGTCTGGTACAATCACATAAATTCAAATAACTTGTTTAAATTTAACTTTGTAACATAGAGTCACTTGCCTTCTCTGGTAGCACGATGACTAGGAGAGCAACTGTAAACTAGATCTTGAAACATATTAACTAAGTAAAGTCAGAAGATATTACAACACTTTACTACTACAATACAAAGTAAATCATTGTTATGGGTAATCTATTTGAAAAGCATTCCAAATACAAAAATTTTAAGCAAAAGGAAAAAAACATAAAGATTCTCTTAGGCACCCAATGACCAATTTCTCATGTAGTTTCTGCTTTAAAAAAAAAAATATGGCACAGGGCGAGCGATGGTGGCACATCCTTTTGATCCCAGCACTTGGGAGGCAGAGGTAGGCGGATCTCTCAGCCTGGTCTATGGAGTGAATTCCAGCATAAGCTCCAAAGCTACACAGAGAAACCCTGTCTTGAAAAATAAAAATAAGTAAATAAATAAATAAAAATAAAATGCCTAGAGGGCAGCAAGATGGTTTAGTGCATAAGGGTACTCAGCATTCTAATCTGCCTGCCTCAGTTCAATCCCTGAGGCCAACATGATAAAAAGAGAGAACTGACTTTTGCAACTTGTACCACTGTCCTCTAACCTCCCAAAGTGTGCCATGGCACTTGTGTGAGCCACCCCCCTTAAGTAAATGTGATAAAACAAACAAAAATAGCTATAAACTACTATTTTAAACCACTGTGTAGATGAACACCCCTACAATACTCAACAGCAGAAGAGATTTTGAGGCTGTAACAATACCCTATGCACATGAACAACAAATTCATTCTCAAAATACAAAAATAAACAAGAATACAAAAATTAAATTTAATGTAACAAAATATAGACATATGACATACAATCTTAGTAGCTTTACATATTCTCTATCTACGCCTCACAACTCCATAGATTAAGCATTACCATCCCCATCACACAGATGAGGAAACCTAACGGAGCCTCACAAAGCAAACTACTAGTAAAGAATGTGGTCTCCTGTATTTTCACCAGTCCTTCCCTGGTGAAGGGACCTAAGAATATTGCATAAATTACTAATTATCAAATTTCTGGAAATATGCCAGGCAACATATGCTACAAGAACTTCATGGATTAGCTAATAAACTTATGACACATAAAAAAACAAAAACAAAAACTAACAACACATAACCAGATTCCTTCTTTATCCAAATTAATGAATGGGTCTATTTCACTTTGGTATCTACTTGCATTATTTTGAGAATATGGCAGTTTCCTAAAACTTCTAGGAAGAAGAAATAGTCCATCAAAAAGCAGTTTTTTTTTTTTTTCAGAACATTTACCATAGAAACTAGTAAATCTTAGAAATGAGGTGGTATGTAGCTGTGTATATTATAGACTATCGGATCCATTAAAGTCATATTCTCCTAGGCCAAAAAGCAGAGCGGAACTTCAGAAGATGGGCACACTATCAGAACCTGATGCAATTATAGGTAAATTCCCTAAAAATATAGCTAAAGATGAAAAATTTTGAGGATGTTTGTTCAGTTGAATGTGTAGCTACATAAACCTATTGATTCAAGTATTACAAAAAGGGACTTCCAGTTTGACTTTAGCCATCTTTTCATGACTCAATGCTCTTGAAATCAATTGCATTTAAATTTATGGAGTTTCCTTAGCTGGATGGCGGTCGCAAGCACCTTTAATCCCAGCACTTGGGAGGCAGAGGCAGGCGAATCTCTGTGAGTTCAAGGCCAGCCTGGTCTACAAAATGAGTTCCAGGACAGCCAGTGCTACACACAGAGAAACCCTGACTCGAACACCTCCTTCCCCCGAAAAGATGAAGGGTGAATTCTTTAAAATCACCCCGGGAAACTATAACCTTAGGGGTGAGGTGTACATGTTTGTTCATATTCATTCATGCTGGAAATTCTTCTTTTATTCTTCAAAAAAGAAAAAAAACAGCTTATTTAGTGAAGATACCTCTTCACCTCTAACTAGTTTAGGAGACTTGCTATCTCAAGACCCAATACACAAGGGTCAAAACAGTCAGGCCCAATTTGTTTATCTAGAAAAGCAAGTTCAAACAACAGTGACACTCTGTTGAACGTAATAACAACAAAATTGTGTGTGTGTGTGGGAGAAAGAACAGAAAAGACTTCCCAACACGCAGGGATGTAAAGGGGTGAGGGGGGCGAACAAAATCATAACGTCCCTGTAGGACCATCAGCGACCAAGGCTCTGACAGTCATTCAACTTTCTTGCTAATTTCTCCACTACGTTTTTTTTTTTTTTTTTCCTAGCTGTACAGACACGACGTGCTGTTTCCTTTTCGGTGTGTGTGACAATTCCCCGGAGCGGGGCTAGCAACCCCGGGGCATCTGCGCCGGGCCCCGGAAAACAGTTCCGCGAACGGCCCCTGCTCCAGCCCGGCCTGGCTGTGGCTGCTTCTCCCCTCGGTCCTCCCCGGATCTCCAGGGCGCACAAGAGCAGCAGCTGCATCAGGGACGCTCGGGGAACCTGTCCCCAGTTCCCCCGCTAGGCCTCAAGGGGTTGGCGCTGCACATGGCCCCCGGCGAGGCTGCGGGCACGGCGCGGTGGAAGCGGCGGGCGGGCTCGCCTCAGAAACCCACGGCCCAGGCGGGCTGGCGGGGAGGGACGCTGTCTCCTCAGCGCGTCGCTCCCTGGCTGCCTCAATCTCCCGCTCCGTTAGCGCTACCGGTCGGCGGGCGGGGGAGGGGAGCGAGCGCGTTATTCCCGGGACGCCGCGGGGGAGGGGACCGCATCGCTTACCCGCGTTACTGAGGAGAAGGAGCAGGAGGAGGCGGCGTGAGCGCGGCGCGGCGGGGCGACGGCGGGGCCGGCTGGTTGCAAGGAAGAGTCTCACGGAAGGGAATTAACCCCATCACCAGCCCGGACACCGGCTCCAGCGGCAGCCGCGGCGGCAGGATCCCGCCCCTTCCCACCACGCACTAGTCCCGCCTCTCCGTTCGCGTTGACGGGTAGCCGGCTCCCTCATACGCTAGATGAACATTGAGTGACATAAAGTCTATCCAATCAACGTTTAAAAACCACTTTAGCTCCACCCCACTG